>NC_064243.1:119108409-119414772 GCF_003254725.2 Canis lupus dingo
TACCTCCCTGCGCCTCGCACCACAGATGAGACCCTGCAGCCCAGGCCCTCAGGTCACTCACTGTCCCCTTGGAGTGGCTGGCACCCGACCTCGGGGAGGGGACAACAAGCCGATCAACGTTCCAGGAAAGGAGGGCCTCTCTGTATGTTACTGTTACGGTATTGGCACTGTCACCGTTTTAAAGTAAGCCTACAGGGACACCCGGGTGACACAGGGGTTGGACGCCTGCCTTCAGCCCAGGGCATGACCCCGGGGTCCCAGGATCAAGTCCCGCAGCAGGTTCCCTGCAGGGAGCTGCTTCTCCCTCTGCCCATGTCTCTGCCTCTCTCTCTCTCTCTCTGTGTCTCTCATGAATAAATAAATAAAATCTTTTTTTAAAAAAATAGTGAAACACAGCCTGATATCTATGCATCCCTGAAAAAGGATGACACGGATGTAACCCTACCCACCATTTATTTTTGAGTGAAAACAGAGTCAAGATCCAGAAAAGATGCACAGAAGGACACTGGGCTGTTAGCAGCACATACTCACCTGTGCTCAGAGGGAAATGCACACAGATGTAGGAAAAGAGATGCCAAGGTATTGACTATAATTTCTGGGCTCCTTACAGTGAATATAAACTGCTCTTTGCAGTGAGAAGAAAAGAGGAGAAAGGGGAGGTGATGAGGAGCTCCCTGGGGAGCCTCCCCAAACCCCGACAGAACCAGGGCTGCCTGGGCAAGGGACAGACAGACGGAGTGTCAGCCTGGTCCCCGATGGACTGGACAGATGGATGGACGGAGGCCCCTCCAGGCTGCTGCAGAGAGGCCGCTCCCCAGAACACTCGTGGTGTTTTGACCACGTGGTCTTTGTCCCATCGAATCCCAACACCCCACAGGGCGGGTCTCTGATCCTATGCACTTCCCTGAGCCTGGAATGCCGTGCCCTCTCCGCCCCCTCTCGTGTATCCAGTCCTTCCAGCCAAAGCCCTCCCTTGCCTGCCCCAAGAAGCTCTCTTTCCCAATGCCCGACCTCCATCACCCAGTGTCCCTGAGAAAATTCTCCTCTTCTGAGAGCCTGGTTTCCCTTCCTACCCCCAGGGGCCTGGCCCAAGCCTCCCCCCCCAAGATGCCCAGTCAAGACCTCGCTGCGTGCTAGGGGGGCCACACTCACCAGCAGCTTGCCTGTCTCAAGGTCCCAAGCCCTCACCGCTTTGTCGTGGGACGCTGTGACAAATCTGCCAAGAAAATGATCCAGACAGTTATAGCTATGGGTTCTATGAAAAAAGAAAAAAAAAAAAACATAGAAAATCTCTCTAATTTAGGACCAAGATTGTACGTAAATACCCAAATTTTTCTCAAGATGCTCCCCAAGCCCCCTCCATGCTCCTCCCTGGACACGGATGGAACCTAACGCCAAGGCACCGCTGCCCGCCGTTGCTAAGTCCCCCCGCCACCCAGGGAGCTTCTCCCACATTCGGGGCATTAATGGGACCGTTCCCTTCTGCAAACGACCGTCTTCTGCTGAGGAGATACATGCGGCTCACACGGACCGACCCCTTCCTTCTCTGCTCACCTGTCTGTTTTACAGAAACACTTGGGCAGCTCCCTTTGTTCTGGAATGTTTTCTTGGACGCTTAGCAACACAGCAGCCATGTGCCTTTGTACATAACACTGTACGTGTACCGCCCACCCGTTGCGTGTTTCCACGGCCCTCAGTGCCCCCCCCCCCCCCCCCCCCCCCCCCCCCGTGTGAGATGAATTCCCACCCAAGTCTTTCTTAGCTTTGTAGTAGCTGCAGGGAGGGGCGGGAAGCTCCAGCAAATCTATTATCATGCAAAGCCCTTGTGTCCTATTGAAAACGAGGAGCTCCAGCCAAGGCCTCCCAAGGGGGGGGGGCACCCCTGGGCCTCCGACTCCCCTGTGAGATGCCACCTGGGCCTCCAGCGCCAGGGCCCCTTGCCATGTAGCAGGCCACTGGGGGGCCACGGAAAGGCAGGTCCACGAAGGAAAGGCAGACTGCAGCCTCGATGCGTGCTGTCTTTTTAGCACTTTATGTTTTCAAAGAGCGGTCACGTCCCCTTGACGCTCACACAGAACGTGGACACCTTGGGGACACAGGTGGGAGCCAGAGGCCGCCCGCCCAGGGCGAGGCGCGGGGAAGGTCACCTTCTGCTGTCGGCCGTCACGCTGCAGTCTAAGACAGGAGCTTTGGGCCTGTGCTCAAAATCCCGGACCACCGAGCCATCCACAGCATCCTCGGAGCAACGGGGGACAGGGGGCAGGAGGCCGCTGAGCAGCCGGTGGAGCACAGCCAAGTGCGACAACCCACGGGCCCCTCAACCCTCGCTCCACCCCAAAGGCCACAAGGGCTTCCTGGCCTCCCCAAGTGTGGGGTCCCTGGAGAGCGCCCCCTCCAGGGCACCAGCACAGCCCAGACCAGGCCACTCTGCGGGCAGCGCTGCTGACAGTTCTGTCCATCTCTACTGGATGAAGAGGCTTTGCAGGATCCAGCAAGAGCTCTCAAGAACTTCTTACAAGTCCACACCCCTTGCACACCTGGGTGGCTCAGGTCATGAACCTGGGGTCCTGGGATCGAGCCCTGCGTCAGGCTCCACACTCAGCGTAGACTCGGCTTGAGAGCTTTCTCCTGCTGCCCCTCCCTGTGCTCTCTCTCTCTCTCTCTCAGATAAATAAATCAGATCTTAAAAAAGAAAAAATTCACACCCTTCGACCCAGCACCTCTGCTCCGAGGGGTCTCTCCTAACGAACTGAGGTCAAAGGCTTGTGCGTGGGAAGGTTCACCACGTGTTCGGGAGGACAGCAGACACGCTGGCACTGGCCACCTCGAGGCAGCAGGTGAACCAAACGCCGGCACCGGGGCGACAGCGGGGTGACAGCCACTGCGAGCGAGCTGGCCCTTAGTACCTAGAGAATGTGCCGAGATCGACGCCAGGGAATAACTCAATAAGATGAAGGGAATGAGGTGAAGAGAATAAAACACAGTGCCAAAGTGAAAAGTGCCCGCTGCGGCAGAGATGAAGTATTTCCAGTTAGAAATGTGCCAAGAGCTTTTCAGGATAAGCTGGGGTGGAAAAGTCCCCTTGAAAAACGGGTGGCTGGTAAGACAATGAATTCCTAGAAAGCTCTTGGGTAAGAATGCGGTGCCCCGGGCTCAGGAGCTTCTGGCCGAGCCGGGCGGGCCTGTGACGGCACAGACCACTCCGCGTTAGGAGCCCAATCGTGCTGGGTGGGGTGGGAAGGACCCTGTGTCAGGGGTCCCCAAGACCGCCCCCCAGGCTGGGTGATTCTCCAGGACCCACAGACAGACCCACAGCTGAGCTGTATTACAGCAAAGGACAGAGCAAAATCAGCAAAGGGAAAGGAGCCTGGGGTGGAGCCCAGAGGAGACCGGGGGCGGGAGGGGGGGGCAGGCAAGCTTCCAAGAGTCTCTCCCAGGGGGACATATGGGACACGACTAATTCCTCCAGCCACCTGTGACGTGTCTTCTACTGGGTAGATGTGCCCGAGCCTTGGGGCCCAGGGTTTTTTGGGGGATTTTCTCATGTACACCAAAATGCAGACTCCCAGAAGGAAAGCAGGTGCTCAGCATAAACCACATGGCTTATGCCGCAGTCTGGGTATGCTGAGCCCCCTTTATCTCTTAGTGGATTGCAGGACACCATGGGTCAGTCCAGCTCCCAGATGCTGGCCAATGCCATCCTCGCTGGTGGCCTCAGATCCGCCAGGTGAACTCTTCTGCACGACCCAGGCCCTCAACCCTCCTTCCCTAAGACATCAAAGAGTGGGGTCACGTTTGGGTAGCACAGCAGGCCCTGATCAGCAGTATGAGGGGACAGCAGGAATCCAAGGAGGAGCTCACCAGGACAGGACACATCCATACTGCGAGCCTGGACTCACAAGTCTAGTGGCTTTGGAGGAAAGAACCGGTCCGGGCAGCCTGCGATCCGGCCTCCCTGGCTCGTGCTCCAGCACGAACACAGAACTAAGAAAACCATCGCTGTGGGGCCCAGAACCGCAGTCTGCGGGGAGCCCACCCCCGGGCCGGCTAAGGGCAGCCCTGGAAAGGAACTGCCACCAGGGATCCTGGGCATCTTCAGCATCTGATAGTGACACCTTATGGCCAAGAGAAGGAACAGCGCCCGCAGAGGAGCACCCTCCAGAACAGGTGCACTGCTGTCAAGGAATCCCTCCACAGGAGATGGATGGCAAACAAGCCAGATTCTGTTAGCAAATTTCAGAGGCAGTGGAAATGTCTCTGTTTTGTATTGAATGTTTCTTTTTTAAAAAAGGTTTTATTTATTTATTCATGGGAGACGCAGAGAGAGGCAGACACAGGCAGAGGGAGAAGCAGGCTCCCTGCAGGGAAACCAATGAGAGACTCAATCCCAGGACCCCGGAATCACACCCTGAACCAAAGGCAGATGCTCAACCGCTGAGCCACCCAGGTGTCCCTGTATTGAATATTTCTTGAAATAAATAAGTGAAAGACGCTCCCCCTTCACCTGGCACTTGGAGCCAGGAACCCCTCTGTGGACTCAGATAATTCAAGGCAGGGGTGCTGGTCAGACCTTAAATGAATGGGAAAGAGTGGCTCCAACGAATAGTTGGGAAAATAGGGAAATGTGACAATATCCCCAGGCCAAGCTTATCACAGTTATATAAACAGTGTTCCTTTATGGTCTCAATTTTGTGAACCCATGTATACGTGGGAAAACAAGAAAAATAAACATATATTCCGACATTTTCACAGCACTTAGCTTCAGGGTCATGAAATGATGGCTCTCATTTCCTCTCTGTGCCGTGACAAAATCCACCAAAGTTGCTATTTCTTAATGACTGGAAGAGGCATGCTGATATCGTAGAGGGATATTAGGTGCAGAATTAAGAATGATTTTTTTCTGCAGGGCTCCTGGGGGAGCTCAGCTGGTTAAACATCTGACCCTTAGTTTCAGCTCAGGTCACGATCTGACCATTATGAGGCTGAATCCTGCTTCAGGCTCCACACTCAGCACGGAGTCTGCTTGAGACTCTTTCCCTCTGTCCCTTCCCCCTACCACTTTCTCTCAAAATAAAAAAAGATTTTCCCCCCAGCTTCTTCACACACGTATGGACTTTCCAAATCATTCACAGGGGTCCACAGCGAGGGTGAAGGGAACTTCCAAAAGATTAAATCAGATGCTTGGGCTCCAGGGGAGACCCAAGAGGAGGAGACAGGTGATGGGAAGTAACAGGAGTGGGGAGTGGAGGGAGAGGCAAAGGGACATTTTGGCCAAGATACTGCGACAGGAGAGGGCAGTATGCTGGGTAATGGCTGAGTCATCTCTCCAGGGAGTGCTCGGGAATGGCAGCTGTGCCAGGGCAGGGAGAGCCACAGGGGGAGCCAGCCAAAGGGCAAAATTGGGGAAAAAAGAACCAGGAGGAGGAAAGAGGACTTCTTGGAGGAAGTGCAATCAGCCAAGGTAGACAACTGGAGACTCTGGGCAGGGAGGGGTGCAGGGAGGGACCTGGAGAAAGTGGCACAAGCAGGCAAGGCCATGAGCAAGGCTGGTATCAGGACACTTGGAAAGGCCAAAGTGACCGCATCCTGGATACAGCAGCATGGACGAGGCAGCCAGGTCACTGTGGGGAACCAGGGACATCTCGGTGGATGGTCTCTCATTTTGGGACAGGAGAAAACAGGCAGATTTCCCTTTTTAGAGTCAAGAGCCTTTTGGCCCAAACAGATAGAAACCCTGTGAGTCCTTCTGTGAATTCAAACGGAGAGAAGAATGTGAGGGGGATCTGAGTTGGCCAAGCAGGATGCACATGGGGAAGCTGTCCTCTCCCTCCCCTGGGTGATGACAACCAGCAAAGTCCCCTCGCCCCTGGCTTCTCAGTCACCCCAGAAGTTTGGGAAAGGGTTTAAGGCTCCAGAAGGAGATCATGAGCCACAGCAGAGGTGAGGATGGATGCCTGTTAGAGCCAGGTACGGGCCAGGCAGGCCCGCCCCACGGTAGCCCCAGCATGCAGCTGGACCTGGGGAGTTTCAAGGAGGCCCAGGAGGTCATGTAACCACCCAGAGTCACACAGCTGAACCACTTGGACAACCCCCAAACCTTCCTGTCTAGTGTGCCTGGCCTTGGTACCCCCTGATGACACAGAAGATGACCTCTGTGGTCATCTGGAGAGTGAGGAGCTATATCCTTCACCTGAACCCAGGAACCAGCCCAGATTCAGGTTCTATTCCCTTCCCCCCCTGAAGCCAGAGGAGATGGCAAAATGCAGAATGGACTGTCGTCCCCCATGGGCCCAGCCCCAGCCACACAGCCATCTGTGGCCCAGCCCCTGATGGCCATTGCCATCTCCCATCTCCACTCCCTCATCACTCTCCCCTGACTGACCAGCAAAACCCCCGGACAGGCCTTCCAGCATCTGTGGGTTATGCCCAGTGGCTTTGGAAGAGTTCTCAGGGGTCACGTCTCAGCAACCTCATTTGCTCATCACACCCCTGTTCCTTGTACCACTGCTTCCTGCATGTTGGGGGCACTGACCCATGCTTAAGCCTGCCCTTCCCAACCACCCCTCATGGACAGGTCCCAGTCCTGGCCACTTCTCTGTCCACTGTGACCACTTAGGCTTGGCCAGACCATCTCTGGGGATGGAAGTGAATTTTCTAAAGTGGGGAGGAGACCCAAAGAGATGTCACAGGTCAGAGGTCCCAGGTAAGCTCTAGGCACAGCTGGACCTGTCCAACAAGAGATCCCCATTCCCCCTTCCCACTGTTTCCAAGTCAACAGGCTGGCAGCAACTACACTAAACCCATCTCTCTCCAGTGACTTGACACTAGGGCTGGACCCTCCCTGGGCTTCTCCTTATTGCATTTTGCTCAGAAAGTTCTCTCTGAATCTTTTGGATCCTTGAATATCTGGGGACTCAGTACTGGCGCACTCTCCACAAGATACATCCCCTCCTGGGATGTTGTCATTCCAGCTACACCAGGCCACCTACCCACAGCTTCACAGTACAGTCATAGGACCCACTGAGGAGCTTTGTGTCATCCACACAGAAGTTACAGGAAGTGACAATGTGCTGGTGTCCCTTCATAATTTTAAATGGGATCTGAAAAAAAGATTGAGTAAGTTCAGCAGGTTAGAAAACACAAGATTAATATCAAAACATCAATTGTCTTGTTATACACTTGGAATGAACACTCTGGGGGAAAAATTAAACAAAATCCATTTATAAAGGCATCAAAATAGAAATACATTTAACAAAAAAGTGCAAAACATATACACCGAAAGCCATAGAACATTGTTGGAAGAAATTTTAGAAGAACCAAATACATGGAAAAGCATCTCATATTCATGGATTCACTACTAGCTTACTGTTGTTAAGGTAACAATACCTTCCAGAATGATCTACAGATTCAGCAGCATCCCATCACTTTTCCAAAATTGACAAACTGATCCTAAAACTTATATGGCTACTAAACAAAAGCAAAATAGCTAAAACAACCCTGAAAAAGAATAAAGGTGGAGTACTCACAGTTCCCAATTTCAAAACTTACCACATACAAAAGGTGACAGGAATCAAGCATTATAGTACTGGCATAAGAACAGACATATAGATCGATGGAACAGAACTCAGGATCCAGAAATATGCCCTCATATTTTAGGTCAATTGCTTCCTTAACAAGGGTGCCAAACACTTAAAAATTGAGAGATTAAGATTAGTCTTTTCAACAGATCATGCTGAGGCAAATAAACTCTACCTGCAAAAGAATGAAGTTGGACCGCTGCCTCATGCCATCTACAAAGATTAACTCAAGACGCATCAAAAACCTAAATGTGAGAACTAAAACCACAAGGCTCTTGGAAGATCACATAGTTGTCAATCTTTGGGAACTTGGATTAGGCATTGGTTCCTTAGCTACGACACCACACACACAGGCCATAGGCAGCAACAGCAGCAATAATGTGAAACTGGGCATCATCAAAATTAAAAACTCTTACACTTCAGAAGGCAGCATCAGGAGGGTGAAAGAACAACCCACACAACAGAAGAAAACTTTTGCAAATCATGTATCAGATGAATGATTTGTTTTTTTTTAAGATTTTATTTATTTATTTGAGAGAGAAAGAAAGAAAGAGAATGAGCAGTGGGGAGGGGCAGAGGGAGAGAGAGAAGCAAACTCGCCGCAGAGCAGGGAGCCCGACGTGGGGCTGGATCCCAGGACCCGGGATCAAGATTTAATCCACAGGCAGACGCTTAACTGACTGAACCACCCAGGTGCTCTCAGATGAGAGCTCTGTATCTAGAAGACATAACCAACACTCAAAATTCAACAATAAAAAAAAACTTGATTTTAAAATAGGCAAAATATCTGAATAGGCATTTCTCAAAAGAAGATATATGAATGAGCTCTAAGCACACGGAAATGTGCTCAATATCATTAGCCGTTAGGAAAATATAAATCAAATATAAATTGAGGGGTGCCTGGGTGGTTCAGTCGTTTGGGTGTTTCCCTTTGGCTCGGGTCATGATCTCCAGGTCCTGAGATGGAGCCCTGCGTCAGGCTCCCGGCTCAGCAGGGAGTCTGCTTCTCCCTCTCTGTCTATCCCCCTCTCTGCTCATACTTTCTCTCTCTCTCAAGTAAATAAATAAATAAAATTAAAAAAAAAAAAAAGACCATATAGGGACACCTGAATGGCTCAGCGGTTGAGTGTCTGCCTTCAGTTCAGGTCATGATCCCAGGATTCAGCATCGAGTCCCACATTGGGCTCCCTGCATGGAGCCTGCTTCTCCCTCTGCCTGTGTCTCTGCCTCTCTCTCTCTCTGTCTCTCTCTCTGTGTCTCTCATGAATAAATAAATAAATCTTTTTTTAAAAAGACCATATTGAGTTACCACCTCATACCCACTAGGATGTCTATAATCAAATAGTCAGATAATAACAAGTATTGGCAAGAACATAGAGGACTCAGAACTCTCACATGTGGCTGGTGGGAATGTAAAATGGTGCCTCCCTTTTGGAATATAGTTCAGTAATTCCTTAAAAAGTTAAAACATATGTGCTCATATCTGATCCAGCAACTTCACTGCTAGGTGTATACCTAACAGAAATGAAAACATATGTCCACACAAAAACTTGAATATGGGTGCTCATAGCAGTATTATCCGGAATAATTTAAAACAACAACAACAACAACAACAAAAGGAAACAATTCGAATATCCATCCACTGATGAATGAACAGAGAAAATGAGGCATATTCACACAATGAACTATTACTAGGGTAATACGAAAGGAATGAAAGACTTCTCATTTCTAGTCTGCCATGTAAGCAGCTTGGAAGCTACCACTCCATCTTCACAACAAATCAAGAGCCGAGCAAACTGAGAAACTGGTAACTATTCCTAGATTCTTAAGACAAGTGAGGTCACAGAGCTGACTGCTTCCCCCCCAAATTGGAGACCCAGGCAACTATAAGAAAACCCAAATTACAGAACAGAAATCCAGAAGCCGCAACCTCCATGGGAACCAGGCCCAGGAGAGGGAAACTTTGACCTATAACTGACAAATTGCTAGAGGCACAGTGTGGATACCTTTGAAAGTTAAAAACTCCAGGGGGACCCAAGTGTGAGGGGCCCTCACAGTTATGTCAGTATCACCTCCAATAGCTGACCTCGCCCTTACAGTGAATATTAGAGAAAAATCCCAGCTTCTGGCTAGGAGAAGGGGGAGAGGAAACATTCTGAAATATTCCGCAGCAGCATTTTGTTCTACTTAACAAGGTCTACTGTCAGGAGAAACTATTTAACCAGGACATAACCGGCTGGGGTTTTATTGGAGCCTCACTGACCCAAAATATCCAAACCCAGCCAGCTCTGGCCTTCCACATGGGAGAAAGGAAACACCAGCTCCGGCCACTGTAGCCATCCAATTCCACCTAACCTAAGGGTAGCACATGGGGGGTGGGTGCAGACTGGAAAGCTCGTATGAAGTTCACAATCCAGAGGCATAGGCCCCCCAGAAGACTGAGACCTAGTCGTAGGACTACAGACTTCTCCTCTCCGTCCTACACCTTAGCATCACATGACTAAAGGCTTATTTATGGTTGTTCCTTCTACCCAGCACATCATGTCTGGCTATCAAGAAAAAAAAAAAAAGAGGATGATCCTAAAAGGCAGAAAACATAGCTTGAAGAGAAAGCAGAAACATAACAACAAAACCAGACCCAGATATGGCAAGGATGTTGGAATTATCAGATTAGGAATTTAAAACACCTGTGGTTAATAGGCCAACAGCTCTAATGAACGTAGTACACAGTATGCAATGTAAGCAGAGAGATGAAGGTTCAGAGAAAGAACCAAAAAGAAGCTACAAATAAAAAACGCTGTGACAGATAAAGAGTATCTTTGATGTGTTCATTATTAGATTAGACATAGCTGAGGAAAGACTCTCCGAGCTTGAGGATGTATCAAGAGAAACCTCCAAAAAATAAAAAACAGAAAAAAAAAGACTTAAAGAAATGGAATAGAATATGCCAAAACCGTGGGACAACTACAAAAGTTTAATATATGCATAATAAAAATACCAGAAGGAGACAAGAGAATGGGAGAGAAATATTTGAAACAATAATCATTGAGAATTTCCCCCAAATTAATTTCAAATACCAAACCACAGATCCAAGGAGCTCAGAGAACACCAAACAGGATAAATGCAAAAAAAAAAAAGAAAAAAAAACTACAAAAAGTCAAAGATAAAAGGTCATTCCTGAAAGAAGCTAGAGGAAAACAATGCCTGATTGATAAAGGAGTAAAGATAAGCATCACATCCAACTTCTCAGAAACCATGCACACAAGAGACTATCATGAAACATTTAAGGTACTAGAAGGGGGAAAAAACCCCAGAAATTTGTATTCTTCAAAAGTGAAGGACAAATTTGTTTCTCAGACAAACAAAAATGGAGGAAACTTGTTACGAGTAAACTTGCCTTGCATGAAATGTTAAAGTTCTTTAGAGAGAAGGAAAATGAGAGGTCAGAAACTCAGATCTACACAAACCAAGGAGAGCACGCAAGAAAGAATAAGTGAAGGTAAAATAAAAACTTTGTTCTTAATTGATTTAACAGATAACAGTTTTTTTTCAAAATAATAGCTATAACATTATACATTATATATATTATTATAATAGCAATATGTTATATAATTAAAATTTAATTATGTATATTTTATATATGTGTGTGTATGTATATACATAATGAATGACAGCAATGATACAATGGACATGAGGGAGTAATTAGAAATATTTTGTTATTTTAAGTTACTGACACTACCCATGAAGTGGTATAGTGTTATTTGAAAGTGGATTTGAGATAACTATAAACATGTATTCAAATTCTTGGGCAACAACTAAGAAAAGCACACACACACAAAAAATATATCTGATATGCTAAGAAAGAGAAAATGGAATCACATGGAATACTCAATTAAAACTACAAAATGTGGAAGAATGGAAGACCAAAATAGAAGCAAAAAACAAGGGCAACAAACAGGGAACAGTAACAAACATGGCAGATATTAATCTAACTATATCAATAAGCACTTGGAATGGTATAAATGCACCAGTTAAGACAAAGATTGTCAGAGTGGATGATTAAACAGGACCCAAACAATAAGTTGTCTGCAAGAAACCCACATTAGATATAAAGACATAGAGATTAAAAGTAGGAGAACTGGGTGTCTCTGTTGGTTAAGCATCCAACTCTTGATTTTGGCTCAGGTCATGATCTCAGGGTCATGAGACAGAACCCCACATCAGGCTCCACACCCAGAGAGAGAATCACAAGGATTCTCCCTCTACCCCATACCCCTACTCACATTCATTCTCTCTCTAAAAAAAAAAAAAAGAAAAAAAGAAAAAAATATAGTAAATGGATGAGGGCGCCTGGGTGGCTTAGTTGGTTAAGTGTCTCACTCTTGATTTCAGCTCAGGTCGTGAAATCAAGTCCTGCATTGGGCTTCATGCTGGCGTGGAGCCTGCTTAAGATTCTCTCTCTCACATGAGAGACTCCTAACTCTGGGAAACGAACAAGGGGTAGTGGAAAGGGAGGTGGGTGAGGGGTTGGGATGATTGGGTGACAGGCACTGAGGGGGACACTTGACGGGATGAGCACTGGGTGATATGCTATATGTTGACAAATTGAACTCCAATAAAAATAATTAATTAATTTAAAAAAAGATTCTCTCTCTCTCCCTCTCCTTCTGCTCCTCCTCCCCAATCACTGTCTCTCTAAAACAAAACAAACAAACAAAAAAGTAAATGGATGGAGGAAAATAGATCATACTAACACTAATCAAAAGAAAGCAAGACTGGCCAAATTAATTTCAGGTGGAGCTGACTTCACAGTGAGAGAAGTTATCAGAGGTCGAAAGGGGCATTGCATAATGACAAAGGGGTCAATTCTCCAAGAAGACATAATAATCCTTAACATATATGTGCCCAACACCAGAGCATCAACTATGTGAGGCAACAGCTATTAAAACTGCAAAGAGGAATAGATGAGTCCACCATCATGGTTGGAGACTTCAGCATCCCTGTGAGGAAGACCTAGCAGGCAGAAAATTGTCAAGGACACAGTGGAACTCAACACCACCATCAGTCACCTGGATACAATGAAGATCTACAGACTACTTCATCCAACAACAGCAGAATAAACATTCTTCTCAAACTCACATGAAACATTTACCAAGACAGACCACACTCTAGGCCATAAAACACACCTTAACAAATTAAAAAACAACAACAACAACAACACAGAAATCATACAATGCTCTCAGAACACAATGGAATTAAATTAGAAATCAATAACAGAAAGATGATTGGAAAATACCAAAATACATGGAGACTAAACAACACACTTTTTTTTTTTCAATGTAGGCTCCATGTCCAGCATGGAATCCAATGCAGGGCTTGAACTCACCCCTGCATTGAGTTCAAGAGTCATTGAGATCAAGAGTCAGATGCTTAGCTGAGTCACTCAGGCACCTCTAAACAACATACTTCTAAATAACACATGGGTCAAAGAAGAAATCTCAAGAGAAGTTTTTAAATATTCCAAACTAGACAAAATTAAAATAAGACTTACCAAAATTTGTGGGATGCAAAGAAATAAGTGCTTAAAGGAATATTTATAACATAAAAATGCATATATAAAAAAGAAGGATCTAAAATCAATAATCTAAACCTGAGCTTTAGGAAAACAGAAAAAGAAGAGCAAATTAAATCCAAAGTATGCAGAAGAAAAGAAACAATGAGAATTAGAGCATAAATCAAAGAAATTGAAAGCAGGAAACTGACAGAGAAAATCAATGAACCCAAAAACTGTTCTTTAAAAAAGATCAATAAAATTGATAGGCTTCTAACTGGGCTAACTAAGAAAAAGAAAGAGATAACACAATACTAATATCAGAAATGAATATAGATCCTATGGATGTTAAAAAGATAATCAGGGCAGCCCGGATGGTTCAGCAGTTTAGTGCCGCCTACGGCCCAGGGTGTGATTTGGAGACCCGGGATCGAGTCCCACGTTGGGCTCCCTGCATGGGGCCTGCTTCTCCCTCTGCCTGTGTCTCTGCCTCTCTCTCTCTCTCTCTCTCTGTCTCTCATGAATAAATAAATAAAATCTTTAAAAAATAATAATAAAAATAAAAAAATAATCAAGGAATACTCTGAGCAACTCTATTTTCACAATTTTTTTTATTTTCACAAATTTAATCACCTGAAATGAAATGGACCAATTTCAAGTTTGAAATGAAATGTACTAATTCCTTGAAAGATGCAATTTGGCAAAAGTCACACAAGAGAAAATAGACAATCTGAATAGTCATTTATCTAACAAAGAAATTGAAATAGTAACTAATTACCTTCCAAAACAGAAAGCTCCAGTACCAGATGGGTTTACTGGTGAATTCTACCAAAACTTTAAGGAAAAAATTATGCCAATTCTCTACAATCTCTTTCAGAGGATGTAAGTAGAGGAAATACTCCCTAACTCATTCTATGATGCTAGCATTACCCTAATATCAAAACCAGATAATGACATTATAAGAAAAGAAAACTACAGATCAATATCTCTCATGAACACAGATGCAAAAATCCTCAACAAATACCAGCAAATTAAATCTAACGATGTACAGAAAGAATTATACATCATATACAAGTGGGATTTATCCCAGGTATGCAAAGCTCCTTCAATATTCAAAAACCAATTAAATGTAATTCATCATATCAATAAGCTAAAAAAGAAAAATCACATGATTATATCAATAGGGGTAGAAAAAGCATTTGACAAAATTCCATAGCCATTAATGATAAAAACTCTCAACAAATTAGAAATAGAGGGGAACTTCTCAGCTTGCCAAAGACTATCTACAAAAAAGACCTACAAGTAACATATTTAGTGATGAGAAGCTCAGTCTTTCCACTAAGATCAGATACAAGGCAAAGACTTCCCCTCTCACCACTCCTGTTCAACACTGTACTGGACTTCCAGCTCATGCAATAAGACAAGAAAAGGAAATAAGAGGTATTAAGTTGGGAAGGAAGAAACAAAACTGTTGTAACACACAGATGATATTAGCACCTATGTAGAAAATCCAAAAGAATCAACAAAAACTCCTGGAACTAATAGCAGTTTTACCAAGATTGCAGGAAATGAGGTTGACATGAAATACAAAAATCAATAACTTTATGCTATACCAGAAATGAACAAGTGGAATTTTAAATTAAAAACAGTATTATTAAAAAAACAGTATTATTTACATTTGCACCCCTCAAAATTAAATATTTAGGCATATACCTAACAAAATACATACAAGAGCTATATGAGGAAAACTACAACACTCCGATAAACAAAATCAAAGAACTAAGTAGATGGAGATATATTCCATGTTCATGGATAAGACGACTCAATACTGTCAAGATGTCAGTTCTTCCCAGCTCAATCTATGGATTCAATGCAATCCCAATCAAAATCCCAGCATGTTATTTTGTGGATATTGACAAAATGACTATAAAGTTTATATGGAGAGGCAAAAGATTCGGGAGAAGAACAAAGTACTGACACTACACAACTTCAAGACTTACTGTGAAGATACAGTAATCAGGACAGTGTAGTATTGGTTAAAGGATAGAAAAATAGATCAATGGAACAGAACAGAAAGCTCAGGAATTGATCCACATAATCAACTGCTCTTTGATAAGGGAGCAAAGTAACAACAGTCTTTCAACAAATGGTGCTGACACAATTGGGACATCCACATGCAAAGAACTAAATCCAAACATCCACCTTACAACCTTCACAAAAACTCAACATGGATCACGGACCTAAATGTAAAATGCAAATTTAAAGAACTCCTAGATAATAACATAGGAGAAGATCTAGGTGATCGGGGGTATGGCCAGGATGCTTTAGGTACAATGCCAAAGGCACAATCCATGAAAGTAATAATTGATGAGCTGGGCTTCATAAAAATGTAAAACTTCTGCTCTATGAAAGACAATGTCAACAGAATGAGAAGACAAACCACAGACTTGGGAGAAAACATTTGCTAGAGGCACATATGATGAGGGATCATCATCCAAAATTATGAAAGCTTAATAATAAAATAAACAACCCAATTAAAAAATGACCCAAAGACCTTAACATATACCTCACCAAAAAATATATGTGCAAGTGAAAAGGTGTTCCACATCATTTGTCATCAGGGGTTTGCAAATTAAAACACCAATAAGATACCACTACACGCATATTTAATGACAAAAATCTTGAATCCTATCAAGACCAAATGTCGGCAAAAATGTGAAGAAACAGGACCTCTCATTCTCTGCTGCTGGGAATGCAAAATGGTGCAGCCACCTTTGAAGACAGTTTGACAGTATCTTATAAAACAAAACATAGACTCAACACACAATCCAACAATCTACTCCTTGGTTTTTATCTAAAGGAATCTAAAACTTATGTCCACAGAAAAACCTGCACACCGATGTTTTTACAGCTTCATCTGTAATTGCCAGAACTTGGAAGTAACCTTGAAAAACCTGAAGATGTCCTTCGGTAGGTGAATGGATAAATAAACTAAGGTACATCCCAAAGAAAGAAATATTTTTCAGCACTAAGAAAAATGAGCCACCAAGCCATGAAAAGACACACAAGCCATGACAAAAAAAAAAAAATATTCAGGAAACTTAAATTCACACTACTAAGTGAAAGAAACCAGCCTGAAAAGATCAAATACTGTATGCTTCCAGATATATGACGTTCTGGGAAAGGTAAGAACTATAAAGACAGTAAAGAGATCAGTGGTTGCCAGGGGTTGGGAGGTTTGGAGAGATAACAGGCGGAGCACAGAAGGTTTTTAGGGCAATATAACTGTATGGTAACATAAAGACTGTACGCGTCATCATATGTTTGTCCAAACCCATACAAGGTACAACACCCAGAGTGAACTATAATGCGAACTGCGGACTTGGGTATCATCGCAGGATCATCTTTTTTTTTTTTAATGTTTCATTTAGTGGAGCCTGTTGATAATGAGGCCACGCTTGTATGAAGGTGGGGGATGTACGAGAAATCTCTCCACCTTCTGCTCAGCTTTGCTGGGAACCCAACACTGCTCTAAAGCACAGGCTACTTATGATGCATAGAACACATGTCTATTATATGCATATATATGTACTTTTAAGTAAATGAAGCGGTGGGACGTCTTGCAATGTGGATGAACCTCGAAAACATCACACGAAGGGAAAGATGCCAGTCACAAAAGACCACACATTTGATTCTCCTGGAAAAGGTCTAGAACAAGCAAATTCGTGGAGACAGAGTAAATCAGTAGTAGTTGGCTAGCACTGGGAGGACGGCTTGGAGATGTGGGGATTGACTGCTAGTGAGTACGGGGGCCTCTTTTCCAGGCAATGAACTGTCCTAAAATGACGTGGTGCTGGTTGCAGACCTCTGCCAAGAGCTAAAACCCCACACTTTAACATAGGTGAATTGTAGGATGGGTGAATTACATCTCAATAAAGCAGTATTTTTTAAAGGGAGGGGGGGATAGAAGGAGCAAGCCTGAAATGGCCCACTGCTCACTCCCGCCACCTCCTCCCATTGTATTACCCTGGCCCGGGTGTGTGTTGGGGATGTGGGGGTGCTGAGCTGTGGGGAGGGATGGAATGAGGGACCCGGCAGCCAGGGTTTGGGGCTCCGCCGCC
The DNA here is from genome assembly GCF_003254725.2 of Canis lupus dingo. Taxonomy (NCBI): domain Eukaryota; kingdom Metazoa; phylum Chordata; class Mammalia; order Carnivora; family Canidae; genus Canis; species Canis lupus. Next base: position 119,125,659 of record NC_064243.1, read on the forward strand.
AGGTAGTGCGGGGGATGCAGGGACTCTGGATGGGCACTACGCCAGAGTGAGGCGGGCTCAGCTGCAGGTGCAGGGGTGAGCGGAGGCACGCGCACCTGTGCAGGGAGCACAGGGGTGTGGGGATGTGGAGGAGGAGGCCGGCACAGCCACCCAGTAGTGCTGAGAGGCGGGACAGGGGGTTGGCATTGGTGTCCAGCGGCCCTGGGGAACCAGCCGGGCGGCTCAGGTCCCAGCTCCCCACTGTGAAGCTGCCTCCGGCTCCAGGAGTGGGGGCCATGCCTCAACCCCATCATCCTTCTGGGCATGTCCATTCTGAGTTTTTTTCCGGGCACAGTACTTTTGGGGTTCACCAAGGGAGTGGGCACCCTGGGCGCTGCGGAGAGACATTCCAAAAAACAAAGTTTGTTTTTTGTTTTTTGTTTTTATATATATATATATGTAGAGTTGGGACTACACTTGAGCAACAAATGCATCGTGGCCTCCGTTGGGCCTTGAAGCAGGTGCTGCAGGGCCAGCAAAGACCCCAGGCCAAAGCGGTAGCGGGCCTGGGGTGGGGGGCCTCTCTGGCCAGGGCAGGTGGGTGAGGCCGTCCAACAGCCAGCAGGTGCGCCTCCAGGTGGGGGTAGAGGTGGGGGATGGGGGAGTGGGCCCGCTTGGAGGTCCACATATTACGAGAGGGGGGCAACAGGGAGATGAGCCAGATGCAAAATGGCCTGGGAGGTCATGGTCAGATCTCTGGACTTCATCTTAAAAGCAAGAGGAAGGGGGGTGGGGTGCTCTTGAGCCAACTATTACCTTTTTTAAAACATTTTATTTATGTATTTAAAAGAGAGTGAGCGAGCAAGAGCACAAGCAGGGGGAGGGACAGAGGGAGAGGGAGCAGACACCAGGCTGAACATGGAGCCCAATCCCAGGACCCTGGGATCAGGACCTAAGCCAAGGCAGACGCCCAACCAACTAAGCCACCCAGGCGCCCTGAGCCAATTATTTTTAAAATACTGTGACACATCCGTGTGTGAGTGTGCACTAAATAAACACTAGGAATGAAACATTATCTATTGAGAAAGTGCTTCAGCAAACCATCTCAGAGATTTCGATGAAATCATCTGGAACACTGTTAGTTTTGGTTTTGTGCACCTTCATTTTAAAGGATCATTTGTTAACATCTTCACTAAGCTGCAAAGACACTTTAGCCAGAGTGTATTGTTTTCCGTCACTGGTCCCCTCTATTTATTCTAAACTGCTCTTTGTTTTACAGGAGTTCATTTGGATTTTTTTTTTTTTTTCTGTTTGCTGGAGTGCTCCCCTGAGTAACTTTGTCCTCAAAAATAAGTATCATTTCTGAGTGTTTGCAGGTCTGAAGAAATGTCTTTCTGTCGCCTTTGCTGCAGATCAGCAGTTTGGCCAAGTAGAGAATTCTTAGGTCAGAAACCTTCTTCTGGGAGAAGTTACAGGACTTCTCAACTTCTGTCATCTTAATGGGTCATAAAAACCTTAGGCCAAAAATAAAATCATTAAGCCACTTGAATGTGCAGCCACAGGAGACGGATTAGTCATCAGAAGATGGCCAGCCAGTGGGAGCCTATCCATAAAACAGAGCAATCCATAAAAAAAAGAAGGATGTAGTATCTTTATGATATAGAAAAATCTCTAAAATACACTAAATAATTTAAAACTAGGTGCATAATGGGTCTAAAGTATGCTTTTATGTTAAAAAAAAAAAAAGGAAGGGAGATACACGTGTATGTGCTGGGAAATGCATTAATTATCTTTGTAAGGCTACAGAACTAGAAACGTTTCTTGCCTCTGCAGAGAGAACTGAGGCTGGTGGGGGGCAAGGCTGCTAGGGAGACTTGGTTAAAAAAAAAAATTGTTTTATATCTATTGAATCTGAATCTTAGGGAGGTTCTATGGAGAAAATAATTTTTGTGCTGTCCTTTCATTTGACTTAAAAATCATTGGGCAGCCCCGGTGGCCCTGCAGTTTGGTGCCACCTTCAGCCCAGGGTATGATCCTGGAGATCCGGGATCGAGTCCCACGTTGGGCTCCCTGCATGGAGCCTGCTTCTCCCTCTGCCTGTGTCTCTGCCTCTCTGTCTCTGTGTCTCTCATAAATAAATAAATAAATAAATAAATAAATAAATAAATAAATAAAATATTTTTAAAAAATCATTATACATATGACTAAAATCCCTGACGCTTTGCTTTTAGAGATCGCACAGCCAACCGGCAATCCTCCCGGTGGGCTCTGCTCCCGGGTGTGTTCTCAGGCCTGGCCAGGAGGTCGAGCAATCCAAGCTGATCGCAGGCTTTTCCGTCTGCAGTGTGTGCACCATGCCTTGCCCCCACCCCTGCAATGCAGGCCTTCACTACCTACGGGGGGGGGGGGGGAGGGGGGGGGGCGCGGCTGTCCTGGCCTGCAACCTTGCACGGAACTCAATGGTCTCTTGCCGAGGGGGCACCACCACCGCCTTCCTGAGCTGAGGGCGATTTTCTTCAGTTTCCTTCTGTATCTTGCCTCCTTGTGCTCCCTCTTCCTCTCCGACACCTCCTCCGTGTAGACCCCCTCTCCTGCATGTCTCTGGCACACGTTCTCTCTCCTGGATATTATTCCTTTGTATATGTTCTTCGGGTCACAGAGGGCTTGTTTTCTAATTTTCTGTTTCACTTCTCTGTTCTGGTCTTAAAGCCTCCATGGAGGATTCTGATTTGGAAAATCCTTCTTCATCCCCAAGAATTCTCTGTTCACAGGTTATTTCCTCCTCCCAGCCTTTGTTTGAAGGCAATGTCTCTCTCAAGTATCACCGACAAGGCAAGATGATGTTGGTGAGGTTTTTTTTCTTTAAAATGTTACTTATTTACCCATGAGAGACACAGAGACAGAGGCAGAGGCACAGGCAGAGGGAGAAGCAGGCTCCCTGCAGGGAGGCTGATGCGGGACTCGATCCCAGGACCCCAGGGTCACGCCCTGAGCCAAGGCAGATGCTCAACCGCTGAGCCACCACGCAGGTGCCCCTCCCTGTTTGTTTTAATTCTGGGTTTTCTGCTGCTCCTGGAGCTGTTTCACGGCGCAGAGGCTCCTTCACTGACCCAGGGGCATGCACTTGGTTTGGGAGGCGCAGCCGAGACCACCACGTGGGTTGGGTCAGGACCCCCCACTGTGGAAGGGGCCTCACGGCTGCCCTGCCTGGGCCGGCTCTCGGCGCCCTCCCCGCGGCGGGGTCGGGGCCTGCGTTCTCGCGCCCTTGGTCTGACCTTGGAGAGGGTCTCCTGGTCGCCCCAGAACTTCCTCTCAGGCGTCGGCTCTTCCTCGGGTGGCGGGGAGGCCCGGGTGAGTCCCAGGGAGTCGACGGGAGCGAGCGGCCGGCCCTGCCGAGCCTCCAGCATCGACAGCTTTAAGCGCCCGTAGGCCTTGACCGGGGCCGCACAGGGCAGTTCGTGGGGCGGCCGCTCGAGGTCGCCGGAGCTGACCGGGGGCAGCGGCACCTTTGCCTTCCCGCCCTCGTCCGGGGTTTCCGGGCAGCTGGGGGCGCACGCTGGCTGCGAGGCCATCTCGGAGCCTGGCCCGCGGGACGCCCACCCCCGGCACCTCGGCGGGGCCGCGAACGGTGGCGCCACGCGCTGAGGCCTCGACCCTGCGGCCTGCACCTGCGCCCTGCACCTGCGGCCGCACTAGGCTCTGCGCCTGCGCCCCGCGCCCTGCGCCTGCGCTCTGCACCTGCGGCCTGCACCCTGCACTGCACTCAGCGCCTGCGCCTTGCACGGAGGCCTGCGCCCTGCACTGCACTCTGCGCCTCCGCCCTGCACCTGCGCTCTGCGCCCTGCACCAGGCTCTGCGCCTGCGGCCTACGCCCTGCACCTGCGGCCTGCGCCCTGCACCAGACTCTGCGCCTGCGGCCTACGCTCTGCACCTGCGCCCTGCGCCCTGCACTAGGCTCTGCGCCTGCGCCCTGCACCTGCGGCCTGCGCCCTGCACTGCACTCAGCGCCTGTGCTCTGCACCTGCGGCCTGTGGCCTGCGCCCTGCACTGCACTCTGTACCTGCGCCCTGCACCAGGCTCTGTGCCTGCGCCCTGCACCAGGCTCTGCGCCTGCGGCCTACGCCCTGCACCTGCGGCCTGCGCCCTGCACTGCACTCTGCGCCTCCGCCCTGCACCTGCGCTCTGCGCCCTGCACCAGGCTCTGCGCCTGCGGCCTACGCCCTGCACCTGCGGCCTGCGCCCTGCACCAGACTCTGCGCCTGCGGCCTACGCTCTGCACCTGCGCCCTGCGCCCTGCACTAGGCTCTGCGCCTGCGCCCTGCACCTGCGGCCTGCGCCCTGCACTGCACTCAGCGCCTGTGCTCTGCACCTGCGGCCTGTGGCCTGCGCCCTGCACTGCACTCTGTACCTGCGCCCTGCACCAGGCTCTGTGCCTGCGCCCTGCACCAGGCTCTGCGCCTGCGGCCTACGCCCTGCACCTGCGGCCTGCGCCCTGCACTGCACTCTGCGCCTCCGCCCTGCACCTGCGCCCTGCGCCCTGCACCAGGCTCTGCGCCTGCGGCCTATGCCCTGCACCTGCGCCCTGCGCCCTGCACTAGGCTCTGCGCCTGCGCCCTGCACCTGCAGACTGCGCCCTGCACTGCACTCAGCGCCTGCGCTCTGCACTGCACTCTGCGCCTGCGCCCTGCGCCTGTGTCCTGTGCCCGCAGCCTGCGCTGTGCTCTGCGCCTGCGGCCTGCACCCTACCTGCGCCCTGCACCTGCGCTGTGCCCTGCGCCTGCAGCCCACGCCTGTGCCCTGCACTGGCGGCCTGCGCCCTACCTGTGCCCTACAGCTACGCCTGCGGCCTGCGCCCAACACGTGCGCTCTGCGGCCTGCGCCCTGTGCTCTATGCCCTGCACCTGTGCTCTGTGCCCTGTGGCCTGCACCTGCGCCTTGTGCCCACTTCCCAGGAATGACACGTCCCCCGCTCTCCCAGGCACTGTGGTCTCCTCGCCTGCCGTCCACGCCGAGCACGCTTATGCCCAGAAAAACGGGCTTCCAGCCCTGGGCACAGAATGATTGAGACGAAGCGCGTGGCGCCGGCAACCCCCTCCCCTCGGCCTCCCATCGGCTCCTCCTGGCTGCATCTACAGGGAGGTTGCAGGGGCTCCTGACCCACCCCACTGTCCTGCCAGCGCCAGAGTAGGATGGGCCCTGGGTGAAGTAAGATAGAGCTGTCAGGGGCGGGGACACCTAATGTATCAGAGCATGAAGGAAATAGTTGTCACAAGGTGAGTGACGGAGAACAAGTGTCACCTCTAGGGTGGTAGCAGCCCCACCGGTAGGAAATGACGGGGTGGAGATTACAAAATACTAAGGGTTATCACCTCTGGGCAGTAGAAGGAGAAGCGGCTTTCTTCCTTCTTGCTTTTACAATCGCTCTGATCCTTTGAACTCCTGCACTTTGCTCAGACGTGTCATCAGGGCAGAGGAGGCAGCGTGGGAGCGGATCCAGACATGGGCGCACAGGCTCCGGCTCCTGGTCTTGCAGACTGTCCGGGACACTCTGGTGACATCCACCCCGAAAGGCTGAGGCCCCCTGCCGCGCTCCTGGCCCCACCATCAACCACCAGACGCAGCAGCCACATGCCCATTCCGTCTCTCTTACAGGTCCTGAATTAAGTCCAACCGCCCTTATCTGGACGAGGCCTTCTTCATGGGCAAAACCAGGGAAAACCCTTCACTTTAAATTTCTTTGTAAAAGTTTCAGGAAATAAAAAACCAAGAAGAAAATAGAAAAATTCCATTTTTAATTAAACTGTACAGTTTGAATTATTTCCTCTGACACCAACTGAAGTTAAAAATAGAAATCAATTTCTACAACCTTCCAAGGCAGCCTTTGAAATGTCAAGGTTTTAAAAATTATTTTACAGCATGAATTTACATATAAATACAATCTGTACAATGTATTAACAGAGCAATCGAAGAGCTTCCATCATGGAGGAGATCTGGTCCGGGACAGGTCAGTGCAGAATTCAATTACTGCCTCCTTAGTGGGAGACTTTTCAGTCTGGAAAAGGACATAAAGGAGAGGGAAGGACAATTAGGTAAGAACTGAAAGCGAGACAGCTCCGTGGGGGCTGAGCATGCCAGACCTCCCCGAGTCACAGGGGCACACGGGTACCCACATGACACAAAGGATGACCACAAACCACGAAAGCATCATTTAATTTGCCTTTTAAAAATGCTTTTCTGTTGCCCCCAAAACACATGGGAAGACTCACACCCCACATCTCATATTAGGACCTATTTATAAAACAAGTTCTTTTTTTTTTTTTTTTTTTTTTAATATATATATTTTTTTATTTATGATAGTCACAGAGAGAGAGAGAGAGAGAGGCAGAGACATAGGCAGAGGGAGAAGCAGGCTCCATGCACTGGGAGCCCGACGTGGGACTCGACCCCGGGTCTCCAGGATCGCGCCCTGGGCCAAAGGCAGGCGCCAAACCGCTGCGCCACCCAGGGATCCCTTATAAAACAAGTTCTAATCCTGGTTCCACTCACCTGTCTCGTGTAAGACCTCTGGGAGAGAGTTAAAAAAAAACCATCTGCTCCAGGGCCAAGAACTCCCGAGCTGGCAGTCTTAAATCCCAGCTTCAGTGTACACAGGGGCATTCATTGAGCAGGATCTAGGCCATACTGGCTCTAGATCCTTGCTCAACAGCCCCAAAGTGAAACCAGATGTCCCCAACAGCAGAAGAGATGAATACTCTGGTGTGATCCCATAAAGGGACACCCCATGGCAATGAGGACAAGCCAGCTGCTGCTGCAGGAATAAGGGAGGGGTTCTCACAAGTTGATCTAAGAGTCACATTACAGGTTCCTTTAAGTAAAGTCCAAGCGCTAGAGAGTGGTGACAGAGGCCAGCCAGAGGGGTACCTTTGGGAATGGGGGTGGGCATGCTAAGTGGAGGAGACACAACCAGCTGCAGGTGCTGGTGTATCCCTTGTCGGGCAGTAAGAATGTATCAGGGGAAGCTTCTGGTCTGTGCACATGTATGTATGTGTGTGCACTACAGCACTTAACTAAACCGTGGGTCAATCTATGTCTGTGTAATTCTAGAATAAGACAAACTGATAGACACAGGACGTAAACCAGTGTCTCGGGGGGAAGAGGTGGAGGTGGCGGGTGCTGAGGGGCTTCCCCTGCAGGAATGATTCATCAGATAGCACCAAATGCTCAAGGGTGAGGGCCTCAGGTGTGGGCGAGGTTCCCTAGGCCTGGCTGTCCCACCTACGAGATAAGGGGCCCCAGGTGCGGGCCTCACAGGGGTGCATGAGGATGAAATGAGCCATGCCCAGGGTGCCCCCACAGCCCCTGGCCCCCCCGCCATCATGCTGGCGTGCCGGAGGACGGGGAAACAGGAGTGGGTACAGCCACTTCAGGAGGCTCGGAATGAAACTGAAATGCTCACCTTTGTACTTTTGAATCATGCAAATATATCGTCCATTCTGAAGAACTAAATGGAAAAGAATCAGGGGGTGGCACTTGTATTTCCAGACAGCAAGATATGTTTGCTTACAAGGCCAGAGTCATTAAAACAGTGTGGACAGAACAATACCAAATGACTAGGAAACCAGAGGAGAGACTGGAGGAGCCGGCCCATATGGGGACTCGGTACATGACCAAGCTACTCTTCCCTCCATGAGCCGCGTGCAGGGCTGACATGGCCAGAGCTCACCTGTGCCTCTCCCCCTTCATCCTGAGCCTGTGGCTGGACTTCCTCTTCCCCGGCCCCACGGTAGCCAGGCTATGCAGCTGCGAGGACTGTGATATCTAGGCAGAACCATGATGACCCCTCGCACTCCACTCCCACCCTCCCCCTCCTATAAGGGCCATGCACTCAAGTGGAACAAACTGGTGTCCTGGGAAACTTACTTGGTGTTCTTTTTTTTTTTTTTTTAATTATTTAATATTTATTTTAAGTAAGCTTTATACCCAATGCAGGACTCGAACTCACAACCCTGAGATCAAGAGCCGCACACTCAACCGACAGAGCTGGCTGGGCACCCCCCACCCTCCATGCCACTGGGATGTGAAGGTTCTTCTTCATCAGCACTAGCTCACTCCCTTGATGAGTACAACTAGCTAGTCGTTTGGAGAAAAGTAAGCTAGGTGCCTACTCTGTTCACAAAAACAAAACCAAAAAATCCAAATAGATTAAATAAATCTATGAAGGCATGAGAATAGCCCATATACATATATAAAATCTTGGGTTAGGGAAGGCCTGTAGGAGACAAAAATATAAAACATACTCCCCCCGCCAAACTGGCAAAAGGGAGGGCACCAAAAATTAGAGCTTCTGTGCAACAAAGATAGTTAAAAGCCACATGAGCGGTAACACACTAAAACAGAAGGATTAATATCCAGAATTATTATTTTTTAATTCCTAAAAAATCAGTAAAATAGTACCTTGACTGAAACAAGAAAAACAGACAATGTAACAGAAAACAGAACACTGTGCAGAGAATGTGAGCAAACCACTCACAAGAGAGCCCCGGGCAAGGCTGTCCTCCAGCCTCTCACAGCACAGGCCACTCCACCTCACTACCAGTCCAAGAAATACAGATTCAAGTGAGATGCCATGCTTCGCCCATCCTGCCGGCAATCATTTCTGAACCGTTTGTAACTGATGGAATAACAAGGTGCTTTCATGTTTTAAATGGATACAAAATACTCTGGCAGCAGTTATTCATTCTACATGTTCATACTCTATAGATTTATGCTACATAAAATATTTATTTTAAAAGTCTGCAGCAACAAAATGGGTGTGTGTGAGAGAGAGAGAAAGACTGAACAAAAGAGTTTTGAAAGTTACACATGAAGCTGATGGCAGGGGTTGCTGGAGAGAGAGGTTTGGGGAACTGGGCAAGGACCGCGTGAAGCTTTATCTGTAAGGTTCAAATTTTCACAGTAATAATATACTCACATATTTCTTGTCTAAGTAAAAAAATGAACTTCTAAAAGGCCTAGTCAATACACAAATTGATCATTTCTGACATTTGCCTCTCAGCAAAGACATCAATATTCCAACCAGCGTTTGGAAAGTGTCTGAAAACCCCTATCCCCCATTGCCTACCTTCTCAGCAGTTCCTGGGGTGACAGGTCTGCAGGCCCTTCTTCGTCACTCTGGCTATCACTGCTGTCCGAACTCTCAGAACTACTACTCTTCTCTGATTTTTTATTCTTTTGCTTGCCTTTGTGTTTGTGCTTCCGGTGTTTCTTTTTCTGAAAAAGAAGAGTGGGGCGGGGATGACAAATGGATGTTTCTCCTCGATTCGAGCGATGACAAGCTAAGGAGGCATGTGCTTGCTGGAATCGTTCAAAAACAAAAACAAAGAAAAAACTCCTCATTCGGAGTAAGCCTCCCATGGGACAGATCGGGACATACAGCTGTGTGCACTCTGCACCGCACACCCCCTCAGAACCAGTCCTCTAGGGCAGACGCAGCAGAACCAGTCTGATGCAGGAGGATGCCTTTCGCCACTTAGCCCCCATCCTATCCAAGGTGACTGCTGCACCTCCCATGAAACTCACTGGTCCATGTCATTAGGTGCACATGATGATAAACTATGGACCAGGATGGCAAGCACGATGGAAAAGCACAACAGAGAAACCAGCAGAAGGTCAGAAAAGAGCAGATGCACTGGTAAGAAGCAAATGAATCTGGTTTCTGAACCCGGCAGCACCTGTTTTTAACCTGTCACCACAAGAGAACTTTCATCATCTTCCATGCTCAGGAATCCTTTCTCTCAGGAAGCCAATCACAGAACTGTTTGTCATCAACCCTGGTACCACCCCGACCACTCTGAGACCCAACACCAACATTAACCAAATCGGAAGCCTGTGCCATCGCTGAAAATACAAGGACGTGGGATTTCCCGAACCTCAAATAGCAAGCTATGGACCCAAATCTCTGCTTGCAGTGATGACAAAGTTGTTGAAAAACAATGTTCAAAATAATATCTTCATTCAATATTGAATAACAATTAATCTATTTTATTATTTAATATTCGACCATTACTCTAAAGCATTTAAATGTTTTTTTTTCCTACTTCTTAATGTTCACAAATAAAAATTGTTTTAGGTCCAACTGAGTAATTAAAATATTCTGCCCCAAAGAAAAGCCAAGAAAATCGAAGGCTTACGTGACTGTCAACATTTCTGCCAAGGTATGGAGAGGCCCACGTGCCCCCATCCTGGCACCAGACCATCTCTGTGACTGGCTTCACACCTGGGATCACACCTGGCAGGGGGCGGGGCTTTTCTGCTCGATAGAAGCGGGGACACCTGAGCCTGCCTCCTGTCCCAAGACACCCAGAAGGAACTCACCTTCTCTTTCCTCCGTCTGTGCTCTTTTTTGGTCTTGTGTTTGTCTTTGTTCTTTTTATGTTTCTCCTTTTGAGGCGCCTCAAGTTTCTGACGAACATCTGAAACACAAATGTAACAAACACGTGAACTACTGGGGAAAATAAAGACTAAATTGTTGAACTGGAAACGTGACGTAGATGGAATGTTTAACATTCAGGCGGAACTCCTGCCCTGCCTCCCTGATAAACACACGGATTAGCATGTCACCTGGTCACTCTATATTTAGAAATTGCCAGAAACCTCGCAAGACCTGTGTGATCCAACCAGTATCTGGCCACAGCCTTATCTGCTTGATGAGTCAGATGAAGATAAAGGTGGACCAGATTGCACAAGCTTTTTATAATTTAACATCCTTGGGCAAGCTCAGAGACAGACCAGAGGCTGAACTTCCCCTCAGTCACCAGTGGCGGCTCCATGATCTTCTGTTCATTGTTCAACTTTTCCAAGCCTCAGTCTCCCCAACTACAAATACAGATAGTAAGACTCTGTTCCCTCAGGGACATAGGGGATTAGATGGAACCATGCACATGAATCCCACAGCCTAGAATCTGGCTAATAAATGTCAGCCCTTCTCACATCATCCTCTCTTAATGAAAGCACATTATATTTGCATTTGCCTTATAAGCTAGAAAACTAGCATCAAAAAAACATAATGTTGAGCAGCTCCGGTGGCTCAGCGGTTTAGCGCCACCTTCAGCCCAGGGCGTGATCCTGGAGACCTGAGATCAAGTCCTGCATCGGGCTCCCTGCATGGAGCCTGCTTCTCCCTCTGCCTCTCTCCCTCTCTCTCAGTCTCTTATGAGTAAAATAAATAAAATCTTAAAAAAAAAAAATAATGTACATAGTCACTAAAAATGACCAAACAAGGGATACCTGGCTGGTGGCTCAGTGGTTGAGCGAGCCGAACCTGCCTTCGGCTCAGGTTGTGATCTCGGGGTCCTGGGATCGAGTCCCACATCAGGCTCCCCACAAGGAGCCTGCTTCTCCCTCTGCCTTTTGCCTCTGCCTCTCTCTCTATGTCTCTCATGAATGAATAAATAAAATCTTAAAAAAAAAAAAAAGACCAAACAAGGGGCAGAGGCCTAAATTCTCAACCTCCAAACCTTGACCAAAATGTTTTCACAGGGCATTAATTTCCAGGTAACCAATCAGCAAAAATTAACAACGGCAGAAGCAATGTAGATCATTAAATCAATTTCTTCCACCTACAGAAAAGGTGTTTCAGAAGCACGAATATTTTCCAAACCCAGGTAACAGGTGCTTATAACTCTCCAGTCCCATCTAGTCAGATATTTTAAAAATCTGACCTCCCAAACTTTTTTTTTAATGCTTGTTTTAAAAAAAAAACATTTTCCCTCAATAATCCATAGACAAAATTAAATTGTTAACTATTACAAGGCCATTGAGGATGGTCTGGGAAATGGGCATAAATAACTTAAGCAACTAATAACCAACAACTTTTAGATGCTGATACACTTATTTTAAGCTGAAGATCTGAACCAAAGCAAATAGGAAATATACTCCCTGCCATTTTTCAAAGCCTTATACTTTTTTATCACCTCTTTGAAGGCTGGCTTCATTAACCAAACCAATATTTAATATGCAGGTGCTATATAAAGTAGATAATAGAATTACATCATTTATATACCTAGGCCAGGTTATCAGATGTTTGCTAACCTAGCCTTCAGGGAGATAATAAGCCAGTCTAAACATTTTAACAATATGTCCACTTCAGACGTTGTTGATTGATATTGGGAAAGGAGAATGAACTGTGTTTACTCCTGAAAGAATTACTTTTACTTTATTCATTACATGAGCCAAAGTATAAAAAAAAGTCTCCCAATAGGCTTCTCCCTGTAATTCCTCACCCATCTTTGTGTCCTAGATTTGTAATTTCTCTCTTTTTTAAAGACTTTATTTATTTATTTGAGAGAAAGCAACAGAGACCAGAGTGGGGAGGAGAGGAAGAAGCAGACTCCCCACTGAGCAGGGAGCCCGACATGGGGCTTGATCCCAGGACCCCAGGATCACGACCTGAGCTGAAGGCAGACGCTTAACTGACTGAGCCACCCAGGTGCCCCTATTTTTACTTTTTTTATTTCTTGAAGTGACAACATTTGAGATGCTAGAAAGAAAAAAAGCTGAAAGGTCTCTAAGGCTATAAAGCAAGAACCATCGTTTAGGTGGAAGTGATGGGATTCAAATGTGGCTGAGAACAAATACACCAGGAACAAATGTGTATACAGTTGACCCTCAACAACATGAGTTTAAACTGCGCAAAGCCACTACGTGTGGATTTTTTTCGATAAGTACAGTAATGTGCAGGTATTTTCTCTCCCTTACGATTTTCTTAAGAACATTTGCTTTTCCCTAGCTTACTTTAAGAATACAGTATATAATACAATATAACATATATGAAAAGTGCTAATTGTTTATGTGATTGGTAAGGCTTCAGGTCCACTGTAGGCTATTAGTAAAGTTTTGGGGGGGGGGGAGTCAAGTTATACGCAGATTTTTGACTGTGCATAGTGTTGGGGCCCCTAAACACTGCCTTGCTCAAGGGTCAACTGTATGTATGAGGTTGGCCTTGTGTTGGATTATGGGTAGAGGTGAAAACATGGTTTGAGTTGTCACAGTTCAAGGGAGATGCTGGTGCCAATGCAAACAGGAGAACCAAGGAGCTCTTGACTCACTGGGGCAGAAGACAGGCGGCAGCCGTGGGCCAAATGCTTCTCTTTCATCTATCTGCAGCTTTTGGATCGGGAAGGAAGGTGCAGGCTCCTGGGGTGCCGGCTCGCTAGCTGAAAAACACCAGGGTATTAATTTTGTCTATTTATACTAACAGTAATTAATATTATACTAATATTAATGTGTTTGATTCTTCAATTAATACCACCAGATAATGCCACCAGATAATGTGTGCTTTTCTTCACCACTTTAACTAGCTCACGCCGGGCACTGAGGACACAGCCGTGAGCATGCGAACCTGACCTCCAAACTCGTGGACATCTGAGCAATGTCCTGTCAACACAGGCACCTGCAGCCAAGTGCACCAGTGGCTGTGACACAGGGGTGTGTATAGCACACATTCCGCATCACCCCACTGAGACCTGAAGGGTTAAAAGATGTCCTCAAGGAAAGATGTCCTCTGAGAAGAATAAAACTTACAAACAGGGATCTAAGACAATGTCCCAGCTCATAAAGTTTAATTTTACTCAAAATAAATTATCAATGAGGGCGAAAAGTTTAAAAAAAAGAGAGGGAACTGAAAGCTAAAAAGGGAGGGGGTACTGAATATAAACAAATTATTATGGTGATATTAATAATCTCATTTTTTTAAACAGAGGACTATGTTTTCAGATAGTGGAAAGAAGAACACAAAAAGTATGGATCAAAGTATCAATAATGTTCATCTCGGGGAAGTGAGATGCCAAGGGATTTAAGCTTTTTACATTTCTATATTTTTAAACTTTTAAAATTCAAGTATATATCACTGAAATAAAAAATAAGTTGGGAAGTTTTTTTTCCCATAGAAATATGAAATAGGCATTTGCAAATCACCTAAGAATAAACAGTTTTTTATATTTCAATGTAACTTTTTGGTTAAAGGCATTAAAAAATTATACTCAAGTCTACCACAGACTAACAGGGGCAAACAGACCACCCAAAGACTGAGATAGAAAATTCTGTCCACCCACTCAACCATCTGTAAAGTCTCCTACCCTTGCAAGCGCCAAATGGCCTCCTTTTCCATGGCAAAACTTTGGGCTCGGGGAAGAGCCCTGTATACCTCGGGACCAAATTTGCCAATAATCCTAGCACCTCATCATCAACCAGGTCAAAAAAAGAAGAAAAAAAAAAGCTATTTTTTAAACACAAATTTTACTAGTTTTAAATTCTTCTCAACTAGGATCCATAGGAAAATCAATATTCTCAAACATAGCTATCCTGAAAATACATTGGAAATTATATCTGATATCACAATTAAAAATGTAAAAGATTAAAACGTCATTGCTTGCTAATTATCCTGGTTTAGAATTGCACACGAAACAAAGCAGCAGCTTCTCTAGAGACATCTTCATTTTCTTCTTTGGATCCCCAAATCTAAAGTATCCATGTACCGTGTGCCACAGATGGTGTCTCCACTGAGTTAGTCTCTTGGGAGCTTTTGAAGTCAGCCTCCCCAGGACCCGCCTGATCATCCTCGCTGTCGCCTTGCTCATCCTCGGAGGATGAGGACTTCTCATCAGAAGAGCTGGCAAAGATGGCTTTAAATAAGTCCATGGATGGGCGGCTCCCTTCTTCAGTCTGTGAATCCACACCTTTGCTTATATTCTGCATTAACAATGAAATAAGAGTCAGGAATGAAGAAGCAAAGGTGAGGGAGTCAGACTGTCTAGACATACACACCTACGGTCAGGGACATCGTTCCACACCCACGTACTGCCAAACTACACAATGACAGATCACATGACATTTATTTTTGTGAGGTTTCTGATTCACCAACTGCAGAACAAGCCCACTGGTAGAAGCAGCTGAAGCCTCTCCTAGAGATAGGTCTTTCATCAGACTTGCAAAGGACCCGCAGAAATGCAGTAGGAACTAGCACAGGGCCTGTCCTGTTTACAGGAGTCTATGGAGCCTTCAGAGGTCCAAGATTAGAGGTTAATGAAGGCACTCTACTCAGATAAAATGCTGAAGAGAAAACTAGCCCTCCACATGGTGGGGAGAGAGCCGGGAGCACATGGATACCATCGTCACGGAACTTCCCTTTGCAATTACATATCACCATTGGTACAAAAAGCCCAGCTATGGACAATCAGATTAGCCAAACAAACAAGCAGTAACTTTGTACAAACTCAATTACATACACAGGGAGCAAAGGCATGAAGAAGACACGACTCCTTCCTGGCCAAGAGCTTCTCCCCAAATGGGTATGGGGTAATCTAATGTGCTAAATGCAAACAGCAGTGATGAGAGAGCGCCAAGACTGGCCTAGATCAGAATCCACTTCTGTCCTTCCACCGTTCAACTGAAGAACCCGGCCAGAGACACGAGGATGCACTCAACAGTGCAAATGTCTGCCAAGGGGTGGGTCTGGACTCCACCACAAAGTTCTCCTCACTCTCAGCAGAGTCACTCCCCTACCATATCACCTCCAGTTTCTGGAGCAGAGTTACAAATACCCACACTGAGGAAAAGAGTGCAAGACATGACATCTGTAGTTTTAAAGTCAACTCTTTTCATAGAAAAAAATTAAAGAAGAAAAGTATACCATTCCCAACTAAAAATAACCAGGGCACCTTGGAGAAAGGATTGATTCCAAAGCTGGGGCTGAGAAACATAAAGATGAGCCCAGAAATCATTGTGCCCAGACCACCAAGACATGCTCACAGAGTAAGAGGGACACATGAAAAACACAGAAGCCAACCTGAAGGTGCTCCAACCAGCCAACTAAGACAGAGCATTAAATAAATAAAGGTAGTACTGATTTAGCCTTTAAAGAGAATAGGAAACTGTGAGTCCACAGTTTGATGAAGAACAGGATGCTTATATATTTCAGAGCTCCTTTATACTTATTAAAAATAATTAAGTACAAATTTTGGGTGCCTGGGTGGCTCAGTTGGTTAAGCATTTGCCTGCAGCTCATGTCATGATCCCAGGGTCCTGGGTGGGGGGGTCCCTGCTCAATAGGGAGCCTATTTCTCCCTCTCCTTCTGCTTCTCTCCATAATTCATGTTTTCTCTTATGTTCTCTCTCTCATGTGTTCTCTCAAGTAAATAAAATCTTTTTTAAAATAATAATAAGGGGGGATCCCTGGGTGGCGCAGCGGTTTGGCGCCTGCCTTTGGCCCAGGGCGCGATCCTGGAGACCCGGGATCGAATCCCACATCGGGCTCTCGGTGCATGGAGCCTGCTTCTCCCTCTGCCTGTGTCTCTGCCTCTCTCTCTGTGTGACTATCATAAATAAATAAAAATTAAAAAAAAATAAAATAAAATAATAATAAGGGATCCCTGGGTGGCGCAGTGGTTTGGCGCCTGCCTTTGGCCCAGGGCGCGATCCTGGAGACCCAGGATTGAATCCCACATCGGGCTCCCGGTGCATGGAGCCTGCTTCTCCTCTGCCTGTGTCTCTGCCTCTCTCTCTTTCTCTCTTTGTGACTATCATAAATAAATAAAAATTAAAAATAAAATAAAATAAAATAAAAATAAAAATAAAAACCAAATTAAAAAAAAATAAAATAATAATAAAGTAAAAATTCGGAATAAATCGGTAAATAAAAGTGCTTACTAATTACAGAGGGGAAGAAACTAACTTTACAATGGAGAAGACTGGCAGATACTTCGTTACTCAAGTGACCAAAGTGAATACCAGCAATGGGACAAGTTGACACCATGCACCACCTGACAGGATAAAGTGAGAGCCCAGCCGGAGCCCTTCTGAGGTGCTCCTGCTGAAAGGGCACAACCTGAATCTAGTCCTAAGGAAACATCAGACAGGCCCAAACTAAGGACACTCTACAAAATACCGGCTTATAATCTTCAAGTATCAAGATCCTGGAAGACTGAGGAATTGTACCAGACTAAACAAGACTAAAGGGGCGTGACCACTAAGTGGTCACAAGTGACCCTGAGCTGCATTTCCTGCCATAAAGGACATTATTAGGACAACTGGTGGAAATTGAATGGGTCCAAGGATTAGACACGCCAGTAATGCATCAATGCTGATTTCCAGATCTTGATGGATGTACTGCAGCTATATAGGGGAACACCCTTCCTTGAAGGAAACACAGGACAGCCAGGCATACTGGTTGCCAACTTATGCTCAAGTGGCTCAGAGACAAAATTATCTAAATTATATTTAAACTTCTAACAGTGTTTCAAAATTATTCAAAGGTATACATGAAGTCAGGAGAGAGAGGCTAACAGTGAAGCACAGGAAATCACGGCAAACTCAAACATCTTCTAGAAAACTCACAAATCTGATGTCTTTATGACAAACCACAGATACCAATGTCATGTGCACAGGCCATAACTGAATGGCAGCTGGCTGATATTCGTGTTTATAGACAGTTCTGGCCATCAACATTGTGCTGACTCAGAAAAAGTTTTCAAGGAAGGAAATTAAATAGCCCAGAGACTAGAAGTGAGACTCCTAAGGTCACCTGGCTAAGAAGTGAAAAAGCAAGAAAGAACTAAGACTTTTTCTGGGCAAAATTATCTAAATACTATCTCAACATGATTTCTGAGACAATCTAAAAGTCTTTCTAATCCAATGACCACATCGCAAAGTCAGAATCTCTGAGTAAGGTTTTATGCTGTCTTAAAAATAACAGTAGAAACCCCATGGGGAGGTTCCAAATCCATGGTGGCACAGGTGGTGGCAGCAACTGCCAGGCTTTGAAGGAAAGGAACCTTTTTCTCTGACCAGAGCAGCTGTGGTCTCAACAATGTGAAGCAAACCCCACTGCTTTTTCCCCCTTCTTGCCCTCTTGCCACTTGATAAAGTAAATAATATCCAGCCACAGATAAAGTCAGAGGAAGTACAACCCAGAGCAGGGAAACTAAGTGCCAGCCTTCAGACTGGAGGGTGTGAGGGGCAGCCTGAAAGTCAGACAGAGTCAAGAAGATCACGAAAAGGAGCTCAAGAGTAATCCTATGGAATGTCTGTGAGCTTCTGGCTCACCTCTGAGCCATGCAAGTGTAAATCTGACTCTAAACAGCAAACCAAAGGTTTTGATAACAGAACTAGGGGATTAACTACCAGCCAGGTCCCAGATCAGCTGCTGGGAAGTACACATGCAGGAAAGATTTGAATAGTACTATAAAGACTCTGAAAACTGCAATGACATTTGAACCCAGATGGCTTGGAACATATAGCCTAAACCTAATTAGGTCAACCATCTGCCAAAACAAAACAAACTTTCGCTATTCTCCCTAGAATTCAAATAAGACTTAAAGTTCATAACATAGGGATGCCTGGGTGGGTCAGTGGTTGAGCGTCTGCCTTCAGCCCAAGGTGTGATCCTGGAGTCCCGGGATTGAGTCCCCCACATCGGGCTCCCTGCATGGAGCCTACTTCTCTCTCTGCCTATGTCTCTGCCTCTCTCTCTCTCTGTGTCTCTCATGAATAAATAAATAAAACCTTAAAAAAAAAAAGTTTCATAACATAATGTCCAAAATATCAAAATGTCTTGGATATAATGCAAAACCACTTGGTTACAACCAACTGGGAAAACCTCAACTTGCAAACGACAATCAATAGACTCTAAACCTAAAATGACAAAAATGTTAGAATTATATGGCAGAATTAAAAAAAAAAAAGAATTGTATGGCAGATTTTGAAGCAGCTATTACAGCTACAGTCCAAGAATAAGGTTAAACAGGTGGAAAGGAGCAGCCCCAGTGGCTCAGCAGTTTAGTGCTGCCTTCAGCTCAGGGTGTGATCCTGGAGACCCGGGATTGAGTCTCACATCAGGCTCCCTGCATGGAGCTTGCTATTCCCTCTGCCTGTGCCTGTGCCTCTGTCTCTCTCTCTTTCTCTGTGTCTCTCATGATTAAATAAAATAAAAAATCTTAAAAAAACAAACAAACAAAAAAACAGGTGGAAAGATAAAAAGATCTCAGCAAAGAAAGAAATCTCAGCAAAGAAATAAAAGATATAAAGACAAACCAAATGAGAATTTTAGACATGAAAAATTCAGTAACCAAAACAAGAAATTCACTGGATGGGATTGATAGAATAGAAACGACAGAAGAAAGGGTACGTGAACTTGATGACTGATCAATAGAAGCTATCTGAGTTGAACAGAGAGAAAAAAAGGATTGAAAAGAGAATTGAATTATGGGGCAATATTGAAAGGTCTAAAGTTTATGTCACCAGAGTCCCAGGAGAGGTGTGAGAAGTGGAGGAGAAAAAACTATTTGAAAAAATAATGGCTAAAAATGTCCCAGATTTGGTGAAGGACAAGATTCAGGAGGCTCAGCAAACCCCAAACAAAAGAATCTCAAAGAAATCCACACTCAGACACATCATAATCAAACAGCAAAAAAACAAAGACAAATAAAAATCTTGAGAGCAGCCAGAAGAAAAGTCATGTCATCCTGAGGAAGGACAAGTTGAATAACTAGATTTCTTATCAGCAATCAGGAAGTCCAGAGGGAAGTGGCACAACATTCTTTAAAGGGCTAAAAGGAAAGACCTGTTGACCCATCATTCTATATCCAGCAAAGACATCCTTCAGGAATGAAGATAAAACATGGACATTCTCAGATGAAGGAAAATTAAGAAAACCAGTGGTTGGAACTGCTCTAAAAAAAAAAAAAAAAAGCTAAATACAGGGAGATCCTCAGACAGAAGAAATGATAGGAGGGAAAGCCACCTCTTTAGGAAGGAAGAAAGAGCAACAGCAACGGTAAATATCCAAGTAAATAAAATGGACTATCAGCTCATCAGTTCTTTAAACACGTCCAACAACTGAAAGCAAAAATTACAATCCTGTCTCATGAGGTTTTCAGTGTGTTTGCACATAATATAGGTGACATCACAAAGCTGGGAGAGTGAAGGGACCTAGAGAGCAGTAAAGATTCCACATTCCACTTAGGGTGCTACAGTTATCAGTTCTAAATTAACTGTTTGGGGATCCCTGGGTGGCGCAGCGGTTTGGCGCCTGCCTTTGGCCCAGGGCGCGATCCTGGAGATCCGGGATCGAATCCCACGTCGGGCTCCCAGTGCATGGAGCCTGCTTCTCCCTCTGCCTGTGTCTCTGCCTCTCTCTCTCTCTCTGTGTGTGACTATCATAAATAATAAATAGAAAAATTAAAAAAAAATAAATAAATAAATTAACTGTTTGAAGTAAGCATTAAAAAAATAATGAGTGGGATCCCTGGGTGGCGCAGCGGTTTGGCGCCTGCCTTTGGCCCAGGGCGCGATCCTGGAGACCCAGGATGGAATCCCACATCAGGCTCCTGGTGCATGGAGCCTGCTTCTCCCTCTGCCTATGTCTCTGCCTCTCTCTCTCTCTCTGTGACTATCATAAATAAAAATTAAAAAAAAAAATTAAAAAAAAAAATAATGAGTTAAAAATGTAATAGAGTTTAAAAATGTAATAGATAAAATAGCATACTGATAATTATTCAACCAATATAAAAGAAGGTAGGAAAGGAAAAAGGGAGCAACAAAAAAGGAGTGGGACCAGACAGAAAACAAAACTGTAGACCTGAATCCAACTAGATCAACAAATTACATTAAATGCTAATGGTTAAAACACACAAAGTAAAACATATAGATTATCTAAATGTACTATTTAAAAAGGACCCCAAAAAAAAACAAAAAAATAAATAAAAAAAATAAAAAAAATAAAAAGGACCCAAGGACAATGACATGCTTTTTATCAAAAATCCACTTTAAATACAATGAAACAAATAGGCTCAAAGTAAAAAGATGAAAAAATACATACTCTGCAAATTGCCAGAGATAGAGTAATATTACATAATGATAAAAAGTTCAATTCGGCAAAAAGATAAAACAATACAAATAAATGTGTACACACCTAACAAGAGAGTTTCAAAATACATGAAGCAAGCACTTTGGTATAAAGTTGGCAGTTTCTTATAAAGTTAAATCTACATTTCTGTATTACCCAGCAATCTCGTTATTAGGTATTTACCCCAGAGAAATGAAAACTTATATTTACACAAAATTCTGCACATGAACACTCATAGCAGCTATATTTATGAGAGCCAAAAGCCAAAAGGACATATGGAAACAACCATACGTCCTTAAAGGGTAATTGACCAACAAACTGTGATGTAGCCACACAGCAAAATAGTATTTAGCAATAAAAAGGAATGAGCTATTGATAATACACTACTGATGAATCTCAGAGGTATGATACTGAGTGGAAGAACCCAGCAACTACAGCCTATGGGCCAAATCCAACCCACTGTCTGCTTTGTAAATACTGGAACATGGATGTACCTATTTATTTTTTTCATATTGCCTGTGATTTCTTTCACATTCAACAGCAGTGCTGAGTGGTTGCGAGAGACACTATATGGTAACAAAGCCTAAAATACTTAGTACCAGGCCCTTCACAGAAAGTTTGCAGACCCCTCCAAGATGTGATGACAAAGCACCATCAAAGAGAAGGACTATGATGCCACAGTCAGCCTGGCAGAGAAAACCTGGAAGCCCCACATACCTTATTTGAGAGTGATTCCGTCACAGGCTCTTCCTCTCTGATTACTAATGGACCGGACTCTTGTTTAGGTGGACCAACTTTTGATCTAGCCAAACTTAAAAATTCACTAAGGGAATCTTCTTTCTTTTCTTGTTTAGATGTATCCCATCTGGATGGTTTTCTTGACTCTGAAAGGCAGAACACGGATGTAATTATCAGAATGAGCAAGCAAAAGGCAAGCTCTCCATTATGGCTCTTTAATTCATTCCAGAAGCAAACCTACTATGGGCCAGGCCCGGTGCAAGGTGTTGAGAATGTGGCAGATGCTGAGGCAGAGCACCAACCCCTAACAGTATACACGTGGACTCTTACCACATGAGCTAATGTATTCATATGAACAAGTCTCTTAATGGAGGGAAAGCACATATTCTGTGTACCCTTAAGACTTCTGTTTTCCCAACGGGATAGGGCTTGAGACCACAGTCAGCACATGGACCCGAGGAAGCCCCACTCACTTTCAGGACCTTGGTGCTGTAGTACTTTCTCATTTGATGCTTGAGTTGTAGGCAAGGATGCTGTCTCTGGGATGGTCAGAAAGTTGAAGACTGAGTATTTGTCACGTTTTACTCTTGGTAAGCCAACCAAAGTTGAACTGTGGGTTGAAAAGAAAACATGTATATAATTTTAAAATCTAATTCTTGTGAAGCTTTCCATCTCATGTTTTTCACCACTAGCTCTTCTACTTGCTAAAAGGTCCCCGAAGGTGATTTTGCTTCTCAAGGCAGTTTAAGAATTTGGAATGGCTGACTTCAGGGTCCCTGAGGTTTTTCCTATCATAGTAAGAGGGAGAATTTAACTTTGAAAATGTATTTCCAGGGCACCTAGGTGGCTCAGTCCGTTAAACACCTGACTCTTGATCTCAGTTCAGTTCTTGATCTCAGGGTTGTGAGTTCAAGCCCCAAGTTAGGCTCCATGCTGGGCACAGAGCCTACTTAAAAAGAAAAAGAAAATGTATTTCCATGAAGGAAAAATTCCACTGCTAAAAATATACCTAAATTTTCTGACAAAACCTCTGATTCAATCATATATGCTTTTTTGTAGTGTTTATAATCAAATGTAAAACGTTTATAAAGAATTAGCATGTCAGGGATCCCTGGGTGGTGCAGCGGTTTAGCGCCTGCCTTTGGCCCAGGGCGCGATCCTGGAGACCCGGGATCGAATCCCACATCAGGCTCCCTGCATGGAGCCTGCTTCTCCCTCTGCCTTTGTCTCTGTCTCTCTCTCTGTCTCTCTCTGTGACTATCATAAATAAATAAAATTAAAAAAAAAAAAAAAGAATTAGCATGTCATATTTTAAGTGTAAATTATATGTGCATCATTAAAAAGGTGACAAATTAGTCAAGCATTACGTTTTTGTAACTTGACATATCTGAGCTTCATATCTGACATGGAATACAGTTTGTTTCCCGGATGTTTGCTTTTTTTTTTTTTTTAAGTAGCAAATCAATGGAAATTAAATCTGTAAAATTTGCAATTCTGCATTTACAAGTAAATTCATCTAGAAACAGGGAGTTGGGGATCCCTGGGTGGTGCAGTGGTTTGGCGCCTGCCTTTGGCCCAGGGCGCGATCCTGGAGACCTGGGATCGAGTCCCACATCCGGCTCCCGGTGCATGGAGCCTGCTTCTCCCTTTGCCTGTGTCTCTGCCTCTCTCTCTCTCTCTCCATCTGTGACTATCATAAATAAATAAAAATTAAAAAAATTTTTTAGAAACAGGGAGTTTATATGAGTAGGTAAGGGGGAAAGTTAGCTTTAATATGGGAGAATGAATACTGATGTAAGGGCAGATTTATCCAACTTACTCTGGATAAGGGTCAGGGACATTAAACCTCTTACATAGAAGCTTGTCAGGGTGCCACTCAAATGTGTCTCGGGTGAGCTTCCCGAACATCTTCATCTTCACAGCCGACTGCTTGTCATTGACATCATTCTGGGAAAAGACATTTATTCCGTTTCATCAAGTGGTCTCACCACTGACCTGACTGCTCTTCCACTGAAAAGCTTTCAAGCAATTTTCCAAAAGGACAAAACAGCTCTTATGCTACAATGCTTTCGCTAACTGACATTGGAAGCTAAAAGCATAAAATCAGTTTTATTCTAATAATGCTTGTCTATTGTGATCATTCCACTGAGACATCGAAAATATTTGCTCTAATTGTAAAATTCGTCAGGTAGGGACTTGATGGCCACAGACCTCTTGGTCTCGAGGGACTTCCACTTGATCTGAATCATCCTCCTCCTTGGCATGCGTGAACCTGGAGGACAGGGTGGAGTGGGAAGACACATAGAGTACAGCTGCCCGAGCAAACTCATCCCGCTCGCGGCCTCGCTCCCACTCTGTCATCCTGGGGTCCAGGCAACGTTCCAGGGCATCTATGATACGAGGAACAAAACATTGCTTGTCTTAGGAAAAACACAGGGCTTATCCAGTGGGCCACACTGTATGCCTGTAGATTACCAGAGGGGACACAAATCCTGACCCTGGGAGTACTTGTCAGGTAACAGTGCTCTCCCCCTCAACATAGTTCTTTTACTGAATTCTGTCTACGGCACAGAACAGAGAGAAACATTTGGGGACTAATGCTCATTAAATCTTCAAAGCCAGGAACTTGCTCTCACTCCCAGCCAGTGATAAGTTCATCCCAACTGTATATTGCTCAGTTTTGGCAGAAAAACACTCCTTTTTCTAACCTTTTTTTTTTTTTTTTTAACAAATAAACATAGAGGGTGGGTTCTTAGTAAGGAGTGAAGCACAGTAGGCCAAGATCTGCTTTTGAGGACCAAGGCCTCAGATTTGCTGACGACTTGAATGACAGCAATCCTGCTCAGTCTGTCCATATTTACTCAGTAGATCGGAGGGTGACTTCTTTTCCCCTTGGAATGGTTCAACAGCCAACTACCTTCTTAAATCAAATTTTAGACCGTGATATAGGGCTGGTTGATTAGGATTTTAAGATAAAGTGGGAGATGACCTTGTTCCCTTGGTGTGAAATGCAACACTTACAGAAGGCAAGCATTTGCAAACAGTAAACGGTCTGTGGGTTAACATGAGCCATTGCCAAAGCATGTTCTCTACTCAAAACAGCTATCTCTGGGACCTGAGATAGGGAGAAACACAAGCTACTTGTTCTTACTTTCTAAGGTCAAAAGCCAGGGACTACAATCTTGGCACTGTTTGCAGCAGGCCAAAGCCAAACACCAGCAGAATGGGACACTTCAACTTTAAATCTGGGACTAGGGCCAGAATAGCAAGATTGCTTCCCTTGGCTCAGAAAGAGGAGACCCAGGCCTAGCACCTACCTTTCTGACCCTGCTTCATATTTACTAAAAACTCTTCATATCGTTTTTGCTTTTCTGGATCTTTTGCGAAAGGTTTGAAGTTGCTGGCTCTGGTGGTGGCTGTCCTACCACTCAATGCCATGTGCCATGACGAGCAGTGTCCGACGTCTGCAGAGGAGGGCTGGGATCTGCTGCTTGAGGCAATCTGGGCCAGACTCCTGGCCTTGAGTTGAGCTGCTTTCAGGTCTGTTGCCTGCTTCATTTCTTTGATCCTCTCTTTATCTTTTTGGGACAGAAACTCCAACACTGAAGTAGCCGAACCTAAATAAAAACAGTAATAGGAAGAGATGAAAAGTATCGTAAGACAACTATATTGATACTCCTGGGGTACCTTCGTGTTCTATATCACAAATGCATGTCACCGGAGTCTTTTACACTTAGTTTTTCACCTGTATTCATAGCATCCCTGTGAACCAGACAGCCATGAAATAATAAGACTCTAGTTTTATGGCGGGCAAAAATGGAGGCCTTTAGGATATTTATCAGGTAAGTGAATGGTCCTAGCATGAGGAAGCTGACATCCCGGGCTCCGGGCTTCCAGCCTGAGGCAGCCACTGCTCGGCGGCCAGCCCCAGCACAAGCCCTGGTTCAGAGCCAGCTGCCCCTGCAGTGTTCACTCCCGTCACAGCACCCCCAGAGCCCCGGCCTGGGCCAGGGGACACTGCACACAAGGCCCCACTCCTGCTAGCAGGGGGCGTGGGCATTAGCAAAGCCCAAAGTCAACCCAGAGGCTAGGTACGAGAGGAGAACCATAAAGGAAACAGGGTGACACCACTGAAGGAGACTTAGAAGTGAGGCCTGGGAGTGGGGTATGGGGAATCACTAGTGTGGGGGGGCGGGAGGGCAGGGAAAGCCTGGAAGTTCCCTCCAAAGAGATAATTTGTGGTGAATTAAGTAAAACATGGAGCCGAAGCGTGAGGAAAGAGCAGGGGCAGAGGAGACAGTGAACGTCAAGGCCCAATGTGGTACGTCACGGTGGACAGGGCACAGGGCAGAAAGTGGGACCACAGGGCTTCACCCCAGGGGGTTTAAGACAGATTGGGGTAAGACATGGCCTGAAGGAGGAGATAGGTCTGTAGCACGTGGCCTAGTGGGAAGTCTGAATTTTCCTTTAGTCTCTCTCTCTGTGTGACTATCATAAATAAAAAAAAAAAAATTTTTTAAAAAAGATTTTATTTATTTATTCATGACAGAGAGAGAGAGAGAGAGAGAGAGAGAGGCAGAGACACAGGCAGAGGGAGAAGCAGGCTCCATGCAGGGAGCCCGATGTGGGCCTCGATCCCGGGTCTCCAGGATCACACCCCAAGCTGAAGGTGGAGCTAAACCGCTGAGCCACCAGGGCTGCCCAGGGTTGTGGTTTCAATGGCACAACCCAAACTTATGTTAGAAGACAAGTCTCAAGAAGTAAGAGATCCATACACTGCTACGTGTGCCAGTCACAATACACAATTTTGTTCTCCCCGTGTGGGAATACTAAACCAGCTAAACGGTGTCGCTGAGAAAACAACTTTCCATTTTGACTTTGGCAACTCCAATTATTATAAACGTGATGTTCTCAATCTCCTTCGTGGCACCTACCTTGCACAGGTGTTTCTCCCAGCAACTCCCCCCGCTTGGAGGCATTCAGTTGGTGCCTACTGTGCGTCCCTGCGTCTGGCACGGGCTTTCCAGCTGACTCCGATAACACCTGGAGTAAGCGGGAGTTCTCTGAGGTTGCAGCTACCACAGGCCTGAAGTAATGCACAGGTCGATAGTCTCTTGGCAACTCAGGTGGTGGGTAAGTCTTCAAAAAAACCCAAAAAACAAAAACTCAGAAAAGACAGGCTGCAAGATGACCACGTTTGACCTAACCCAGAAAACCCATAACCTGTGAATATTGTTAACCCTGCCCTCGCCAGGCCAACCTCCAGCAGGGAGGTCACACTGGGCACATCCATTCCGGATCTGGAGGGCCACTGGGACCGCATCATTCTAATGGCCACACATTTTTAATGGTCCCCCTGCCCACTTCTGCAGAGAGATGCTAACATGCATGTTTCATGTGGTAAGAAGGACAATAATAGTTATCACAATGCATTAGCCCACACGCACAACTGGCTTAGTGTAAATCAGAAAACTTAGAAAAGTATGATTAAAACTTTGAAAAAAAAATGATAACTTTGAACAAGTTGCTTTTAAATTCAAAATTCTTTTTCTGGTTACGTTTCAGTTCCAAAATAGAGCTTCAAGACTTATATTTTTGACCTGAGGGATTTTTTTAATTCAAGAGCAGACTAAACTGAAATTGTAATATATTTGAGAAATTCAGGCACTGATGATGACAGAACAGATAAATTAAAAGAAAAGTATTAGCTACATTTATTTATTTATTATTTATATTAGCTACTTTTAAATTACTCGCTAAACCTTGCTCTGAGTCTAACAAACATGAATTCAGTCTTATTGAAGCCATTTTCTAGATTTTTCAGCTACCTGAAACCCTGAGCTCTGTAACCAACCCAACACCGAATGCTCTCTGGCTGTGGTTCTAGGGAGCAGCTGTCCCCAGGGCTCCCCTGAGGGTTTAATGACACTGATGCCCGCGTCCCACCCCATAAAGCTGGCACTAGGTGGGGTCTCCCAAGCTCCCCAGGTGGCTGAAACATGCAGCCTGGGTAAGCACCTGGCACAATGACAGTCATCATTGCTGGGAAATCCCATTTTTTTTACGGTCTTAGGTTGACCACCTTCTGTGAACACATGGACTCCCAGATCAGCTGGCAGATACTTCTTTATGGCCATAACACAAAAATCCAGAGGAGCACGGCAGAAAGGAGGGGTGCACAGCCACGACTCTTAATATCCTCCATCAGATTCAAAGCATTTCCCTCCCTCTGCAAAATCACTGTTCTGTTCAGCCTCTGGATGCAGAGGGGCTGGCTTTGGGCCACACCTGTAGAAAACCTGTCTGTGAAAGGCTAGGTGACCAGAGCACAAAGCACTACTCCAGCAAGCAGCACCTCGGGAGCCCCCAGTGCCTGTCACCCTGGTCACGGCCCTTGGGCCCACTAGAGGGAATCTGTGCTTCTGGTGCCCCTGCTGTAAAAGGGCTGACTTGGGGGCCAGGACTTAGTCCCATTGAGCCCTGGAGGGAGGGAGTCCTTGAGCCCAGAGTCAAGCGAGTACTGAGAAGTACTCAGAAGTACTCAGAAGTACTGAGAAGAGCCTTTTTTATGCTCTCCTTTCACACACATAAAAAAACTCACATTCTCCTTCGACATTACTTGACATTTCTGGAAATAACAGCAGCGTACTATGTGCCCATCGCCGTTCTGAATATATTCCACTTTCTGTTATGACACATTATACCAACTAAACAAAGCTGCAGTAACCCTGAATATGGTTTTTTAAGCAGCACCACCCCCATCCTTCCCTATTCTGAAGAACCAACAGGTCAAGCCACAGAGGCACTTAACAAACGTTTGCTGAATACAAAAACAAAGAACTGAAGTATGGGACAATCTACAGAGGGATGTCAACAAGGCAAATGGCCAGGAGCCACACTTGAGCTACCAGGACCTATCACCTGGTGATGCCTGCCTGTGAGCACATGGCTCTGATGGGTGACAAGGAGTACCACTCGGCCTAGGCCATATGGCAATCTCAAAAACAGGACTGTCTGGAAAGGCATGCAGAGTTCTCCATGGGGCTTGACCAGCATGCATGCAGCCTCTTTCTCGTCTGTTTGCCCAGACAAGGAGTTTAGGGAACCCTGTCCACACGGGTCAACACCTTTCATGGCATTCAGGAGGCAGGAGGGCAGGGGCGGGGCTTATGACTTCCTGAAATTTTCTACTTTTCCTTAAGTTACACTGCCCTTGGAATTCTATCAATTCCATTTTCCCACCAGTTTCAAATGCAATTCTTTATTTTTTTTTTTAAGATTTTATTTATTTATTCATGAGAGACACAGAGAGAGAGGCAGAGGGAGAAGCAGGCACGCTCCCTGTAGGAGCCCAATGCAGGACTCGATCCTGGAACTCCAGGATTACACCCTAAGCCAAAGGCAGATGCTCAACCACTGAGCCACCCAGGCATCTCTGCAACTTTTTTTTTTTTTTAATGGAAATAGCCCCTTACGTGGAGCTTGGATTTAAAAGATGAGTGATTGGGATCCCTGGGTAGCTCAGCGTTTTAGCGCCTGCCTTTGGCCCAGGGCGCGATCCTGGAGTCCCAGGATCGAGTCTCACGTCGGGCTCCTGGCATGGAGTCTGCTTCTCCCTCTGCCTGTGTCTCTGCCTCTCTTTCTCTCTCTACGTCTATCATGAATAAATAAATAAAATCTTAAAAAAAAAAAAAAAAGATGAGTGATTTAAAAAAAAAAGATCAGCAATTAGATATTTTGGGTAAAATGTGATTACCAACTGTAATTTCTAATGCAGAGTATGTTTTCCTGGACAATCACTAGTAATTATACTGTTGCTTTTTGAAAACAGAATTTACTTACTTTCAATTGGTAATATAATAACTTAGATTACATAGCAGCAAATATTTTAAGTACTAAACCAGTAAAAAATTTAAAAAATAAATTTTTTCCTTACTTTCTTAGAAGATAAAGGTTTAGAAGCCAAGGAAAATCCATCCAAAATTTTGCCAATGTATCGAAGATCTTTCTCTGATTCTACAAAATGATGTCGTTGATTAATTTCAGAAGCAGAAAAGATTAGAATAAGACAAAAGACGTCAGTTTTTTTAATCTCCAAGAACATACATACTACAAGTCACACGTGATTATCTCGCAGAGATAGCAGTAAAGGAGAGGGAAGAATGGCAGTAAAGCCCTCACACCTCTGTTGACTCAGTGACTGGCAGGCCGCCCCGCAGCACCCTCAGCTGATTAGGTGGCCCCGGATGTGAGGCTATGGCTCTCCATGACAACTGCCTCAATGTTGTTTTTAGAAAAATTACTTAGGTCTTAAGCTACGCTTGGGGACACCAAAGAATATACTCTGTGGAGTAAAAGATCTTAAGAAAAACCATCAAGGGGACAAGTATGGTTAAAAAGAAAATCATAACCATGAGGGAGTCATTCCTAAAACCAGGCAAGGACCTAGGGGCAGACTACCACCCCCCCAATTTCCTTAGCAACCATCCAAAGGAAGCACAGAAGGCAATACAACCAGGTCAGCCAGTAATCTAATCTCGTTCAAATTAAAAGGTACTTTTGTCTTTTCCTCAAACGAAATTCTAACAAGAGCTAAAGATCACTCATGGAACAGAATGACCAGTGCCCTGTTGCCTTGGAGCCAGGGATCGGCCATTGGTTGCGGAGATAGCCTCATGGGCAGGGGCTCTTGATTCTCAAGGATTTCCTGAGCACAGTGGTTATGTCAAAAATCCATAAGCACGGACTGCATTTTTCTGTAGCAAAAAGCTCCTTCTGCACGAGTACTGTGAGTGCTTACACAAGCTGGCTAGCTGGTCTGAAGAAGATGTGGCCACGTGCTGTGCAGATGGGGCTGAAGCCCTGCAGCCACGTAAAACATAGCCCAGCCCTGTAACTACCCCTCCCCCACAAAGTCATTCTTTGCAGCTCAACTCATGTGGAACTTTTGTACCAGCTTCTGAAGTTCTTAAAATTCTCCAGGGTAATTTGGGATTAATTTTCACACTCCGGGCACCCCTATGGTTATAGCAGCATTATTTACAATAGCCAAACTATGGAAGCAGCCCAAGTGTCCATTGATAGATGAATGGATAAAGACATGGTATATATATACAATGAATATTGCTCAGCCATCAAAAAGAATGAAATCTTGCCATTTACAATAACATGGATGGGGCTAGACTGTATTATGTGAAGCAAAAGAAGTCAGTCAGAGAAAGACAAATACTGTATGATTTCACTCATATATGGAACTTGAGAAAACAAACGAGCAAAGGGAAAAAAAAAAAGAGAGAGAGAAAGAGACAAACCAAGAGAGAAAGAGACAAACCAAGAAACAGACTCTTAACTACAAAGAACAAACTAATGGTTACCAGAGGGGAGGTGGATGGAGGGATGGGTGAAATAGGTGATGGGGACTGGGGTGCCCAGGTGACTCAGTCGGTTAAGTCTCTAGCTCTTGGTTTCGACTCAGGTCATGATCTCATGGGTTGTGGAGTCAAGCCTCATGTTGGGCTCCACATTCAGTGGGGAGTCTGCGTGAAAATCCTCTCCCTCTGCCCTTTCCCCGACTTGCATGTACTCACCCACACCCATGTATGCTCACTCTCTCAAATAAATAGATCTTTAAAAAAAAAAAAAGAAAGAAACAGGTGATGGGGATTAAGGACTGTACCTGTCGTGATGAGCACAGGGTTATGTATGGAATTGTTGAATCACTATATTGTACACCTGAAACTAATGTTACACTGTATGTTAACTAAACTGGAATTAGAATTTGTTTTTTTTTGGAATTAGAATTAAATTAAAATTTAAAACCCCTTCATACTCTTAAAATTTTTGTTTTCATTTAAAGCCCAGCAATTTTACTTTTATGAATTTATTCTGAAGAAATAAAAAGCAAATGTGCAGAGCCACAGAATATTTATTATAGCCATATGGATCATGAAAAAAAATAAGAATAGTTTAAAAATCAACCATGAAGACTGACTAAATTTAGATTCACTCAGTGAAAAACCTTCAAGTCAAAACTATAGAATTTGTGCCTGGTGTGAGAGGAGAAGGAATAAGGGGAGCCTGGGGAGGTCAGACTTGACGAACGGAAGGGTGGAATTGAGTCAACAGGCCCAAAGGTGTTATATAAAGAAAAAGCCAGGGATTTGGCCCAGGAGGCAAATTTAAATATATATATATTTATTATAGTTTATTAACTATTATATAACTAATATATTAGTATTATGTAATTAATATATATTAATAGTGTGTTGGTGCATTAACATAACCAATAATTAACATGTTAGTATAACCTATGATATTATTATAACATATTAATACACATCTTTTTTTCTTCTTTTTTTTTTTTTTTTTAAAGAGACAGGGTGGGGAGGGGCAGAGGGAAAGGGATAGAGAAAGAATCTTAAGAGGCTCCACACCCAGCACAGGGCCTCCATTTGGGGCTCCATCCCACGACCCTGAGATCATGACCTGAGCAGAAATCAAGAGTCCGACTGACCCACCCAGGCACCCCATACATTTTCTTTTAAGTTATAAAATTACATAGTATTAGTAGAAAATTTTGAAAATACAGGTAACTAAAAGGAAGTGGTAACACCAACTAACATTTAGGTGCACACTCTTCTAGCATCTTGTGTAAAACCCTAGATTCTTTTTTTGGTGATGAGGACAGAGGCCACTGACACGTAGAGAGTGCTTGCTATGTGCCCAGGATTTCTTAAACCATTTTCATACTTTAACATGCCCATGGGTGTGCCACGGTCATGCCCAAGTCCAGGCAGGGATGCCAAGGCACAGGGAGATAAAGCAGTCTGCCCAAGGCCGTAGATGACAGGGCCGGAGTGGAGGCGGTCTGTCTTCAGAACGTGTGTTCACAGACATTAAGCAAACTACCCCTAAAAATTGTTTTGCGCCTCCTTTTTTTTCTGCCAGACATGCAAAATAGGCATCCTTTGGGAAGTTACGCTTCTATTACTTAGATTATTTCAACACGTATGCTTCAGATGTATTTTACAGTTTGATCAGATTTTACGTGAAGACAACTAGAAATCTCTATACACTGTTTTATCTCGGCAACCACCTCCTTACTTCATTGAGGTGCTTCTTACTATTATAACCAAAGAAGAGCAGCATTATTTATTCAGTCTTTGGGCAGGTACTGTGCCCAGCATGAAGTTATGCCACTTAATCCTCACAATGACCCTCAGAGTGGATTTGATCCTCACTTTACAAATGACGCCCAGAGAGGTCATAAGCCTCACCCAAGGCCCAGCTGTTGAGCAGCAGACGGCTGTGAGCCAAATTCAGTCACATGACTCCAAATCACATGCTACCCACACCTTCTCTGGAAACACTGAAATACTACTTAGAACCATAGGATCTGAATCCCTATAGATTCTGACCAGAAATCCAAGTTGTGTTGAGAGGTGTCCATCTCCTCACCCAAGAAGAGCGGCCTAAGAGCCAGGGACTCGAGTAAGGAGACAGGCTGGGTGCCAAGTTCCCTCCTGCTGCGGGTCCCCACACCTGGCCTCTGGCCTGATGCTTGAGTTGGCCTACCTTGGCCAGCTGGCCAGGGCCTCAGGCTTCCCTCTGACCCCGTGCTACCTCTACCCTGCAGCACAAGCTCCTGGCCTTATACCTGCTCCCTCCCGATTCCAGCCGTCTTTTCTCTCCTTACTTTGACCTTGTCTCGACAACTGGCTCTGGCTCCGACCCAGTCTACATCTACCTTTGCCTTACACCCCCCTCCCCCGACTGAGTCTCTCTTCTCCTCACTTTGTTTCTCACCCTGCATCTTTCACCAACAACCCAACTCCACAGAGGCTGACACTCCAGTGTTGGTTCTGCAACCCCTTCTTCCTGTAATACCCCGACATTTGGTCCTATCATCAATTGTGAATCTATGGGATTACCTTTCTGATTTTTATATTGCCTGGGTGCTGTCCAGCCATAGAGTCCGTCTCCGGGTTCCTCATCCTTCAAAATGGTGTCATACTTGGATAAAGTTTCTGTGGCATAGATGTCATCATCTTCCTCTTCCAGGGCACCAACACCAAAAGCCTTCAAAAACAAGGTTTTGAACTGAATAATTACAGGTTTTAGGGTGTGTCTCCACTGAAGGACAAAGCTACTTTAAGGATGTGATTGAACAGACCACATTAGCACCACAAGATCACCAAAAGAGAAGTGGAAGACCAGCTTAACACACAGACTCAAGTCCTCTTAGAGACACTGGCCAGAAGTGAATGCCATGCCTCCAGTGCTGGAGCTCCCTCTGGGCCCAGCAGCAGCTACAGGTCTGGGTCCCAGCACAGGGAGGGGTGGAGAACACAGCCGAGCAGCAATGCAGTAGGAGAAGAGGGTCTCCAAAAGGAGAAAGGCAGGATATTCATCTACTGCTCAGTGTGGCCTGGGGCCAGGGCTGGTGACCAAGATCTGAAGGCCACCACTTCTGGGATCCCTGGGTGGCGCAGCGGTTTGGCGCCCGCCTTTGGCCCAGGGCGCAATCCTGGAGACCCGGGATCGAATCCCACGTCGGGCTCCCGGTGCATGGAGCCTGCTTCTCCCTCTGCCTGTGTCTCTGCCTCATTCTCTCTCTCTCTCTCTGTGACTATCACAAATAAATAAAAATTAAAAAAAAAAAAAAAAAAATGAAGGCCACCACTTCTGAAACTGCTATTGTAAGAACTCCTAATCTTTGTGGAACGTGGCCTCTAACAAGTATCACTTTTTGTTAAAAAAAAAAAAAAAAAAAAAAAACCTGGGGAAAGAAAGGTAATGACAACACTCTAAATGTAATTTAAGAAAGAGCCTCTGAATCAATTTGAGAGCACAGGCAATCTATGAAAGCTCTCCATCTCCCTAAAGGTAAAAAGCCAGCCTCCCACGTGAAATGTATATTCATGTTTCCAACCTGAGTCATGCAGCACTAGGAAACAGTCTGAGAGGCAGTAAAATCTGGACTTGAACTTGGGAGAGGCAGATTGCAATTCAACTATTAACTTAATCAAAGGGGGAGGTGTGGTTTTCTGCTCGGCCTCACAAGGGTGTGAGAAAGCAGTCCTCAGTCCTAGAAACACACAAATTCCAAGAACATCAGGTCACAGGATGTCAGCAGTACATATTAAAATCAAGAAGGTGGGGATCCCTGGGTGGCTCAGCGGTTTAGCGCCTGCCTTTGGCCCAGGGCGCGATCCTGGAGTCCCGGGATCGAGTCCCACATTGGGCTCCCGGCATGGGACTGCTTCTCCCTCCTCCTGTGTCTCTATGTCTATCATAAATAAATAAATAAATTTTTAAAAAATCAAATCAAATCAAATCAAGAAAGTGGGCGATCCCTGAGTGGCTCAGTGGTTTAGCGCCTGCCTTTGGCCCAGGGCGCGATCCTGGAGTCCCAGGATCGAGTCCCGTGTCAGGCTCCCGGTATGGAGCCTGCTTCTCCCTCCTCCTGTGTCTCTGCCTCTCTCTCTCTCTCTATGTCTATCATAAGTAATAAATAAATAAATATTTTTTAAAAAAATCAAGAAGGTGTGCTTGACAGGTCTTCAGAAAAGACTGAGGAAAACAGAACCACTTCAAAGTCTCCATGCAGTCAACGAATAATGAGCACCTACTATATACATAATATGATGTGAAAAGCATTCTCATTCATCAGCGGTGCCATGTTCATGAAACAGAAACTTTTACCTGGCCTGAAATTCCCAATTTCCTTCCTTTATTCACTCCAATCTCTCCAAGAAGATTGCTGGTCCCTTGGGATCCCCCACCGAAAAGATTAAAATGTTCTCCCGAAGTTCCAAACAATGCTTGGTGAGGATCCAGACCCTTGTAAGCCAGTCCATGCACATTATCTTTAGGTGTGAAATCCACAGGTGTGACGTCTTTGGGGGCAAAGGTCACATTTTCAGGCACATAGTCATCATCTTCCTCCTATTCACAATGATGCAAAAGTGGAATGAAGGTGACTCACTGGTGCATAGTCCTGTAAATGCTATTTTCAAATTATTAATTCCAAACAGAACATTGACCAAACTTCCATTCCCTCTATCAGAAATCACTAAATCAAGTTCTTGATACTAACACAAATAATAACACCACTTTAAGAATCTGACAGACTTGGGATATCTAAGGTGTTGGCATGTTGCTGAATACATTCTCTGACGTGAAGGTAGTTTTAGGGTAGGAGTGCTTCACTGTAATGGGATCCAACTGATTTCTAACATCGTTTGGACCCTCAAATTTCATGTTCGTAAAGTAACATGTTTCGGTACCAAACTCGAGGTCAGTCATGCCTTACCATACCTCAGATCCTTCAGAGCCTCCGGGGGGTAGTGCACAGCCATAGATTTTTACTCCAGGATCTATAAAAGCGATTTCAAATACATTGGTCATGAGCCACAGAAAATCCAGAAACCTGACTTGCTGACACTCTTTAGGGGTTCGCGACAGCCCTTATGAAAGGTGCTCTGGCTTTACGGTCAGAGTCTACTCACTCAGGAATTGTTTTCACCAGCCCCTACCCCATCCACACTCCGCAATAATGTGCTCCACAACTAACCACTACCGCCCCAGCATCACGGAAAACCTGAAGGAAACCGTTACTGCCTCCATGAGTTCCTTGTCTGGCTAGAGAGATCAAGGACAAGAAACAAAATAATCCTGTTAAACTGTGTCACAGTTTTGACAAGAGTAAGAAACAGCTTCACGTGGTGCTAGCAGGAATATAAACTAGTACAATTCTTCCAGAAGGCCATTATGTGTGACACACAAAAAAGCCTTAAAATACAGTTGACCTAAAAAAAAAAAAAAATACAGTTGACCTTTTGGGAATGTAAACTGGTAGAGCCACTGTGGAAAACAGTATGGATTTTCCTCAAAAAATTAAAAATAGAACTACCTTATGATCCAATAATTCCACAACCGGTATTTATCCAAAGAAAACAAAAGCGCTAATATGAAAAGATACATGCGCCCGTATGTTTTACTGCAGCTTTATTTACAATGGTCAAGATATAGAAGCAGCCTAAGCTTCCATCAGTAAATGAATGGATAAGAAAAATGGGGTATATCTAATACCCAATGGAATATTACACAGCCATAAAAAAGGATGAGATCATGCCATTTGTGACATGGACAGACCCAGAGGGTATTACACTAAGTGAAATAAGTCAGACTGGGAAAGACAAATATCATATGATTTCATTCATAGGTGACATCTAAAAAAAATAAATGAACAAGTAAACAAATAGCAGAATCAGATTTATAAATACAGAGAACAAACTGATGATTCCTAGAGGGAAGGGGGCAAAACAGGTGAAGGGAAGTGGGTGATATAGGCCTGGAGTTACAGAAGGAATAAGTCACAGGAGTAAAAGGCCTAGCATTAAAAAAAAAAAAAAAAAAAAAAAAGGCCTAGCATAAGGAATAGAGTCAATATACTGTAAAAGTGTCGCAACAGAGGTAGCTATGCCACAGAGCACAGCATAGTGCAGACTTGTCAAAGCACTAGGATGTACAGCTGAAACTAATGTAACGTTGTGCATCAACTATACTCAAATTTAAATTTAAAAAAAAAATACAGTTGACCTTTGAAAAACACAGCTTTGAAGTGCACAGGTCCATTTATACACAGAGTTTTTACAGTACCATTAATGTAAATATAGTTTCTCCTCCTTCTAATTTCCTTAATAACATTTTCTTTCCTATGGCTTACTTTATTGTAAGAATATAGCATAGAATACATATTACATACAAAATACATGTTCCTTGACTGTTTTTGTTATAGGTAAGCCTCCTGGCCAACAGTTAAGTTTTGACAAAGTAAAAAGTAACATGTGGAAATATAACACTGTATGTTAATTATACTTGAAAATACACAAATTAATGTTACACGTGGTTTTCCACTGCCCCCAGGGTTAGTGCCTCTAACCCCTTTGTTCAAGAGTCAACTGTACACCCATACTACTGGATCCAGCAATTTTATTTCTAGAAACATCTAGCCATTAAAAAGTATACTACGGGGGCGCCTGGGCCTTAAGCATCTGCCTTCAGCTCAGACCATGATCCCAGGGACCTGGGATGGAGCCCTGGGTCAGGCTCCCTGCTCAGCGAAGAGTCTGCTTCTCCCTCTCCCTCTGCCCCCCACCCACCTGGCTCATGTTCCTTCTCTCACTCTTACTCTCTCAAAAAAAAAAAAAAAAAAAAAGTATACTACAGAACAGATGACAATTGATAGACATACCAGGTTTTTGTCGGCGTGGTCTTCTCTTTACTCGAGGGCCGATTCCTTGTCCTTCCTTCCAACCCATTTTTCTTAGCAATTCAAAACCAATAGATAATCTAGGATATCAAGACACTGAACGTGAACCTTCTCTTATAATCACTAGAGGACAGTAAGAAATAAGCAGCCTCTGAGTCCCTGTCTAGCCAACACCCAAGTCCTGCCTGAGCCCTAAACACAGCCCGCCCTGCTCCACCTCAGAACTGCATGGCCCTGCTGATCCGGCCACAGCTGACTGGATTTGGGTGCACACTCGACCTGGGAAAGTTGATCTGATGCCCTCTCTGCTGGGCCTTTGGAATGGCCACCTGGGGACTCTAAATGGTCCTTGTCTAGTCTGTGATCTAGAAAACAAGAAGTCGGGATGCCTGTGTGGCTCAGGGGTTGAGTGTCTGCCTTCGCCTCAGGGTGTGATCCTGGGGTCCCAGGATTGAGTCCCACATCGGGCTCCCCGCATGAAGCCTGCTTCTCCCTCTGCCTGTGTCTCTGCCTCTCTCTGTGTCTCTCTCATGAATAAATAAATAAAATCTTTAAAAAAAAAAAAAAAAAGAAGAAGAAGAAAGGAAGGAAGAAAACAAGAAGTCTGAAGCTGTCACATCAGGCCACAGGCCCAGGAGCAGAACAAGGAGATTCATAGAAAGAGAGGATAGAATGAGGCAGACAGGAGAGAGCCCTTAAGGCTGCTGAAGGAAAGGGTGGGAGGGAAGGTACCCCAGTTCCTAACAGCTCACCAGCCTCCACAAGCCCAGCAGCACAGCTAGTCATTGGAGCTCTAGAACATACCATGCAATAAAAGTGCAAGATCCTTTTGGCAAAAACTCCTTTTGCACTCCAGCTAGGTTTCTCCTACTCGTAACCAAACTATCTGTAATTAAGATCATTATATGTATGCAAAGCACTGATGCCAAGATCAGAAAAGTAAGAATTAAATTCTTCTCACTTTGGGACGCCTGGGTGGCTCAGTCGGTTAAGCATCTGTCTTTGGTCCAGATCATGATCCTGGACTAAGCCCCGCATCGGGCTCCCTGCTCAGCTTGGAGTCGGCTTCTCCCTCTGCCCCTCCCTCTGTTCATGCTTATTCTCTCTCTCTTTCACATGCTCTCAGATAAATAAACACAATCTTTCAAATAAATAAATAAATAAATTCTCACTTTGCTGGTGTTATGAGGTCATCAAGCAGAGTAGCTCCAGGAATGGGGGCAGTAGCAGCTGCTAACTGCCTGGCCTTTTCTCGTATTCTATCTTTGGTTTTGGAAGCAAAATCATCCGTGGTAACAATTGCTTTAGGTGCTATCCCAAATTCACTAAGATCCTGAAAAAAAAAAAAGTTCAAACAGAATTGCTTACATCGTTTGGTGATTAACCATAACACATCACCTAGCTTTATTTCTTTAAAAAAAAAAAAAAAAGTTTAAACTACACAACTATTGAGTTACCTGGCTGGCTCACTCAGAAAAGCATGCAACTCTTGACCTCAAGGGTCATGACTTCGAGCCCATGTTGGGTATAGAGATTACATAAATAAATGAATTAACACTTTAAAAAACAAATAAAAACTACACAACTGAAGTAGGAATCAGTGGAGCAGCTGACTTTACATCTGACTTTGGAACTTCACATAAGCTAAGGCCAGTGGTGGAGCACAAGGCATGACAATAACCACTCGGTGAGGTCACATCAGGTACAGCCAAGCTAGGAAGACAGGAAGTAATTAAAATCTAGTAATTACTTCTACAGTAAGTAAGTATGTTCCTCTTGGATGATATTTCAAAGGTCAGAGTGCAGGGGGCAAATCTTAGAGTCACAGCCAACAAGCATTCCTGAGCACCTACGTGCTCCTTTAAGTGTGTTTGCATTTCCTGTTGGCTGCCTTTCACTTTCCAACACCCAGTGCCTCTTCTTCTTTCCTCACAGAGCCCTGAAGCTGTGTAGGCCCCTGCCTTCCTCCGTGCTACCATGCACTCCTGGAGCAGGGTCCTGGTGTGCATGCTGGGATCAGAGAAGGGTTAGGGAGTGGAGGTTCATGTCATTTCTATGACAGTCCTTTGATCCCGTTTTCTTTGCCAAGTACTGCTTTAAGAATGAGCACATAAAACAATCTGCCTGGGGCCCCTGGGTGGCTCAGTCACGGTCCGACTCTTGGTTTTGGCTCAGGTCATGATTTCAGGGTCGTGAGAGCGAGCCCCACACTGGGCTCCCGCTCAGCGGGGGGGGGGGTTTGCTCCAGATTTTCTCCTTCCCTCCCTCTCTCTCTCTCTACCTCTCTCTCTCCCCTCCCTCCACTCCCCACACACTCCCCTTCTAAAAATAAATAAATAAATAAATCTTAAAAAACAAAGTGAAACAAAACAACAATCTGTCCAAGCAGATGTGAGGGAAAATCCACAGCAGGACTCATGTGAATGGTTTCCTTGCTCTCAAGAAAAGATACAAGAGAAAAGTCTTCCTTCCACTGGCTAATGCCCTCGCAGATGTGCCATCAGGAACTACTGCGGCCACCTTGGGACCACAGGGAGAGCTAATGTAAGAAGCTGACTCACACAAGATGGCTGAGAAGGGACGACTGACCTGGGCCTCGCTGACATATAGACTTCTCGCAGCATGAGTCACGTTTCCTTATACATTATGCTAGTCAAATAGGAAGAGGACCTCTGCTTGCCTCTTCTCTGCAGCCTAAAGCATGTTAATATAGTGTTTTATTTAATCTTTACTGCAAATGAGTCCACAAATGGGTTTTGGTTTAATTTTAGAACAAAATGGAACACATCCCTAGGCCAGCAGGAACTTCCTCACCAGCCCTCAATTACTCCTAAGAAATTGGTGGTCATCATTGCTTTAATGATGTAGATGCCTGCATGTGGCTCCCTTTCATTCCTTCCTGGTCTAGTTGCTCACTGTTCCTTAAATTGCAGGGGGCACAGCAGTTACTGTGAAGGGCTATAGACTCAGCTCCATGGATACTGCACCTTGGGGGCAAATGGAGCTTTTTCAAAGAAACTTGCCTATAAATAAATTTCCTCTCCACTCTTAACTTTAGAAACTGGCCCCAGCATAAGATGTTATCCCAGTGAACAAGAATCCATTGATGTACAGAGCACACTAGTCCAAATACCTAAAAGATAAAGCCTGGCAAACAAAGAAGGCATCGTCCACTGAACTTTCCGGGGGGAGTAAAGGTGCTGCAACAGCCAACTGCACACCTCCCACTGGCTAAGTGGCAGTTAAAGTTCTGCATACCCACCTCTTCATCCATAAAATCTTCCGGACCAAGAACAGATTTGTCTGCTCTGTTCTGTCGTGAAGACACAAAGGAAGAGGGTGTCCATCCTTGAAAGAAAAGAATTAGAATATTACAATTTTGGTTTATAACTAAATAATTAAATAATAATGCAATTATGAACCTGAAACCCCCAATACCTATAAACTCTTAGCTCCTTCCCATCTCCCTGGTCATAGACATAATTAAGTGACATAAACATATCAATGCCCCCATCTCCTGTTGTCAGAACTTAGTAGATGCCATGAGGTTTCTCCCTAAAAATATGGAACCAAGAGAAATGAAATAATTACACTGAAATTGGCATTCTTTTCACAAGCAGATGTGTGCAAAAAAAATGCAAGGTCACTTTAAAAAGCAGGACCACTCTGAGACCAGCAGAACAGCCGTAGACACCAACTTGTTAACACAGCACAGAAATACCAAGTCAGGGTGCATGAGTCAGCTATGAAAGCGTGGCTAGAACCGGAGTCACAGAAGCAGTGCAGACAACATTCAGGGTGCCCTGGCCCAAGGACTCAACCTGGCTGGTCTAAGGGCAGGCAGTGCCCATCCCAGGTCCCCAGTTCCGTCATACACCTGAGTCCTATAACTACCACTCCTGCTCCCTGTCCATGGCCACCAAGCCTGAGCCACACCTACCGTGTGAGGCACTGGAGGTCAAATGTATCTGTAACCTTCTAAGACACACTTTTTTAGTTTTCTCTAAGACTGACACACCTCCCTTCTGAAATTCTACAAGAGTCTGGTGGACCTAAGAAGGATGGAAGAGACCTATTCTTGGCCAGTGGGTGGAGCAGGTTTCTGGGCAGGCCTGGGAGACATCCCTGGGGTATCCAGGAGTGAAGATCAGCTCTTCCAAGCTACAGCCTTCCTCCACTTTGGATTTCTGCAGTCTTCGCCCAATTTCTGCACAGTCCTCCTCATGGTAAAGAGATACTCCAGTATATTAACCTATCCCAGTCTCCCTGACAATCATTTGAGCTGGTCTTATTACAGTAGACGGCACAGCTGTAATTGCAACAGCCAGCACTGGATTAGTGTTCTTCCTTCGTCATAAATCCTACCATCATTTTTAACATTTTTGTAAGTGTGCTAACTTAGTAGTGCCTTAGTTAACTTTTGCCTCTCCTAATAATAACGCTGAATATTCCATAGAGCATTTCCATCTCCTCTGGAGTAAAGTGTTCAAATACTTCGATCATTTGATCTTCATACATTCTGGACATTGAACTTCAAACCACTTTATTTACCCCAACTCTTTTTCTTACACGGCTTTTTGTTCTTTCTTGCACTGCTTTTCTCATCTTTATTTTACTATTGGTCTACATAAGTTATTGTATATCTATAAAAGATGCGCCTGATCTCGTTCTTAACAATTGCTACATGAGTTACTAGGTTCATCTTTCCCTCAGATCTGACACGGAAAGCAATGTTCTTCCAGTTTCTATGTGCAAACATTTCAAAATCATGCATTACTTTAAACAATGCAGAATTTATTATACTGTATAACGTGAAAGCTTTATTTTATTTTATTTATTTTATTAGTATTTTTTTTAACGTGAAAGTTTTAACTGATTTTTCTTCAGGTCGAGAGCATGCACTGACTGGTGCTGCGGTGGGCCCTGGGGTCAGGAGAGAGCGGCTCTGACCCTCAGAGGCCTCATCTATAAAGCAACTATGATACCTGTCCTCCTCAGTCACTGAGTCATGTGAGACGAAGGTTCCCTGAGTTAATCTGTGTAACAGCACTTTGTGTGTAGCAAGATGTGATGTAAAACGGAAGTCATTATCATCATCTAGCCATCTGGTGAGAATGTATCTTTGTTTTTTCTTTAAGTAAAAGAAAACTTTCACTCTCAGGTTGTAATGAACAACATACCGATAGACTGCAAACATGCCAAACACTGAAAGAACACAAAAGTCTAAGGTATATTAAAATGTTTAAAGAAGTTTGGTTTTTTTTTTTAAAAAAAAAAGGGAGAGGTGGAAGAGGGGGAGAAACTGATGATATTTCAGTCATTTGCTTCAGTGATATTAGAGCCATAAGCGGGAAAATCATACCTTCCTTTGAACCAACAGTGTTGAAGTACCCAGCAGAGAAACCTCCACTAAAGGCTCCATGAAATCGTTTATACCTTCCTTTTTCATCTCTGACAGTCTGATCCTGAAGGGGAATTGGTTTCTTTGGTCTTTCACCTGAAAAAAATATTTTGAATGAGAGAGGAATGGTTGGGAGATTAGAAAAAATTTAGGGAAAATGTCATTTCTTTTTTTTTTTTTTTTTTTTAAGATTTTATTTATTTATTAGAGAGAGAGAAAGAGAAATGAGTAGGCAGAGGGATAGGGAGAAGCAGACTCTCCATTGAGTTGGGAGTCCAACTCAGGACTTGATCTCAGGACCTTGGGATCATGACCTGAGCTGAAGGCAGATGATTAACTGACTGAGCCACCCAGGTGCCCCTGAAAATGTCATTTCTTAAACATAATGAATTGTTTTCTTCTTGTAATTTCAAATATAACCATTTTTTCAAAATATTTATTTATTTATTTATTTATTTATTTATTTATTTATTTATTTGAGAGAGAGAGAGTACATGCCAAGGGGGAAGGACAGTGGGAGAGGGAGAATCTGAAGCAGACTCCACACAGTGTAGAGCCCGATGCAGGGCTCGATTCTATGACCCTGAGATCATGACTCAAGCTGAAACCAAGAGTCTGAAGCTCAACCACCTGAGCCACGCAGGCATCCCTCAAAAAAACAACTTTAACTAAGTTTTTAATTCCTAGACTTTACTAGCTTATATAGTTTAGAAAGTAACACGTTGTATCAAGCTTCTTTTTTTTATTTTTATTTTTAATTTTTTTATCAAGCTTCTTTATAGTTCCAAGACAATTATAGATATCTCTTATTCATATTTAGACATAACATTTTAGCAAGAATGGACTGATTCCCACTAAATTCCATCACATAACTAAATTACATGGTGGTGGGAGGTGGGGTTTCAAACAGATGGAGGTAAACTCTACTGGTAGCACTGGAGGCAAGTCGCTGGGCTGGCACATGGCATGCAGAGATCTGTGACAAAAGGAACATTTCTGTATCTCTTCTAGAACTTCAGAGCATCCCAAGTCCAGATTTTTCACTTGATATTGCCCATTCTCCCCAAATCTTAAGAGTTTCTGTATTTCTTGCAATCTCCTGATTCCATAGTTAGTGCTCTTTAAACTTACTCCTTCTCCTGCTCTGCTGAACAGAGGTAAGTCGCTACAACACATAAGCAAAAAGGAACTTAATAAAGTCCAAAAGTTCCTTAGGTTTAAACTTCCAGGCACAAATTACTGCCTAATTTTATCAACTACAAATCAGAATTCTGAATCTATTTAAAACAAAAAGTAACCATCAAGTTATTTTCAAATACTCAACACAGAAAGCAAGTTATATGGCAGTTAAAGGCACAGAGTTGCGAGTCACAGCACTCCCACCCCACCTTCACCAGTACCAGGACTTCAGTCTGACTTTTCTATGCCTCGATTTCCTCATCCATAAAATCGGGGTAATGCAAATAGTTAATAGTTATTTCATACAGTTGTTATGCAAATTGGGGAAGATAATGCCTATAAAGCATTTAGCAAGAA
Source organism: Canis lupus dingo (assembly GCF_003254725.2). NCBI lineage: Eukaryota > Metazoa > Chordata > Mammalia > Carnivora > Canidae > Canis > Canis lupus. The sequence goes on from NC_064243.1 coordinate 119,170,488, forward strand.
GAGAGATACACAATAAAGTAATAAAAATAAAATACAAGCTGCCATTATTATTATATACAGAAGGTAAGCCCATGTGTACCTGTTTTTTCAATAATTAAGCCAGTTACTACTTTTGGAAGATGGAACAAAAAATAGAGGAACTTCTAGCCTCAATCCTAAATTCTTACTGGTAGCTTGTGAGGTCTTTAAAGTCATTTCTGGAGTATAACCCACAGCAGGACAGTCAAGAGCTCAGGTCCTGAAGACCAGGAGAGCTGGGTTCAAATCCCCCTACCCTACCACTTGCTAGCTTTGTGAACCTGGCCAAGTTACTCGATCTCTCCGAGCCTCAGCCTCTACAACTGTAGAAGTCGAGTAATAAACAGAACCTACCTGCTGGGGTGGTGCACACGCAGAGACCTGGGCATAGTGTCCAGTCATAGTGAAGCTCAGTTAATACCAGCTCCAATCTCACTTCACTCTAAAAAGCTGAATGACAACCTGGGTCCCATCATCCAAGATTTTCACTGTTTCTAAGAAATGCATTACACACAATCCACCACCACTCGTGCACCTGGCATGATTCTTAGCTAAGGTGGGGTTTCTCCACTTCACTATTTATTGGCAGTTTGTACTGGATAATTCTTTGCTGTGGAATGTCCTGTGCACTGTAGGATGTTTAGCAGCATCCCTGGCCTGGAACAGCAGATGCCAGCCAGTAAGCATTGCTCCCCCACCCAGCACGACAACCCAAAATGTCTTCAGACATTGCCAAACGCCCACCGAGGGGCAAAATCAGCCCCGATTGAGAACCACTGGGTTAAGGTGAGAGGGCAGCACCTGCCGCGCTAGGCGCTAGGCGCTATTCTTGCCCGGTTCTCAAGGTGCTCTTAATGGGGACGGGGAGATAAGATCTGCAGACAGCTAAGTGGAACCTATGGGGGCAGATAATGAGGGCCAGCCAGCATGGCCAGCCGGCTCCCATAGTGCTCATGAGGAGGAGGCGCCACCTCTAATCACATCAGGAGAAAACTCGAGGCAGGAGGTGACATTTTAGCCAGGCCCTCTTATAATTACTGCTACTAATAACGACTAATCCCTTCCTTTCACACATATTATCTCATTCATCATACCTGATAAGGATGCCCTGATTAAGTAACTGCCGTAATGTCCACAGCAATAAGCACAAAGGTGAAACCAGATCTCAGTTCCGCTTCCAAGCCAGGGATACCACCCATACTACCCTTCGCATGGAAGCAGCCCTGTACTAGACCCTGGGTGTAGAAAACTAAACACAACTCTGTCCCTGTTTCCGGGCTTATGTACCTACGGGTCTGTGTGTGACAGTTGGCCACTGTCTCTTAACCAGTAAACCCTTCTATCAGGGCCAGCAACTTTAATTAAGTAGTGGAGTCCCTCCTCTACCAATGTTTGTCCAACCTGTCACTAACACTTCAAAGCAGAAGCACAAGTGATTATTGGTTTGGTGTGTTATACTGTAAAGTGTACTCAGTGCATTTACACTTCAAAGTGCATAGGAAACAATGACTCAATCTTCAAAAACTGCCAATGCTGAGAAGTTATAAAGAATGATCTTAGACCCAGGTGGGGGAGGGGGGTGGTCTACAAACCCAATTTCAAAAGCATGATAAGGCCATTAGGCTTCATTTCAGATTCTGTGCATCATTGAAGAGGAAAAATTAGAAAAATGTAGGTCGAATGGTTGATGGCTTACAATATGTCACTCACAAGGAAACAGGTGTGAGACCAGAAATACAGAAATGTGTAAATGGCTGCCCAACCAGGCTGGGATAACCTCCATCTGTGCATACTTAACCCCTGCCCTTTTCCTGCGTAATGACATCTAACCGGTTTTCAGGGGTCCCACCCTGCCCTCTCAGGCTTCTCTGCCAACTTGTGTAGACTATTTCCTGTCTACATCACTTAAGTCAGCACTTGCAAACCTTGTACTTTTGTTCTCAGCTAGATTTGAAACTCCTCTAACATAGGATCTTTGGGATGCCTGGGTGGCTCAGCGGTTGAGCGTCTGCCTTCAGCTCAGGTCCTGATCCCCAGGTCCTGGGATCGAGTCTCACATCGGGCTCCCTGCATGGAGCCTGCTTCTCCCTCTGCCTGTGTGTCTGCCTCTCTCATGAATAAGTAAATAAAATCTTAAAAAAAAAATACAGGATCTTTGTCAACAAATTGAGATCATGAGGTAATGCGTTTGCCAGTAAAGCTGACGTGATCTTAGCTTGTATTCGAGAACTACAATTTAGAACGAAGGTCATACTAATGGTAGCCCTGCTCTACCCACACTCTGGTCCCATAGTTGGAGGAAAGGCTCCGACACATTGAGGTCTCAAGGACTTTTAACTGAATATATTAGAGGATGTCGATAGACTGTAGGACGGAGTTGTCTTAGAAGAAATGCAAGAGCTGTCTTCAAACACAAAAGAAGCTTTCAGGAGACTAGTGTCCCTCTGTGTTTTGTAAGCAGAGGGTAGAAGTAGGGCCAGCGTCTGGCAAAAGTTTTTTTTTTTTTTTTTAAGATTTTATTTATTTATTCATTCAAGACATAGAGAGAGAGAGAGAGAGGCAGAGACACAGGCAGAGGGAGAAGCAGGCTCCCTGCAGGGAGCTGGATTGCGGGACTTGATCCCGGGAAGCCGGGGTCACGCCCTGACCCGAAGGCAGATGCTCCACCGCTGAGCCACCCAGGGATCCCCCCAAAAGTTTCTAATGCTTAGAACTGCTTGTAGGGAACACAAGGGTCATCAGTGGATAGTACCTAAGTACAACTGACCTGACAAGATGTGGTCAGGGTGGGAAATAAGATCCGAAGCACAGGAGGCCTGCAAGGGACTCCTGACCACCTATGTCCTTCCCACAGGGCTAAGCACTGCCATCAGCCCTTACTGGGCGCTCAGCACGCCGCTGAACAAACCAAGCCATTAAGGGATCAGAACGGAAGCACACATGGGCGAGAGCCTTACCTCCCCTTGCCCCCGCCCCCACGTCCCACCAGCAAGTCCAGTCCGCTCTGCCTTCAACCCAAACCCAAACCCAAACCCAAACCCGGACCACCACGTGTCCCCGCCACCGCCAACACCCCAGTCCAAGCCATCCTCGGCTCCAGACTTCTGTTTACCATCTCCCTCCTTCGGTCTTGCCCACCACCCCCAACTCACCTGCCCCCCCCCCAAAATCTTAATATTGGGGAATAATCATACAAACGTACATCTCTCCCTCGTGTAAAACCCCGCAAGTGGGGCAGCCCGGGTGGCTCAGCGGTTGAGCGCCTGCCTTCAGCCCAGGGCGTGACCCCTGGGTACCGGGATCGAGTCCCACATGGGGCCCCCCGCATGGAGCCTGCTTCTCCCTCTGCCTGTGTCTCTGCCTCTCTCTGTGTGTCTTTCATGAATAAATAACTAAAATCTTAAAAAAAAAAAAAAAACCCGCAATGGCTCCTCTACACGGAGCGGAATCCAAGACACCCCAGACGTGCGGAGCAGGTGCAGCCCCTGCCTCTGACGCCATCTCCCCGCGCCTGTGACGTCATCCCGCCCGCGCCGGCGGCTCCACCCACAGCGGTCTCCGACTCCGGGGGTTGTGCGCTCGCGGCTCCCTCCACCCCACCGGCCCCCGGCTTCACGTCCGACCTCGGTCGTCCTGGCCACCCCCACCCCACGCGAGCCCGCTCCGCCCTCCTGTTCCCGGCCCTCCGGGGTCTCCCAGCCGCCCCTGCAGACCCTGAGCCCGCGCAGCTCCCGGGACCGCACGAGGCGCGGCACAGGGCGGAGCGCGTTTCCGCCGAGCCCGGGGTCTGTTTCCCGCGGAGCCCGGCGGCCAATGCGGCCCGCACCTTCTTCCAGCGGCTCCAGGCCTGTCCCGTAGCTGACCAGGTCCTCGTCGCTGTCGCTGTCCGGCGCCGCCATCGCGCTCCCTCCCGGGCCCCGCCCCCTCGCGACGGAAGCCTCGAAGGGCCAAACCCCGCAGCCCGTTCTGCTCCGCGGAGCCGATGAGGCCCGGGTCTGCGCCGGGGCGTGCAAAGTCGTCGCGGGAGAGCCAGGCCCGGCAGCCGCGACGCCCCATCCTACGTCGGCAGGAGGCGCCTGGGACGAGCTGGACGCCGCCCCGAAGTCCCGCCGCGGGGCTGGCACTGGGGGACGTCGGCTCCGCCCCGCCGCCTGCACCTGTTGGCCCCCGACCCCCTCTCCCGGCCTGCAACCTCGCAGCCCACCTCCACCCCACCCCCACCCGCCACCTGCTTGGAAGGTGCCTGAGCTTCCCGGGGCGCGCACGCACGCGCGCTTTGTGCAGGTCGCTCCTAGGCTGGCACAGGTGCAGTCCTCCCAAACCTCTGCAAGGATTCAGGGACCCTGGAGCTCCAATGTGCATGGTTAAGGCGGCTCGGGAGAAAAGGAGAGGAGAGGAGGGGAGGGGAGGGGAGATGGGGAAGAAGACTAAAAAGAGAAGACAAGGCTCGGGAGAAGAGGAAAGGAAGGAAGGAAAGAAAAAGAAAAAAAGAAAAAGAAAAAAAGGAAGGACGAAAGGGAGGGAGGAAGAAGACTAAAAAGAGAGAAGACAAGGCTCGGGAGAAAAAGAAAAGAAAAAGGGGGAAGAAGACTAAAAGAAAGAAGCCAAGAAAGCGGAAACAAAAAGCCACAGGATTGGCACAAGGCTGCGGTGAGGTGGGGTGGGGATGCTCAGGACGTCCCTATTGAACCTAAAGCGAGAGCCCTGTCCCCGCTGGGCTGCTGTAATCCCATTCCCAAACTCCTTTTTGCAGAAGGGAAACACGAAGCTCAGCTTACTGGGGCGGGGGGTGAGGTTGAGATGAAAACCAGATCTGGAAGCCCAGGTTTTCAAAATGAAAATGAGGGTCAGAAGTTGGCATGAGTCAGAATCACCAGGATGTTGTTAAAAATCCCCTTTGCATCGCCCAGGGCTTCCAAATCGGGATCTCTGGGAGTGGGGCTGGTGCGTGGGCGCTCACTCTCAGCATTGTCTGTTTTCAGGGCCTTTGCATTCACTCATTCACTGTTCCTTTGGCTTGGAATGTCCTTCTCCCAGATGCCACATGACTCACTCCCTCACCTTCTTCAGTTATCTGCTTAGAGCTTCTCTGACCCTATTTTGAAAACAGCTTCTATTTTCCCCTGTGCTCAGTGGGCAGTCTGCTTCTTCCTCTTCCCCCTGTGCACAAGAGCAGGGTCACTCATGCTCTCAAATAAACAAAATCTTTTAAAAATTAAAAAAAAAAACAAACCTATTTTGCTACACTCCTTATCATTCCCTACCCCACTTTACATTTTTTCCAGGACACTTATCACCTTTAACACACCGTATAATTTGATACACTTATTTATTATGTCTATTGTCTTTCTCTCTATCGAAACTATAAGCTCCACAAGGACATAGATTCAGACCAATTTTTCTTATTTTCTTTGCTGTATCCTCGGAGCTTAAAACAGTGCTTGGCACATGGTAAGCACTGAAGAAATAATTTTGGGGAAGAAAAGGAATGAATAGTTAAATAAATCATGGTACATGATTTTAAAAACAAAAGGCGTTTTAAAACAAGTTTTAAAAATAGCCACAGTATTGTTTGACATCTCCCATTGAGAATAGAGTCTGTGTCCCCTCCCACTGAATGTAGGTTCCTGGACCAAAAGATTTACAGTGAGGGGCACCAGGTGGTTTAAGTCTATTAAGCATCTGCCTTTGGCTCAGGTCATGATCCTGGGGTTCTGGGATTGAGCCCCACATCCTGCTCGGTGGGGAGGCTGCTTCTCCCTTTCCCTCTGCTGCTCCCCCTGCTTGTGCGTTCTCTGTCAGATAAATACATAAAATCTTTTTAAAAAATAAAATATTCAAAACATTACAGTGAAAGTGCTAATATTACATCTCCCTTACCCAAGCTTTAAAAGAAAATTGCAGATTCGGTTTGGGATGCTGGCCCTGGGAACCCAACCTCCCTGCTGTGAGGAAGCCCAGACCACAAGGAGAGGCTTTGTGTAGCTATGTGACCTACAGGCCCCAAGCCACAGGCCCCAGGCCCCAGTTAAAGGTCAGCACCACTGGCCAGATACATGAGGGAGGGATATTTAAAATATCTCCAGTTCCAGCAACCGCCACCGGCCTGCAGCTACATAAGAGGCCCGGAACAAGACCTCCTGGCTGAGTTCAGTCCCCTCTGGAACCATGAGAGATAACAATAAAATAATTGTTCTTATTTCAAGCCATTATGATTTGGGGTCATTTGTTAACAGCAATAGGGAACTGGAACAACGTATATGATGGAAGAGTATAAAACATTAAAAAAAAGTTCTGGGGAAACAAAACAGAATTTAAAAATAAAATTAAATAAAGTGTCGGTGAGGAATGATCTCCAACATGTGTTGTTAAATGAGCAAAACGGGGTGAGACAGAGTAGGCGGGGTACTGCCAGTAATATTGAAAGAAAACACAAATAGCCAAATTTATTGTGGCTATTGTATCCACAGTGTGGATACAGTGTGGATACGTTCACATAGACATTGCAACATGCATCATGTATCTCCAGTAAACTCAAGGAAACCAGTAACAATGCTGGCCCACCCATCAAAGGAAACCAGGTAGCTACGTCCCTGGGGGGTTTTCCCCCCAATTTTCCAAAACATTTTTATGTCAGTGGCTTGGTTTTGGTTTTCAGTGTGTATATTAGTATGTACTAATACTAAAGGCATCATTTTTTCTTGAAGCCCCACAGGACCCTGGGGTTATTTGCCCATCAACTGCCATTGTGAGTATAAATGTCAATATTGACAATAAGGAAGATTGGTGGCTAATCCATTCACCCAGACAAATCATGAAGGTCCATGATTTTATTTCTAAATTACTCCAACCTATTTTCTTACAGTTTATAGATTCTAACGAGGCAAGAAAAACCCAATAAGGCCATTATTGAGAGTTTTACTCAATTGGATTCCTGACAATCATTAGCATTTGGTAAAATGATAATCATCACTTTCTGATTCCTGATTGCTGAGGTTCTGGACGACAAAGGCCTTTCAAGGTCCCGGCACTTTCCTCAGAGTGACTCTCAGTTGTCTGCTGGGTATTTTTAGGGTGACTGGATCCTCCATATGTGACCCTGGTCACCTACAACCTCATACTCCTGATTCTTGTCAGCAGGAACCCAGAGGCAACGTGTTTTATGCAAACTGTGCTAGCCTAAACACCACAGACCCTTCCTTTCTTACTTAGACATGCAAAAAGAGACAAATCTCAGAATCTTATCAGGAAACTGCAGATAGGAAGATGTGCTGAGTCACCTGGGTATGGAGTAATTCCTTCCTCATGGTCCATACGTCTATGCAAGTAGTGGGATGGTCATTCGTAACATACCAAGAAGAAAGCTGCTTTATGAGCTTTGGAATTGACAACATTCATTTTCCCCCATTGTGTCTTCTTATTGAGATGTCACATATAGGGGTGCCTGGGTGGTTCAGTCAGTTAAGCATCTGACTCTCGGTTTCAGCTCAGGTCATGATATCATGGGTCTTGGGATGGAGCCCCAAGGCAGGCTCCACACTCAGATGGAAGTTGGCTTGAAGATTCTCTCCCTCTGTCCCTCCCCCTACTTGATGGAGTGTGCATGTGCACACACGCTCTCGCTCTCAAATAAATAAATAAATCTTTAAAAGAGAAATATCACATATATACAGAAAGGTGTATGAATCATAAACACACAGATCTATTCCTTTTCACCAAGTAATCACATTCATGTAACAAAAAGCAGATCAAGAAATAGAAATTTTCCAGAGTCGCAGAAGCGATAGTCCCACTAATTTTGTTTGCTTTATTCTTTATACAAAGTGGAATCATACGGTATTTTCTGGTGTCTTTTGTCAATAATATATATATATATATATATATATATATATATATATTAAGATTTTATTTATTCATGAGAGACACAGAGAGAGGCAGAGACACAGGCAGAGGGAGAAGCAGGCTCCATGCAGGGAGCCCGATGCGGGACTCGATCCCAGGACCCTGGGATCACCAACTAAGCCAAAGGCAGATGCTCATCCACTGAGCCACCCAGGTGCCCCTCCTGTACATGTTTTATGATGAACACAACACATGCCTGCATTTATATGGTGTGATGTAGTGTTGTACATGGTATAGCACCAGTCTAACTTACCAAGCTGGTTACTTCTGAGCCTCTGCTTCTTCCTCTGTAAAATGGGGATGGTAAAGTACCCATCCCATAGGGTTGTGGGAGGACCACTGAGATCATGCACACAAAGTGCATAGCACAGTGCCTGCCATAGAGTAAGTATGTAATAAACAGCTGCTACATGTAAGACCATAGTTTATAACTAGGAAAACTAAAGCCACAAGGGGGTTATAGGATCTGGCCAACGTGACTCAGTAGCAGAGCCTGCCAAGCCTGATGTGGCCTCTGTAGTTGGTGTACTTCCATGGCACCATATGGCTTCAGTTTCTAAGAATTTTTATTTTTTTAAAGGTTTTATTTACTTATTTGACAGAGATTGAGAGAGAAAGAGAGAGAGAATACAAGCAGGGGGAGCGGCAGGCAGAGGAAGAAGGAGAAGCAGGCTCCTCAGTGAGCCAAAGGATCATGGGGATCATGACCTGAGCCAAAGGCAGACACTTAGCCAACGGAGCCACCCAGGTGCCCCCAGTTTCTAAGAATTTTTATTTTTATTTATTTTTTAAATATTCATGATAGACACACACACACAGAGGCAGAGACACAGGCAGAGGGAGGAGCAGGCTCCATGCAGAGAGTCCGACGTGGGACTCGATCCTGGGACTCCAGGATCACACCCTGGGCAGAAGGCAGGCGCTTAAACCGCTGAGCCACCCAGGCTGCCCAGTTTCTAAGAATTTTTAAATAAAAATTGCAAAATCTGGTCTATAATTTACAATGAATTTTAGTCATGTAAGGATTATCTTGTAACTTCTGCTTTTAATTCAGCCCACTTCATAAGATTCTCCAAGAGGAGATATATGTCAAAGAAGCCAATGATTCTTTTTGTCAACAAGCAGGTATTAGGTGGTGGGATTTGTGTTTTACTTGGAGGAACTGGGTTCCTGGACAGCCAACCACTGACCTCAGCCAGAGGGTAATGTGGGGATTTAACAAAACAGTTGTTTGCAGGTCAGGTTTTAACCTTTTGCCTATTTCAGGAATTCCAAAAAAAAAAAAAGAAAAGAAAAGAAATTACCACAACAACTCTTTTGTTAGGAGCACAGGGGCTCCTTGGCGGTTCTTACGATGCATACCACCAGCGGGTTGACAAATGGAAGGTTCCATGTTACTCTCCCATTGGGTCAACAACATCAATTCTCATTTCCTGATCATAGTGGGATCAGAGATATGGGGTTCAGGCCATGGGCCCCCCCTGTAATGAACCATGAGAACGATTGAGATATCTGATCATTGCACAGCCCCATGGAGAGACACTCAGAAAAGTACTCCTTTTCCTCTGTGGATGCCCAGGAGATAGCCTGAGGGTGGGCTGGTGTGTTTTTAACACTATGCTTCTTTTTCTTGCTCTTCCTTTTTAATTAAAAAAGCAGCTCCTGAAGGCAATGGTATCAGGCTATATTAAGTAACAGATTTTGGTATTCACCGTATTCACTTTTTTTTTTAAGAGAGAGTGCACACATGCAAGGGGAAGGTGTGGGGGAGAGGGAGAGGAAGAGAGAATCTCAAGCAGACTCCACCTCAGTGAGGAGCCCCACGTGGGGCTTGCTTCTATGACTGAGAGATCACAACCTGAGTGGGGAGATCATGACCTGAGCCGAAACCAAGAGTCCAAAGCTTAACTGATTGAACCACCCAAGTGCTCCTGTACTCACTTTTGTTTTGTGTTGTTTTTAAGATTTTATTTGAGAGAGAGACAGCATGCAAGCAGTGGGAGGGGCAGAGGGAGAGGGACAGAGACTTTCAAGCAGGCTCCACCTCAGCAAGAAGCCCCACATGAGGATCCATCCTGGACCCTGAGATCATGATCTTTGCCAAAGAAGTCAGAGCCACCCAGGCGCTCCCCCTGTTTCACTTTTATGTGTATCTAACCCATAGGGCAAAGTACCTCTGGTTTCCCACTTAATGGTTATGACATAGTTGTCTTTTCAAATAAACTTTGTTTAAATAAAGTAATTCTTTTTTAAAAAAATATTTTATTTATTTATTCATGAGAGACACACAGAGAGAGGCAGAGACACAGGCAGAGGGAGACGCAGGCTCCCTGTGAGGAGCCTGATGTGGGACTCGATCCTAGGACCCCGGGGATCACACTCTGAGCCGAAGGCAGACGCTCAACCCCTGAGCCACCCAGGCGCCCCTAAAATGAGTAATTTTAAGGAAAACTGTTAAGTCAGTAATAGTGTAAGTGACACATAGATGTACCATTGGAGGACATATGTGGACAAATGTGACATCGTTCATATATGTGACACATATATGGACAAAGGCAATTGGAGTTTCAAGGTGGTAGGAGATGACAAAAATCTGAAGGTGATAGGGAATGACTAAAGCCATTGAATCAAAACCGATCTTAGAGCCACTAACAGGGAGTGTGCCCTTGCCTACTTCTCCTAGCTGAACCTTGGTCTTCTCCTGAGTCAAATGGAAATTATTTCATCCTTTTATTTGCAGAAGGATCATGAAAATGAAACATAATCTCTGTGAACTTTCTGGCTAGAGCAGAGGTTCTGTTATTAACTTTATTATTGTTAGTAGGAAGAGAGTGACCTGCCACCCTAAGCTCCCTGAAACGGAAGGGACTGTTTTTAAACTCCCAGCATGGAGGGCACCAGGGTGGCTCAGTGGTTGAGCGTCCGCCTTTGGCTCAGGTTGCGATCTTGGGGTCCTGGGATCCAGGCCCACGTGGGGCTCCCCACCAGGAGCCTGCTTCTCCTTCTGCCTGGGTCTCTGCCTCTCTCTGTGTCTCTCATGAGTAAATAAATAAAATCTTAAAAAACAAAACAAACAAACCCTCCCCAGCCCGGGCATGGTGCCTTTCCAGGGTAATGGATTTATTATAGGATGACCAACATATGTTGACATTAGTTTAAGATTCATTTCTCACCTTAAGAGATTCAGGGAGTTTTTGAATCAGTCAGAGCGTCCCAAACACCTGTCCTAGCCCTGAGCTGATTAGGACTCTTCAGATTCCTTTTTTTTTTTTTTAGAATCAAAACAGTCCTTTCTGGAAATGTCTCTTCTTGTGCGGCACCTCAAAATCTGCCCGCAGTGATGAGAAGGGTGTTTTGTTTTTTGTTTTAGGGGTTCTTTTTGGTTTTTTTGTGTGGTTGGTTGTATTGTTTGTTTTTGTTTTGCATTTGCTTGATCATTAGTCCTTGATTGTTGCCACTATTTATTTTAAAACTCTTGAACATGCAACAGAACTACTTGTGATTATTTGGAGTTTATCTTCCTAATAAATACACTTCATTAAAAAAAAATCAATAAAACTCTTGAACAACCCCTGATGCACACGCTTCGCCCCCCTTCTTCTCCGCTGTCCCCTACCCCCGTTTTTTTTCTTTTGTTTTTGGAGAGAAGGAAATAGTTGGCTTGCTTTGAAAGCAGATTGTGTTCTGTTCTACCTGCGGCACCTATGGCGACTGCAAACGCAGCAGCAACTGCGCTTAAGCGGCCCCCGGTGGGGAGGGGTTAGGGACCGCACGACCTCGGTGGGAGGGGCGGGGCCCCCGGGTGGAGGGCTTCCCGCTCCCGCCTCAGGGACTGGGCTCTGGGTCCGCCCGGCATCTGCCCCCGGAGGCCACGGGTCAACGGGGCGTGGGTGGGTGGGACGGTGGTGTGAGTCCAGGGGTCCCCCTTTCGCTCCTAAGCCAGCCTAAGGGCTTTAAGATGCACTTTGTCGCAATAGCTTTGGCCAGTTCGAAAGAGCACGACCTGACCCCATTTTGCAGCTGAGAAAACTGAGGTCCCATGTAGTAGTTAAAGGCACCCCAGGACATCCGCAGGGTGTCTCAGGCACAAGACTCTCTGGGGCTCCCCCAGCGCGGGGCGCGACCTCCAGGGATCCGCCCAGGCTCCGCGGCGAGGGTGGGGGAATAACGGGGTTGCCCGCCACGCCGGCCGGTCTGAGTGGCCACGCTAAGGCCCGCAGGGTCCCCGACAGGGTCCCGGGCCCCCGAGCCGGGCGCTGTTCCTGACCGCTCGGCCCAGGGTCCAGCAGGCACTCCCGCCGCTCCCTCTAGGGTCCCCGAGCATCCTCCTCCTCCAGGGAGGGGGCACGACTTCATCGGGGCGCACCGCACAACCCCCGGGGCTCCAGACAGGGCGCCGGGCCCCCAGCTGCGGCCTCGCTGCGGCCTCGGAGGCCCCGGCCCGCCTCTGCGCCCCAGGGCTGACAGCAGCATCGGAGCCCGGATTAGGGCCGCGAGGCTCCGAGAAAGCGAGCGAGGCGCCCGGGGGCCCCGGGTCTCCCCGCCGCGAGCCTCGGGCCTGGGGCGCGGCTCCGCCCGGCCAATCCGGAGCCGGGGGCGGGGCCGGGGCGTGGCCTCGGCGGACCCGGCCGGGACTCCAGGCTCCCTGTCTGCCCTGGGGCGGAGCTGCAGGCGGGGGGCGTGGCCGGGGCGTGGCCGGGGCGTGGCCTCGGCGGGCCCGGCCAGGACTCCAGGCTCCGGGCCTGCCCTGGGGCGGAGCTGCAGGCGGGGGCGTGGCCGGGGCGTGGCCGGGGCGGGGCCTCGGCGGACCCGGCCGGGACTCCAGGCTCCGGGCCTGCCCTGGGGCGGAGCTGCAGGGGCGGGGCGGGGCGGGGGCGGGTCCGGGCGCCCTCCGGGGCGGACGCGCGGCGGAGCCTCGCTCAGTCTGCCCTCCGCGCTTGCACGGACAGCATGACGGACGCGCTGCTGCCCGCGGCCCCCCAGCCGCTGGAGAAGGAGAGCGACCGCTACTTTCGGAAGGTGGGCGGCTTGGGGTGGGCGGGGGCCTGCGGAGAGCTCCGGCCCTCCCGCTCCCAGGCGGCGGAGGGCGCAGCGGGAGCGCGCGGCCGGGGTCGACCAGGCCGGGAGGGGAGGGGAGGGGAGGGGGGAGGAGGGGGAGGGGGCGCCCGGGCCTGGGGCGGGCCGGGCCGGGCCGGGCCGGGCGGAGGCTCCGGGGAGGGCTGGGGCGGCCGAGTCCCCGGCGGCGCAGTCCCGGTGTTTCTGGGGCCGGGGGCGGGGAGCGGCGCGTGGGGCTGCCCCGCGCAGGTGGCGGCGGAGGCTGGAGGCCAGGAGGGGTCCCCGTGGAAGGGATCAATCAATCCCCCGTTTTGGGATTTGCCGCGGCCGTGGCGGCACTTTGGGGCTCGAGCCCACCTTGGACCCGCGCGCTCGGGGCGCGGGTGGAGAGAAAGGGATCACCCCGGGTGGCCGCGCGTTCTCCTCCTGCCTCCAGGACGCTGCCAGTGTCCGCTTCTCCGACTTCGAGCAGGCAGGGAGAGCTGTGGGTGGGAGGTGACCTCGCGCGTTGCCCTCCTTCCCGCCCCGAGCCCCCGGGGAGGGGGTGCACGCTGCAGGCGGAGGGCGCGGCCTCGCCCCTGCTCCCCTTGCGCCGGAGCGGATTTACCTGATTGTTGCAGAGACCCGCGGGGAGTGCGGCCTCCCGGGAGGTGGGTGCGACCCCGCGACCCTCACACCGCGCCCCGGGCCTGGGATCGCGGCCCTGCAGCCCTGTCCCTCAGAACCCGGCCCAGGCCGCACGGCGGGGGCGCTGCGGTGGCCGCAGGTGGCCAGGCCTGCCGTGCAAAGATGCTTTGGAACCCGGAGACGCGGTGACACTGCCTCCTTGGAGGTTCTAGCAAGGCTAAAAATAGCCTTTGGAGGTTAGCCAGGTTTGACTGAGTAGGTTGAGATTGTTGGGTTGTTTGTGTGTGTGTGTGTGTGTGTGTGGTTTTTCTTTTTTAATATAACTTTATAGGACAGAAGGCAGGGTGCCTAATTATAAATAGGGAAGTGAAACTGCTTCCCACAGGACAATCAATTCTTAATTGTTCAAAGCCTAACGATCCAGTGGGTTAATGATCTTGGCATCTTCCTTCTTCCACGTGACCCAGCCTTTGGGCTTTTGCTCTTGGGTGAGCAGGGGCCCCAGGGGATGGGCAGGAAAGGAGGGGAACTAGAAACAGGTGAGGGTGCAGTGGGAAAAATTTTTTGGTTAAATTGCTTTTAGCATTAAAAAAAAAGAGAGAGAGAGTAGTTTTAAGGTATATTTAAGTTCAAAGATGTCATCATGGAATTACAGGATTATAACTTCTAATTATGTGTGGCATTTGGGACAGAGGATCACAGGCCATGGAATTGCAGAAGGAGGTGGGGCCTGGGAATCCCTAGATCTTGGTCCTAAGGCCCCCGGAACCTGAATGCCACCCTGACAAAATTCCTGTGTAGCCTCCAGCAATTTATTGTCTCTTCCCAGGACTTCATTTCCTCCCTGAATCATTTGTACTCTCACCAGGTGCAAGTCTGTACCCACAGCAGCATTTGGGGGAAATGACAGAGGGAGGGGAGGAAGGGATATAGAACACCTATAAGGGGGAACCCCGGGTGGCTCGGGTGGCTCAGCGGTTTAGCGCCACCTTCAGCCCAGGGCCTGATCCTGGAAACATGGGATCGAGTCCTATGTCAGGCTCCCTGCGTGGAGCCTGCTTCTCCCTCCCTCCCCCTCTCTCTGTCTCTGTCTCTCTCTTTCTTTCATGAATAAATAAATAAAATCTTAAAAAAAAAAAAAAAAGAACACTTGTAAGGGTTACATTCTGTCTTCCAGAACAGGTTTTCCAGGGGAGGGTGTGCACAGGAAAGATGGCCTTGTAGGCAGGGGACCTGGGAGACAATGAGAGATTGGGTGTTTTTATTTTTCAATTTTTTTATTTTTTATCTTTTTAGATTTTATTTATTTATTCATGAGAGACACAGAGAAAGAGAGGCAGAGACACAGGCAGAGGGAGAAGCAGGCTCCATGCAGGGAGCCTGGGCCGAAGGGCAAACGCTCAACTGCTGAGCCACCCAGGCGTCCCAGATTGGGTGTTTTTAGGTGCAGTTTCTCTGATGGTAAATAGGAGAATTGTGGGCACAAAATAAGGTGAAACACTGGTTTACAATTAGAAACGTCTCTTTTGAAAAGGAGGTCTAGTAAGGATGTTCTTTGTACCAGAATAATAAAAGGTGTTGACGTTGAACCTTTCTCACTTTTGTGATCTGAGCCAGTTTGACCTAAAACGAATGCTCCCTGGATGAAAGGAGGATGTTATACAGGTGAAAAGGGGAGGAAGAGCGCTTCAGGTAGAGGAAACAGCATGGGCGAAGGCATGAATTGGGAGCACTTGTGAAGGAATCCTTTAGGGTGTGGAAGTAAGTGGGAAGGAGGTTGTTCAGGGCCATGCATCCAGCTAAGAAGCAGGGACCCTCAGGGATCCATCAGAGTGTTTTTTAGAAGGAGCATATGTGTGAAAGATTCATGTCCCAGAAAGCTGAGTGATCTGTGAATGGGGGATGGGGGAGAGGCCAGGAAGGAGTTAGGGGGTTAGTTAGTTGAAATTTCCATCATCTCTGCCCTGCCTACTCTGATCCCATTGGTGACTTTTCAGTTATAAAGTGCTGTGTAAACACAACCTCACCACCCATCCTAACCGCCAGCCTGCACCCCTCACTCAAACCAGGGGTCCAGACTGGAGACAGGGATCCTAGTGAGGAGGTCAGAGTGATGAGCCCCAGTAGTGGCAGCGGGGATGCGAGGAGCTAATGGACAGGATGTGGTGCGGAAGGGGCCAATGACATGAATCTGAAGTGTCTGGCTTAGGTACCTGGGCAGGCACCTCACTTAGGTGGGGGAACCCAGAGGCTGGTGTAGGGCAGGTGGATTTGAGGCCCCCATGACATATCCGAGTGGTGGTCTCACAGGGGAGTGCACTCCACAGACCCGGCAGCTATGAGAGTACCCTGGCTGGAGATGCAGCTTAGAGAGGGCACCAGTATGGGAAGCAGTTGGGGTGTTGTGAGAGGGCCCAAGACAGAAGGGAACAATACTTCCACTTAAGGGACCAGCAGAGGGATGCTGGAGGCAAGCCAGGAGGGCTGCAGTGTCAAGGAAACTGAAAGGAGTCTTTTTCGTGGAGAGGTGAGGTTGACAAGTCAGAAGAGCGCTGGAAAATACTGGTTTCAGTTATTTAGGGGGTTGTTGGTTCATAAGTGGGTAGAGTCAGGGGCAAAATGTGGTGGGGTGCAGAGGGGAGAAAAGCAGAGGAGGTGATAGCCAGAGGGAGATGGGGGTTATAGGAGAGAGAAGGCAGGTTTATTTCAGAATGGGGAAGTCTAGAGCCTTTTTTTTTTTAACCATTCTTTTTTTTTTTTAATTTATTTATTTATGATAGTCACACACACAGAGAGAGAGAGAGGCAGAGACACAGGCAGAGAGAGAAGCAGGCTCCATGCACCGGGAGCCCGACGTGGGATTCGATCCCGGGTCTCCAGGATCGCGCCCTGGGCCAAAGGCAGGCGCTAAACTGCTGTGCCACCCAGGGATCCCTAGAGCCTTTTTAAAAAAATATATTTTATTTTATTTTATTTATTTATTTATTTATTTTAAAAAAATTTTAAATATTTTATTTATTTATTCATGAGAGACACACAGGGAGAGGCAGAGACACAGGCAGAGGGAGAAACAGACTCCCTGCAGGGAGCCCAATGCGGGACTCAATCCCGGGTCTCCAGGATCATGCCCTGGGCCAAAGGCAGGCACCAAACCACTGAGCCACCTGGGGATCCCCTAGAGCCTTCTTATAGCAGGTGGTACAGGAGTTCAGGGTGGAGGGCAGGTTGAAGATTTGGGGGAGAAAGGGAACAGCTTTCTGGAGGGGTCCCAGGAGGTGAGGGGCGGGGCAGGGATTGGGAACAGCTGCTGTACATACTGGGTGGGTGAGCCAAGCAGAGGCAGGACGTGAGGACCCCTGAGACTGGAGCTGCCCCAGGGTGGGCCCCTCCATCCCCTGTTCGAACTTGGGAGATTTTGCACACACTTAGAGGGTCGAATTAACTGCTGCTAAAATCAGGCTGCTCTTTTATCCTGTGCTCTATCCTACCTTTTTTTTTTTTCTTGAAAATCCCATTCTGCTCCATTCATTCAGAAAGCATTTATTGAGTGACGGCTCTGAGCGTGACCCCTGTCAGATGCTGGGGCCGACTGGACTCCCAGTTTGGCTCCGCGTGTCCTGGGGCGCGGGCAGTGCTGGGAGTCAGCGCCTTGTCCAGATAGCTCAGGCCCTGCTTGAATGGGACTCAGCTTCTTTGCTTTAGAACACAGAGCAAAAAGTGTGTTTCAGGGGTTTGGGGGGAGGTGGGTGTCCATGGTCCATATTTAGAGCTTCAGCTGTTTTGTATGACTTGCACAATTGCCCAAAAGCTCACTCTGCCAGCAGGGCCTGGAACCTGAATGTACAAAACAATCGTTGGCAGAGAGGGAGGTCCCCAGTAAATCAGGGCCTTCTTGGGGTCGTGTAGCACTTGGGCGTACAGAGCCCGGGGACACGGACACAGCTTGGCCCCTGGTCAGGCACAGACCCCGTCAGTGTAGACTCTGGCCTCCTGGACTGGCAGCTGCAGGGGGAGGGCGGTGTCTCTAAATGAAAAACAAATAAAAAAAAGACCGAATGCTTTGTGGTCGACTGCAATGTGTTTCCCTCCTCTCTGTCTTCTCTGGTTTTTCTTTTTTTTTTTTTCCTTTACGTGAATATGTTTACATAGAGGCACAAGCTCTAGAACTATACGTTACTTTCTTAAAGACCAGTGGAAATGGAGCTGCTTTTTCCCAAATGAGTTTCATGCTCATCTTGAGGAAAGTGTGGGAGAATGGAGGAATGTGTCTTCTTGGCCTATAGTTGATGCAGAGGAATGTAAGTTTCTGGAACATTTAGAGCAGGTCCTGTCTCCTGAGCTCTCTGGGTGCTGTCGTTCTGAAACCCGCAGGAAATCCTGTTCATGGCCAAGAGAAAACCAGCTGGAGAAAAACGGGAGAAAGCCCTTCCCGGGGCTGTTGAAAGGGCCCTGGATGAAAGGGTCTGAGCACGGTGGGGAAGGAGAGAATCAGGACAAAGTGCAGTATTGTCTGTCCTTATCTCGGCCTCTTCATCCTTTGGGAACACTAATGACCCGAAATGAATTTAGCTCCATTGTTTTTACCCCAGAGCTGGAGGAGAAGTTGTTTCTTGTCCACAGAACTCCAGGCTGGACGGGGCCCCAAGGTTCATCGTGTCCTGGTTTATGGTCCCTGTTTGCTCTGGGCTTTCTTGAGGCTCCAGCAAAGAAGGAAGATTTTTTTTTTTAACCCCCAAAACTCCTCCTACTTCTTGGCCTGCACCATTCATCTTAGGGAAGTGTAATTCTGTGTTAGACACGTGTGCACATCATATAATTATGAGCACACTTGTGTGTGGGGAAGCTTTCTGTTGGGCTGGGTCTGCAGAACACAGTGTGGGTTATGGGGGCTCCTCAGCTCCAGCTTTCCTGGGCCGTGATAATGTCCCTCCAGGTATCTGGACCCATCCCCTTGGAGCTTCAGTCCTTCCCCAGATGGGGAGGGAGGGAGGAGAGATGTGAAAGTTGGTGATGCTGCCCCCCTCCTCACCCCATACACCAGCATGGTCTGAGCCAGGTCCTGAAGGCCAGGCTGGCTCCGGGTTGATCATGGCCTTGGTGAGCGTCTGCCTCGCTGCACAGGTGCTCACCACCAGCCCAGAGGCTCTTCGCCTTACGGGATCCTGGCTGGGAGGGGTCGCCTGGCAGAAACAGAGTTTTCAGGGTGACTCAGAGGAGAATCAGCGTGATGGGCTAGCTGTAACACTATAAATGTCCCCTGCGTCCTGGGGCCATTTGGATGGATCCCAAGGCACCACCTGTTGATACCAAGCATTGGCCTTAGCCTCGTCACCACTTCCTCCTTTGGCTGGCTCAGGTGCCAGGGTCTCGTGACAGAAACGCTGCCTTGGAGGTGGCCACAGGGGACAGTAGAATGGCGGGTGCGGCCCAGCCACGGGGTGGGATGGCTGGCAGAGTGGGCAGCAAGGGGTGCTGGCTGGGAGCGAGATCTGCCTGCAGCTCCAGGGACAGGATGGGGTGTGGGGGGTGCGAGTCCTTCTGGCCTTTCCAGTCAGACCCACGCGCTTCACTGTGGCCATCCGCCCTTAGAAAGTCCCAGGTTTTGATTGGGTTGTAATGAGGAAGGAGCAGGTGATCGAGAGCCTCAGAAGTAGTTTCTTTTTGTCCAATACTACCTGCATTATAAAAGTAACGTGAATTATTGTAATTATAGAAAAAAGGAATTAAGGGGGGGCCTGGATGGCTCCATCAGAGGAGCATATGATCCTTAAGTCTCGGGGTTGTGAGTTCAAGCCCCACGTTGGGCATAGAAGTGACTTAAATAAATAAACTGGGACGCCTGGGTGGCTCAGTGGTTGAGCATCTGCCTTTGGCTCAGGTCGTGATCCTGGAGTCCTGGGATTGAGTCCCGCTCCCCCTGCAGGGAGCCTGCTTCTCCCTCTGCCTGTGTCTCTGCCTCTCTGTGTCTCTCATGAATAAATAAATAAATTTTTTTAAAATAAGTAAACTTAGGGGATCCCTGGGTGGCTCAGCGGTTTGGCGCCTGCCTTTGGCCCAGGGCGCGATCCTGGAGTCCCGGGATCGAGTCCTGTGTTGGGCTCCCGGCACGGGGCCTGCTTCTCCCTCTGCCTGTGTCTCTGCCTCTCTTTCTCTCTCTCTGTGTCTATCAAGAATTAAAAAAAAAAAAAATCTTAAAAATAAATAAACTTAAAAAAAAAGGTAATTACAGAAGTGTACAAGCCCTCACCCACATCTACAGCCCTCACCCACACAGACGTACTTTGTAGACGAGAACCGTTAGCTGTGGGTGAGTGCGTCCTACCAGGTGAAATAAGCGGGTCCTTCGTTTGGGGCTGGAAATGTACCTGATTCATGGAAATTTTGGTGATTCTAAAAGCTTTTGTTAGTGATTCAACACGTTGGAAAATAACTGTGAGTGGTTTACCCAGGAGGTGTTGGTAAAGACTCCTTGAAGTGACTGAAGGAAGCTTTCAGTTCAGGATTATGGCCCAGTCTTGATTTCATATTGTGCAGCCTCCCTCCCACCCCTGTGCCAGTGGTTGGGGATGCCAGTGACAAGCAGGTGCTCCCCGCTGCGCAGCCCCAATGCCTGGCAGAGAGATCCTGGAAGGGCAGGAGGGCTCTTGAAAAGTGCCGGACTTACGTTGTAATTTTTAGGGACAAGGAAAAGCTAGATTCTGTTCATCCAGCCTGCCCCGAACCTCCAGCATGGTGAAAAGTTAAATTAGATGCATGTGTGTATTGCAGGCTGCTGCCTGCTATTTCGGTGCTCTCTGGTTGACAGCTTCTGGCTCCCTCACAAGCAGCCCTGCTTTCCAGAGTTTGGTGGTTGAGGGAGGGATTGCATAACTCAGAAGGAGTGAGAAAGGCAGGGAAATCATCTTTGTGCCACAGGAGCTGCAAAAAGCACCCTCCTTCCCCTGCCCCGTGCGAGGAGCTGTAGCTAGGAGACCCTGCCCTGTGACCCCATGCTCCGTCTTACACCTGACCTGGAGACCCCGGGTTCACACTGGGCCCTCGGTTTGCTGCAGAAACATCTGAGTGTGTAAGCTTTCTCTTACAGGCTGTGTGGAAGAAGAGCCCGTGCTGGTTCTCTGGGGCGAGGGGAGCCAGGCGCCAGGCACTGATGTGAGTGGGGGGCCCCAGTTGGGAAGGAGAACTGGTCTATTCCCTCTGCATCTGCCTTCTGGGTGGCCTGGCCTTGCCTTTCACCCTGCCTAGGTCTGTCTTTGCAGATATGGGTTGAGTATCTTTTCTTTCCTTGCAACTTAAGTGCTCCAGGTTGTGCCTAGGTATTGCTTTTATCTTTAAATTTTTTTTTTAATATTTTACTTATTTATTCATGAGGGACACAGAGAGAGAGAGGCAGAGACACAGGCAGAGGGAGAAGCAGGCTCCATGCGGGGAGCCCGATGCAGGACTCGATCCCGGCACCCCAGGATCACACCCTGAGCCCAAGACAGATGCTCAACCACTGAGCCACCCTGGTGCCCTGGGTATTGCTTTTAGAATACTTGTTTCCCAGCCGAGCAGTGTGATTAGACACAAAGGTCACACCAGGGGGATGTTGACAAATGGAGTTTTCACTCTAGGTGAACTTATTCTAATTAGGACTAATGAAAGGATTAGTTGCAGACGCCAGAAAACTCCAATCCAACGTGACACACAAACACAAAGTGGAGCATCCCTACAATGGAATTTTACTCGGCAATAAAAAGGAACAGACCAGTGAGAAGCACAACAGTGTGGATGGATCTCAAAGCATAGTATTGAGCACAGTAAGCCAAACACAGGAGTCTATACTGTATGATTCCATTTATCTGAAGTTCTAGAACAAGCAAAAGTCTGTGGTGATAGAAACCAGAGTATGGGGGCGGGGGGTAGGGGTGATGAAAATGCTCTAATTTTGATTGCAGTGGTGGTTACAGAGGTTTATACATTTGTCCCAAACCACTGAACTGTGTATTTAGGATCTATGTGTTTTATTATGTGTAAAATATGCCTCAACTTTAAAAAAGTAGCTTAGCTTAGGCAAGAAAGGGAATACATTGGCTCTGGTAACTGAGCGGTGCAAAGGAATGGTTTCAGGCCTGGCTTGGTCTAGGGCTCAACTGCTACTACCAGCATTTCTCAGCTGTGTGCCCCCTGGATTGGTATTCATTTCTGGGGAGACACTCCCTCGCTGGTGGTAAAGTCCAGGGGGGGAAAATTATGGCATCTTCCTGATGGGTTCTTTTCTTAAAATATATTTTATTTATTTATTATTTTTAAAAGATTTTTATTTATTCATGAGAGACAGAGAGAGAGGCAGAGACACAGGCAGAGGGAGAAGCAGGTTCCCTGCGGGGAGCCCGACGTGGGACTTGATCCCAGGACCCCGGGATCATGCCTTGAGCCAAAGACAGATGCTCAACCACTGAGCCACCCAGGGTGCCCCTAGACTTTTAAAAATTTATTTGACAGAGTGTGCACAGGCAGGTGTTAGGAGAGGAGGAGGAGCAGAGGGAGAAGCAGACTCCTTGCTGAGCAGGGAGCCTGACTCCGGGGCTCGAGCCCAGGACCCCTGGATCATGACCTAAGCCCAGGGCAGATGCTTAACCAGCTGAGCCCCCCAGACACCCCTTCCTGATGGGTTCTGATTATCCTGCATCAAGTGCTCACTCTGAGTCCATCTCAAGGGCCAGGGCCCTTCAATTTCCAGCTGACGAGGTAGGAGATCAGTGTTCTTCCTCTTTGGAAAGGAGATGGGGGTGCATTTAGTTACCATCCCTGACTGTCGAGGGCTGCGAGGTGGGAGAGGAGAGGAGTGGGACCAGGGGACCGTGCCCGAAGGGGATGCTCAGCGATGCTGGGCAGCCCTCAGCTGGGAAGCACAGAAGGGGTGTCTGGGGTCTGCAGGAGAGCCGTCCCCACATTCCCCCTGCTTTCCTACTGCTGGCTGCTTCACAGCTCCCACCTGAGAGTGGCAGCAGGGACATGGGCTTAAGTCCTGCTCCCACCCTCCCCGCCCCAAGAATCTTGAGTAGCTCACCTAACCAGCAAGCCTCAGAAGCGTGGGATCTCGGAGGCTGTACCAGGGACCATATTGGCCGGGTGAGGAAGTTGAGGCAAGTACTTAGTATACTTGCTCTTCTGGGTGTTGGCTGCTGGATCATCCCTCCAGCATTTTAAGGTCGATGCAGATGCCCACACCTTAGTCTGGGGAGGGAACCAACAGACTCCGCATGGCAGAAAGACTCACTTCACTGTAGGCCTTGTAGACCATGATCCTCGAGGCCCGATAGTTCAGCCTCCCCACTCCCTCACCCCACCCCTGCTTCCAGTTCCCAGGCTAAACAGGTGTGGCAGGTGCTGCCTGGGACCCTGGCACAACCCCTCCAGTTTGCAGTTGCTCTGTATCCTGTTGTGAACCCACCAAGAACGAAGGCATGGGCGAGGGTGTGGGTCCCCACCAGCAGGGGCAGGTGGACAGCTAGCAGCCTCCCGGGACGCCAGGGGGTCTTTACCACAGTCTTGCCCAGATTTGCCTCACGGGGCTACAAGAAGCTTCCAGAGAGTCTTGTGGGTTCCTAGTGTTTCCAGCTGGCCCAGCATTCCTACCTGTCAGTAAGAAGTAATGTCGTTTTGCTTCCAATTACTCAGTCATATCTAATCCTGAGCATTCCTATGTCTTATCTAGAAACTTGACTCCACATCTGTGGGCCAGCCAGAAGTTGGGTGAAGTATAGGAGCAGGAAAAAGTTCTTATCCGTGAGCTGGAATGGCTGCTTATCTTAGCCCTGGGAATATGTACATAAAGGAATTTGTTATTAAAGCTTCTCTGTAAAATGGAACACAGCTTGGGTGAAACCGTGTGATTTTGAGTCGGATCAAACCATCCCTTGATCGTAATTTTGGAAAGTGGAAAGGAAAGAGGCAGGCTGTTATTTTAGAATTCTCATATTCAGTTAGCTTCACATGAAAGACATTTCAGTCTCCTATCTGCAAAAAGACAGTTCCCTGATTTTCATTTTAAATCAGAGGTCATTGAATGGTTTGAAAGGGGTTAACTGTAGGACCTTTCCTTTTTTTTTCTTTTTTTTTTTTTTTAAATATTTTATTTATTCATTCTTGAGAGATACAGAGAGAGAGAGGCAGAGACACAGGCAGAGGGAGAAGCAGGCTCCTCGCCGGGAGCCCGATCTGGGACTCGATCCCAGGACCCAGGGGTCACGCCCTGGGCCGAAGGCAGACGCTCAACCACTGAGCCACCCAGGCGTCCCGTGTAAGACCATTCCAACTTGGATTCTGAAAATCTGTGTAATTTGTACTTGGGGGGCTGGTGGGTGGTGACCTGCTGGCAAGTGAGAACGAGATCTTTGTGGAAGGAGGAACGGAACTCGTTTCTGACCCACTGGTCCAAAGGGCACTGATACGGGGAATCCCTGAGAAGATTAGGGTTCTGAATAACTTCTCCCTCGTTGGGGTGAAGGCCATGGCTTGGGCAGAGGTGGGGCAGAGCTGAATGGCAGGGGAACAGCTGCAGAGAAAGGGCGTCTCCTCCAGGAGTGCTGCCCACCAGCCACCCCCTGGGGGTAACCACAGCCCCCCCCCAATG
Source organism: Canis lupus dingo (assembly GCF_003254725.2). NCBI lineage: Eukaryota > Metazoa > Chordata > Mammalia > Carnivora > Canidae > Canis > Canis lupus. Next base: position 119,194,708 of record NC_064243.1, read on the forward strand.
GGCAGAATGTAAAAAGATAAACTTCAAAAGGAATGGAGCCCTCCCTCAGCTCCCAGGGCTTTTACCTGCCGGGGTGGGAAGCACACTAGTAGGTTAAAATGAAACTTTTACTCTGATCTTAAACTTTTCGGAATGAAACTCTGCAGTCCAGTTACTCTAGGAAACAATGAACAGACCGTCCACCGAAGAAGAAATTCAAGTGATCAGTTAATAAATGAAAGAAAAAGTTTACCAATAATAATCGCAAATTGGAAGAACAGGACACCTGTTTTTGCATATCAACTTGGCAGAGATTATAAAAAATACTTTCTGGGGAGGGGGTGGGGGGCTGCTTACAAAGGTTGGCCCCTCCTTGGCATCTGGGAAGTGGCTCTTGAAGAGTTCCCTGTATCCCCTAACTGATAATAAGATTGGCACAAACCATGTGGTTTATGATGGATACCTCCTTTCCTTCTGGGAGTCTAGAATCTGGGTACACACTAGCAGGGGGTGCCTTTGGGATCAGTCCCCAGGAAAATTCCCGGGCATTGATTTTCCTGATGGGCCAGCATGGGAGGTGACATCCTACACACGGTCGCTGCATTTCTGTTGCTGGGTGGAGAATATGTTCTATGTGACCCTTCATGGGAAAGGGAGCCTGCGCGTGGATTGCTCCAGCCTCTACCTGTGTCTTTCCCCCTGTGATCCAGCTGTGTCCTTACTAGGTTGCTGTCATGCAGCTGTGAGTGCAGTTACGTGCTGAGTCCTGTGAGTCCTAGTGAGTCCCCGAACACGGGGCTTGTCTTGGGAACTCTCAGCACAGCAGTAACGTGAAAAGTAACACTATGGGTAAAATACGTGGGCAGGGGGGCCAAAACAATGTATTTGGAATCTCGTTGCCATAAGTGACTTTTGTTTTCTTTTATACTTTTCGATATCTTATGTCTTTGCCGTCTTGATGTTACTTTTCAGAACAGGTTAGTTTTGAAGACGTTTCTGTTATCGTAAAGCTGTCATCGGTTTTAGAGTGGCGGACCTCTAAAGGTTTCTCTCTCATTTTCCCTTAGGGTTGCAATCCCCTTGCGCAAACTGGCCGGAGCAAACTGCAGAATCAGAGGGCTGCCTTGAACCAGCAGATCCTGAAAGCCGTGAGGATGAGAACGGGAGCAGAAAACCTCCTGAAGTAAGTGACTGCTACTCCTCTGCCTCAGTGGGGAGTCCGCCTCTCCCGGGGCCTATCCATCATCCCTAAACTCCCAGGCCTGCCCAGCTTCCACGCTAGCTCTTGGTTTTAAACTCTGGGGGTTCCTTCCTTGTTCCCAGTGCCTGGAGCAGGCCCTTCCTGGCCTAGAGCTTGATTATGTTAAAGACAAGTATTTTACCCAGGCTGTTTGTGTGATTGGGAGGCGGGGAGTGGGGGAAGCCACTGATCACATTCCCTGCTTTCTATGGGAACTTGTCTGTCTGTTTTCTCTGTGGCCTAGTGGAGACACTGTGCCTGGCCTAGAATCACTGCTCGGTGACTGTTGGGTGTATAAAGGAAAGGAAGGCCGGAGGAAGGGAGTGGGGCATTTTTCTTGCCAGCGTCCGTCCCTCTAATACAGGCCCAGTACAGCCCCGTGGCCTTGGGGCACTCGTTATTAGGCTCTGGTGGCAAAATAGTTACTTATCAAGCGTAGGACTCAGTGACACTTCACCTGTGTCAGAGGCGGCTGGGAGCCCTCCCCACACCCTTCGGTGCAACGTGGGACACTTTGCCAGCTTCCTCTTCTTTATGAAGAATACAGACTTTCTTCTTCCGCCAGAGTTCCGGGGGGTGACGCGTGGCAGCCCTCGTGCCGCCTCCTGCCCTGGGTAATCAGGGCACACACTGTGCCTGCTGCCCGGCCGAGTGAGACAGGCGCCTCCTGCAGCCTCGGAAAGGGACATGGGGCGCTCGTGGGGACCTGGAACCCGGCAACCTGGCCGGGCACCTGGAAACCTGGCAGGATATGGCTGTTGGGTGTTCCCAGTGGGTCAGCTGCGCTGTCGGAGGCCTTTGGGCGCCCAGAGGCTGCTCAGAGGTGGTTGGGAAAAGCAAATACACCAAGCCAGGTGTTCATAACAGCGCCAGTACTCTGACGGTCACAGGTAGGCACAAGGAGTGTGATCAGCTCCTGCACACGGGCCGTTCACCTGAGCGCCCAGGAAAGGCAGGGGGAGGGTTTCTGATCATCACTTAGCATAGCTTCGCGTCTGAATCCTTCTGTATGTGCTCCCTGGGAAAGATGTCTGAGATACTAAGTGGGGGAACAGAAAGATGCACGACACCACACCCTGCATATGTGTTTCGGGGATTTGTGCATTTGCTTTTGTGCAAATATATGTTTTCCAGAAAAGGTGGAGAAAGAAGCCTTGAGAATCATCTCTTGGGAGCAAGACCCAGGATGGGGGTGGAGGTGACTCTTACTCGTCATGTTACCCCCTCCGTGTTTGGATGTTCTTTTATGGACTGCAGGACTTACTTTCATTCAATTTTATTGTGAGCTCCTGCAAAGGCCCAGAAGATGGAATCACGTACCATTGGCTCAGGAACGACGGTGCTGTGCCTTGTGTCGGCACCGATAGGCGTGGACTAACAGAGAACACGAGTCCTGGGGCGGCCAGGGTTCTGGGAACCTCTTCTCTAGCTACTCCTGTAACAGGATGGAAGCTAGGTTATTACTGGAAGACACTGCGAAACTTAGGATATTTCACATTTCACCTCCTTATTATTATTTTTTTAAGATTTTCTTTATTCAGGGATCTCTGGGTGGCTCAGCGGTTTGGCACCTGCCTTTGGCCCAGGGTGCGATCCTGGAGTCCCGGGATCGAGTCCCGCGTCGGGCTCCCGGCATGGAGCCTGCTTCTCCCTCCTCCTGTATCTCTGCCTCTCTTTCTCTCTAGGTCTATCATAAATAAATAAATAAATCTTTAAAAAAAAAAAAGATTTTCTTTATTCATGAGAGACACACAGAGAGAGGCAGAGACACAGGCAGAGGGAGAAGCAGGCTCCCCACTGACTAGGGAACCTGATACAGGACTCGATCCTGGGACCCTGGGATCATGACCTGAGCCGAACGCAGACGCTCAACCGCTGAGTCACTCAGGTGCCCCCCCACCCCTCCGCCCGACACTTTTTTTTAAAGTTTATTTACTTATTTATTTTTAAGTCTTCTCTATACCCAACCTGGGGCTTGGATTCACGACCCTGAGATCAGGAGTTGCACGCTCCACCGCCTGAGCCAGTCGGGCGCTCCACAACATTTCACCTTTTAAAATGTCTGGCGGTGTCCCTGTCCCCAGGGAAGTCTGGAGCTGGGGACGGTCAGGTGCACAGTGCAGTGGGCTTCATGTGGCCGGTGTAGCTGGAGAGAGGCCCTTGATTTCGGGAGCGGCGGCCCTGGGCTGGGAAGGCTGCATGCATCCCCATCCTGCACGCCCCCCTCCCCCGTGGAAGTTGTGGCTGCCTCTTTTGATTGACACTTTGATGGGGCCAGCTCTGTGGCTAAGGGGGACAGGCTGGCAGCCTGGACCCCGGCTCCCCAGGAGTGGGCTGCAGTTGATTGGGCTGCTTGGTCACTCAGGAAATGAATTTGTTGAGCACCCAGGAAGTGGCAGGCAGCGTTTGAGGTCCAAGAGGAGAAGGCCGCAGGCAGGTCAAACGAGGCCTTGCTTTTACGATGCTTGATCTCTTGTGGGGGGACCTTAACACCCTGGAGACAAGTCCGGTCATGTCAGGGGCCGTGTTTTCTAGGGCGTCGATGAAAGGCAAGTGTGACAGCGTGGCGCAGCCTTAGGAACAGGCCATCAGGGAGGCCCTCTCTGGCGGGGGGGCCTTGGCGTTGCTAAGGCAGGAACCGGATGGTTTGGCTGCTTGTTCTTTAACAGCAGCAGCAAACAGGCTCCGAAACCCAGTGGTTCAAGCTCATTGTCGGGTTGGCAGTTGTGGAGCTGGCCGGGTAGGGTGGGGTTGTTAATGATTTTCGTAGTTGACCTAAAAGTTCAAAGTGGCCCTTTCTGGAGAATGTTGTGAGAGAGAACCCTAAAGGTATTTATTAATCTGACTCTGGCAGCACCAACGGTTTCCCGAAAACAAATAGGGCGCCCAGCCAAGTCCTGTGGTTGTCCCCGGGTGGCTGGTTAGGTGGCTGTCCCTGCTGCCGAGGGGTAGTTTCCGTCATAAATTGGGCCCCCGCTGTCCTGTGTGTGCACCTGCCTGCTTTCAGGTTCTCAGTGTCGCTCCAAGGCCCTCAGGTAAAGATAGAGTGTTTGGGTGGCACCCGGGTGGCTCCGTTGGTTAAGCGTCCAACTCTTGGTTTCGGCTCAGGTCGTGATCTCAGGGTCGTGGGATCGAGTTCCACGTTGGGCTCTGCGCTCAGTGTGGAGTCTGCTTGAGATTCTCTGTCCCTCTCCCTCTGCCCCTCCCCACTTGCTCTCTCTCTCTCTCTCTCAAATAAATAAAAATAATTTTTTAAAATGTATTTTATTTTTACTTATTTATTCATGAGAGACACACAGAGAGAGGCAGAGACACAGGCAGAGGGAGAAGCAGGATCCATGCAGGGAGCCCGATGTGGGACTCGATCCCAGGACCCTGGGGTCACACCCTGAGCTGAAGGCAGGCACTCAACTGCTGAGCCACCCAGGCACCCCAAATAAAACCTTAAAAAAAGAGCATTTGGGTGGGTGTTGCCCCAAAATGCAGGAATGCAGGAGTCCCAGGGCTTACCTGCATTGGTAGGGGCTGTGACGCTGGACGGGCATTGAGAAGAGCCAGGCTTTGTACCCTTTCAAGGTCTTCTCCTCCTCTGAGCCTTGTCCACCCAGAATCCATGAGCTTCATGGAGTTTTACTGGGAAGGCATCAGGTATTTTAAAGTTACTTTTCTAGGCTAAGGAAGGACATTATTCTCTCTCTCTTCCTAACACCCTGCCCTCCCTTGAGGAAAGCTGGGGTGGAAATGTGATATTTCTCTGAAACAGTGATGGTCTTTGTGAAATTTATTTTATTTTATTTTAAAGATTTTATATTTTATTCATGAGAGACACAGGCAGAGGGAGAAGCAGGCTCCATGCGGGGAGCCCGATGCAGGACTCGATCCCCGGACTCCGGGATCACGCCCTGAGCCCAAGGCAGGTGCTCAACCGCTGAGCCGCCCAGGCGTCCCTGGTCTTTGTGAAATTTAAAGCAAGCTGCCACATAGTTCAGTTTAACTAATGGGGCCTTTGTGCCAGGGCAGGCCATTTAACGTCTTTGGGCTTCGGGTTCCCCTCTTGCACCCTAATACCTTCTGGGCTAGAGCAGGGCTGGGCCACTCTGAGGCTCACAGGGGCTGGAGGGGCTGGGCCCAGTCTGCGACGTAATAGGGAGTGGGGGGGACAGTGGCGAAGTGCAGAGCACACGCTCTCTGGAGGGGCCACCTGCAGTTTGCCTCATATGGAGGGGAGGGCTATGGTTGCTCGTTCTGTGGGTTTTTTTGTTTTTGTTTTTGTTTTTTTCAAGAGAAGATAGAGATCTGACCTTTTTCTCTCCCTTTTTAAAAATCTTCTGATAGTTGAATTTTTAAATATTGGCACCTACTTCGACGTGGGAGAAAGAACCCCCTGAGGACCACGTGAACAATCCCCCCCTGACCTCCAGTTTGTAACTTCTGGTCCGGCAGGTCATGAAGTCCTGGGTGGGGGGTGACCAGGGGTAGCCTCAGCTGTAACAAGAGTGACTTGGGGTTAGTGGATGCTCACACCATTGGTTCTGATGGAGGCTGGCAGGTGTCTGTGTCATGGGGTGTGTGAGCCCCCCGTGGCCTTTGGGGCTCATGGCAACCCTGAGGCCTGCCTTCCTGCACTTCTCCACTGGGAGCCAATGTCTTGCCAGACCGGCTGTTCTGCTGCCCTCGGGGGGTGGCCACATGAGGCCACCAGGTGGTACTCGCAGGATTTGGGGTCAGATGGATTAAGGTCAAACTGTACTAGTAAGGTCTCCAAAGCTGGTGCATGTCTTCGGTGCTCGTCAATGTGCCTGTTCCTGGTGGGGGGTGGGGTGGGGGACAATTTTACTGAAAGACTTGGGAAAAAAAGTTGCAGTGAAGCGAATGGAATTATATGAGTCAACATTCAAAATTCACGTGTGTCTTTAAGACAAACGGCAGGATATTAAAAAAATTTTGGACTTGGAGCAGAGAAGCAAGCCGTTATGGCATAGGGGCTGCTTAAGGTGAAGAGGGCCTCAGCGGCTCCAAATTCAGGGGAGGAATGCGTGGATGCAGTCAGTACCCTCAGGAAATAATCGAATGTGGCCTTCCGTCCCCGTTCACACGTGTTGGGTCGATCACTCACAGCGAGTCAGTGGTGCACCTTCTCATTCTGGACTTTGCAAGTGTATGCATGCTGTTTATGAAAAACCCAAGGGAAGAGGCCTTTCCTTGGTGGTGCAGGCCAGAGGGAGGCCGTGGAGAACGTAGGCTGGAGACTTGGGGCAGAAGTGCCCTGTGCCTCATTCTGGTTGGCCTCAAGGGCTCTTTTGGCTGTAATATCAGCTGTTGGGCCATGAGGTTCTTGGAGGAGGTTTGCAACCAAGGGGAAGGTGAGAAAAACAAACAAACAACAAAAAAAAACCAAAGCCATATTCTTCTAAGGAGGCCCATTGAAGCGATTTGTTGTCTTTTGGAAAGGCAGCCCAGACTCAGCCCAAAGTTTGGCTCGTGCACCAGTATCGAGGAGACCGAGGCTCTGGTTTTAATCCCTAATTTGGGCCAGCTGATTCTATTTTTATATGTTATCCCAGGCTGTTCCTCCAGCCTGGGCACATACATCATTTTTTGTTTGTTTGTTTGTTTTTTAAGATTTTATTTATTTATTTATTCTTGAGAGAGAGAGAGAGAGGCAGAGACACAGGCAGAGGGAGAAGCAGGCTCCCTGCAGGGAGCCCGATGTGGGACTCGATCCTGGGACTCCAGGATCACACCCTGGACTGAAGGCAGCACTAAACTGCTGAGCCACTCAGGGATGCCCGTACTTTTAATTGACTTACCTTATTTGAGAAGCTCCCTTGCACCAAGGAATCCACGAAAAATCATCTGTAAGAGAAGCAGCGCACACTCTAGGCAATCCGTTATTGTAGCCGAAGGTTAGCATTGTGGAAACTGACCCTGAAGCCCTGCTTGGCCACCAGCTTTTTCCAGAGTGACCCACACAGAGGTCCGTGTCCAAAGAGCAGCCTGTTGATCTGTTGCAAATCCTAAATCTCAAATTGACAAGTCAAGAGGGAAGGGAAGTGGCAAGTCAATATATAGAGGTGGAAAAATCAAGTTGGCCTATTTGGAGGATCTGCAGATGTTTGGGCAAGGCTCTTAGGGTATGAATTGTTGTATTTAAGTTGGATCCACTCTGTTGCAGAGAACCAGGCTCCCCCATTGCTTCTAGAGAGGGGTTTTACTCTGCCATTTGTTCTTACATCAGCTGAAATTTGTTGAGCCTCCATCACATGGAAAAGACAGTGCCAATTTCTACAAACAGGAGGAAATAGAGGGCAGAGGTCTTGTTCTCCATTATAACTTCTATGTCCTTTGTTAGACATGGGCCCCAGCTCCTCTCTGAGCTTCCTGGCAGGCTGTATGAAGAAGGGAATATGACGTGGAACACATTTCATACCCATTGGTTCAGCCAGAGGCAAACCAGGGCTAAGAAGAAGCTTCTCCCAGTTTTTTTCCTTGTGTCCTTCTGGACATTATCAGCTAGTGAATCAGCTACATTCTCTGAAACATCTCTGTGGTACAGATTTTACAAGTGGCAGATTTTGACTCATGCTGTGTAATGAAATCAATTCATTGAGTTGCTGTGGTATCATAAAAAATAAATATTTGGGTGGGTGGGGTGCCTGGCTGGCTCAGTCGGTAGAGTGTGGGACTTTGATCTCAGGGTTGTGGGTTCGAGCCGCATGTTGGGCATAGAGCCTAATTAAAAATAAATAAAAAATATAAATATATATAGTTATATTTGGTCTCTGTGCTTGGTTCCTGGCGCAGAGCTCCTAAAACCCTTGGAATCACCTGCCTTCGGTATGCTAGTGAGGTGACTCCTTAATGACGGGAACAGGGCCTTCAAAATGGGGACTATTAGCCAAGAAAGACCAAACCTGGAACTTACAATGCTACCCTGGACTTCTGGGGAGGGGAAGGGGGCTGAAGATTGAGTTCAATTGCCAATGGTCAATGATTTAATCAGTTGTGCCCGCGTAATGAAGTAATGAAATCTCCATGGAAACCCCTCACAATGAGGTTGGGGAGCTTCCAGGTTGGTGAACACATCAAGATGCTGGGAGGGTGACGTGCCTGGAGAGGACGTGAAAGCTGCTCGCCCCTCCTTGACCTTTGGATCTATTCCATGTGACTGTTCTTAAGTTGTGGCCTTTAAAGTAAACCATGGTAAATGTAAGCAAAGTGTTTTCCTGAATTTTCTGAGTCATTCTGGCAAGTTATCATAGAAGGGTGTTGGGGGAGCCCTTGATTTGTAGCTGGTGCAGTACAGGTGCCCACCCCACCCCCAACCTTGTGACTGGCACTTGACGTGGGGGCAGTCTTGTGGCACTGAGCCTTTAACCTGTGGGAAGTGAATCGAATTGAATTGCTGGGCACCCAGTTGGTGTCAGAGAATCAGAATTGGAGAGTTGCGGATATCAGTCTTTTAAAAAAATAGGCTATTGATTAGAATAGAATTGGATATATTGGCATACATCGCATGTGTTTCAAAGTTAGGCTTGTGCGGCTTGTTCTGGGGGGTATGTAGATGTGTACACTGCGTTGTGATATAAAATGTATTTCGTACTGGTAATCATGCTCCCCTCGCCTCCCTGCCCAAATCCCCAAACCAATGATCGTCACCAAACTGAGCTTCCAATATCTCATTGCCCTGCTGGGAAGCCCAGATGTGCACATGTGAAGACTTACTGAGTAGTGACAGGGCAAGTGTCATCATATCTGCAGTCAGGGTCAAGTGTGGCGTTTTCTGTGGCATAAGCTTGTGGGTCCAGGAGGAGGAGTTCAGTGATGGGTGGGGGAGAGAGAGAAGGGAGAGGATACATATAAATACATCATGGAGAGAAATGGATGAGCTCAAATACGTGGGGAGGCAAGGAGAGCCCCAGTGGAGAGGGCAGACTGTAGGGGAAGAGGTTTAGCATTTTACTGCCTGGAGAAAGGTTGACAAGCGGTGAACAGAGCACGCCCATGACAGGTGGCTGGATTTTCATCAGCTGGTTGGGGGGGAAGGTGATTAGGTACCATTTCTGTGGCTGGCTGGAGCTCTTGGCTGATGAACTCCAGGCGTCCTCATCTGTCAAAGGAAGAAGTTCTGGTAGCTGGTTGGAGGAATGTGAGGACTTGCCGGGATGGTTCAGGGGCATGTGCCCTGCAAGGCCTGGCTCAGTACTTGGTTATAGTTGCCAGTGTTATTTTTGCAGTGATTCCTAATCTGTAAAGTAAGGGGAGCACCCTTACTTCTAGAGTCTTCTAGCAAGTGTCCAAACGTCTGCTTTGAGGCTTTGGGTAAAATTTATGCCTTCATATTGCTTAACAGGGTAATATTCTGGGGATATATCACATTTTGTTTATCCATTTGTCAGTTAATGGGTCTCTTGTTTTTTACCAGAGATTTGGCCCATTTACTTTTTGACTATTAAGACTAATGCTACTTTATTCTTTAACTTTTTTTTAATTTTAAGATTTCTTTTAAAGATTTTATTTATTTATAGAGACACAGAGAGAGGCAGAGACATAGGCAGAGGGAGGAGAAGCAGGCTACATGCAAGGAGTCAGATGTGGGACTCGATCCCGGGACTCTAGGATCACGCCCTGAGCTGAAGGCAGATGCTCAACCACTGAGCCATTCAGGCGTCCCATCTTTATTTATTTATTTATTTATTTATTTATTTATTTATTTACTTATTTATTTATTTATTTATTTATTTATTTATTTATTTATTTATGAGAGACACACAGAGAAAGGCAGAGACACAAGCAGAGGGAGAAGCAGACTCCTTGCGTGGAGCCCGATGCAGGACTCAATCCCAGGACCCCGGGATCACTCCCTGAGCCGAAGGCAGATGCTCAATTGTGGAGCCACACAGGTGTCTCCTCATTATGGTTTTAGTTAGTATTTCCCTATTTTGACTCAAGACATCCAGCACTTTTTTGTACGCTTTTTAGCCATTCATATCTATTCTTTAGTAATATGTTTATTCAAGTCTTGTCTGTTTCATGAATTCAGAAAGTTATAGGATAGACAATCAACATATAGAAGTTTATTGTATTTCTATACACCAGTAATGACTTATCAGAAAGATAAATTAAGATAATAATTCCATTTACAATTGCATCAAAGATAATGAAATACCTAAGAATAAATTTAACAAAAGAGGTGAAAGACCGGTACGCTGGAAACTATGACCCTGATGAAAGACACTGAAGGCATAAATAAATGGAAAGATATCCCATGCTCATGGATTGGAAGAACTAATATGGTTCAAATGTCCAGACAGCCAAAGCAATCTATAAATTCAATGCCATCCCTATCAAAGTTCCAATGGCACTTTTCAAAAATAGATGAAACAATGCCAGAATTTCCATGGAACCACAAAAGAGCCTGAGTGGTCAAAGCAATCTTGAGAAAGAAGAACAAAGCTGGAGCATCACGTTTCCTGATTTCAAACTATATTACAATGCTATAGTAATCAAAACAGTGTGGTATTGGCATAAAAACAGACACGGATAGATGAATGAAACGGAGTAGAGTGCAGAAATAAACCTGTGCATAAATGGTCAATTAACTTAATACAGAGGAGCCAAGAATATACAACGGAGAAAGCATAGTCTCTTAGTGATGGGGAAACTGGACCACCGTCTTATAGGATACACAAAAATTAACTCAAAATGGATTAAAGACTTATTCTTTATAGATTTTATTTATTTTTAAAGATATTTTTTTTAAGATTTTTAAAAAAATTTATTTATTCATGGCAAATGCACACAGAGAGAGAGAGAGGCAGAGACAGAGGCAGAGGGAGAAGCAGGCCCCATGCAGGAAGCCTGATGTGGGACTCGATCCCGGGACTCCAGGATCGCTCTCTGGGCCAAAGGCAGGCGCTAAACTGCTGAGCCGCCCAGGGATCCTCTCCTTATATATTTTAAAGACTTACAAGACCTGAGACCATAAAAGTCCTGGAAGAAAACATAGGAGGTAAGCCGCTTGACATTGATCATGGTGATGATTTTTTGAATTTGACCACAAAAGCAAAAACCACCAAAGCAAAAAAATAAACACGTGGAACTACATCAGACTACAAATATGCACAGCAAGGACCATTAACAAAATGAAAAGGCAACCTTCTGAGTGGGAGGAAATGTTTATAAATCATCTGTCTGATACTGGGTTAATAACCAAAATATATAAAGCTCATACAAATCAGTAACACAAGAACAATCAGATTAAAAAACAGGCGGAGGATCTGAATAGACAGTTTTCCAGAGAAGGCATAAGATGGCCAATGGTGACATGGAAAGATGCTCAACATCACTCATCATCAGGAAAAGGCAAATCAAACCCACAGTGCGACCTCACACCTCTTAGAATGGCTGTTCTCAACAAGAGAAGAAATAAGTGTTGGTGAGGATATGGAGAAAAGGGAACCTTCGTACACTGTTGGTGGGATTGTAAATTGATGCATCGACTATGGAAAACAAATTAAAAATAGAACTACTGGGACACAGGTGGCTCAGTGGTTAAGTGTCTGCCTTCAGCTCAGGTGGTGATCCCGGAGTTCTGGGATTGAGTCCTGTATCGAGCTCCCCTCAGGGAGCCTGCATCTCCCTCTGCCTGTGTCTCTGCCTCTCTGTGTCTCTCGTGAATGAATAAATAAATAAATAAAATCTTTTTAAAAAGTATATATAACTACCATGTGTTCTAGTGATCCCACTTCTGGGTATTTATCTGAGGAAAACAAAAATACTAACTCAAAAAGATAGATGCACCTCCATGTTCATTGCAGTATTACTTACAATGGGCCAAGATATAGAAATACCCTGTGTCCATTCATGGGTGAATGGGTAAAGAAGATGACACACTCACACACACACACACACACACACACAATGTAATGTTGTTTGGCCATAAAGAAGTGTGAAATCTTGCCATTTGTGACAACATGAATAGACCTTGAGGGAATTTTGCTAAGTGAAATAAGTCAAACAGAAAGAGAAATACTGATGATCCCATTTATATGTGGAATCTCTAAAAAAAAAAAAAAAAAAAAAGCTCATAGATACAGAGAACAGATGGTTGGTTGCCAGAGTTGGGGGTTGGGAGATGGCTAAAATAGGTAAAGGGGGTTAAGAGAGACTATCATAAATAAATAAAAATTAAAAAATATATATATATTAGATCTCAATTTTTTTTTTTTTATGATAGTCACAGAGAGAGAGAGAGAGAGAGAGGGGCAGAGACACAGGCAGAGGGAGAAGCAGGCTCCATTCACCGGGAGCCCGACGTGGGATTCGATCCCGGGTCTCCAGGATCATGCCCTGGGCCAAAGGCAGGCGCTAAACCACTGCATCACCCAGGGATCCCAATTAGATCTCAATTTAAAAAAATCTTTTGTCTGTTAAAAAGATTATATTGTCTTTTTATTATTTAATTAACAGAACTCTTTATATATTCTAGATACAGATTCTTTTTTTTTTAGGATTTTTATTTGAGAGAGTGAATGAGTAAGAGAGAGAGAGAGTGGGAGAGAGCATGAGGAGGGGTAGGGGAAGGAGCAGAGGGAGAGGCTGAGCAGGGAGCCTGAGCAGGGCTCCATCCCAGGACTCTGGGATCCTGACCTGAGCCAAAGGCAGATACTTAACCGACTGAGCCACCCAGGCGTCCCACAAATTCTGTGCCAGATATCTAATTTGCAAATATTTTTCTCCCAGGCTGTGGCTTGTGTTTTCATTTTTTAAAAATATTTTATTTATTCATGAGAGACAGAGAGAGAGACACACACACACACACAGGCAGAGGGAGAAGCAGGCTCCACGCAGGGAGCCCGACCCGGGACTCGATCCTGGGACTCCGGGATCACGCCCTGGGCCGAAGGCAGGCACTAAACTGCTGAGCCACCGGGGCTGCCACTGTTTTCATTTATTTTTATTTTTATTGTATTTTTATTTTATTTTAAAGATTTTATTTATTTATTCATGAGAAACACACACAGAGAGAGAGGCAGAGACACAGGCAGAGGGAGAAGCAGGCTCCATGCAGGGAGCCCGATGCGGGACTCCATCCCGGGTCTCCAGGATCAGGCCCCGGGCTGAAGGCGGGGCCAAACCGCTGAGCCACGGGGGCTGCCCTATTTTTTTTTTTTTTTTTTTTAATGCTGTCTTTTGAATCACAGAAGTTTTTAAATTGGACAGAATCCAGTTCGATTTCTTCTTCCATGGATCGTACTTTTGATTTATAGTAAAGAACACTTTGCCCAGCCCGAGGTCATGAAGATCTTCTTGTATATTTTTTTCTAGAAGTGATAGAGTTTTAGCTCTTATGCTGAAGTCTCTGATCCATTTTAACTTAATATTTACGTATAGGGGCGAGATGTAGGTCAAGGTTTATTTTTCTCTTGATTGTGGGGAAAAGAGTTAGCAGAGCAGACCCGAGACAGCTATCCTCAGCCTCCTTGCCAGGTTGGCCCTTGGCTGGTGTCTGGAAATTTAATTTCGGGATAGTTTCCACCATTTCCAGAACTGGTTAAGAGAGGCTCACTGTGCCTGAACTGTTTGCACAAACAGTGCGGTTCATGCCGAGCACCTGCTGTCCTTCTGGGGGCCTGGAATTTTGGAGCACACTAGACGCGAGGGCCTACCTGACTAGTCCCCAGGAAAAAAACCCAGGGCACTAGGTCTCGAGCGAGCTTGCTCAGTAGATAGCGTTTCACACGTGCTATCAAAACACTGCGGGAGGAATTCAGCATGTCCTGGGTGACTCCTGGGAGAGAGGACTCGTAGCAGCCTGTGCCTGGTTCCCTCCAGGCCTCACGCCTCGCACCTCGCCCATCTGCTGAAATAACTCAGAGCCATGAGTGCACCTCCACTAGGAGTCCTCTTGGTCCTCCTGGTGAATCACTGCATGTGGGGGTGGTCTTGGGGACAGGGGCACACCTAGGAATGTCCAACTGCTTCAGCACCAGACTGTCTTTTCTCTCTTGAAATGTCACCTTTGCCAAAATCAGTTCACCGTAAATGTAAGGATTTATCTGTTTCGTTCTGTTGCCTGTCCTTACGCCAATACTACGTTATCTGGATTGCTGTGGATTTATAGTGAGCTTTAAAATCCGATAGCATAAGTCCTCCAACATTGTTCTTTTTCTTTTCTTTCTTTTTTTTTTTAATATTTTATTTATTCATGAGACACACAGAGAGAGAGAGAGGCAGAGACACAGGCAGAGGGAGAAAGAAGCAAGCTCCACGCAGGGAGCCTGACACGGGACTCGATCCCAGGACTCCAGGATCAGGCCCTGGGCTGAAGGCGGCGCTAAACTGCTGAGCCACCTGGGCTGCCCATGTTCTTCTTTTTCAAAATTATTTGCCGTCCAGGTCCTTTGCATTTCCGCACGCATTGTAGGACGAATCTGTCAATATCTACTAAAAAGCTCACTGGGGTTTTGATTGGAACTGCATTGAATTGACATGAATTAGGGAAAATGGACATTTTGACAATAGTGGATCTTCCAATCCCTAAACATGGCCTGTCTCTCAGTTTAATATGCAGCGTTTTGTAGTTTTCAGTGTACACATCTTATACTTGTCTTGTTCAATGTCTTCCAAAGTATTTTATACTTTTTGATGCTGTTGTGAATGAGATTATTTTCTTAATTTCATCTTAAGAGTAGTGGAGATAAAAATGATTTTCATATATTGAGTTGTTATCCTGTGGCCTTCCTTAATTTATTTTTATTTTTATTTTTTATTTTTTTTTGAGATTTTATTTATTCATTCATGAGAGACACAGAGAGGCAGAGAAGCAGGCTCCACGCAGGGAGCCCGATGTGGGACTCCATCCCCGGACCCCAGGATCACACTCTGGGCCGAAGGCAGGTGCTCAACAGCTCGAGCCACCCAGGTGTCCCCGTTCCTAAATTTATTAGTTCCAGTATGTGTTTTGTGAATGCGTTGGGATTTTCTACATACCAGATTGTGTCATCTATGAATAAAGACAGTTTTACTTCTTCCTTTCCAATCCACATGCCTTTAATTTCTTTATTTACCTATTGTCACTGGTTTGAAGCTCCAGTTCAGCAGTGATTAGAAATAGCAAAAGTGGATGTCACTGGGGCAGGCCGGGTGGCTCAGCGGTTTAGGGCTGCCTTCAGCCCAGGGCAGGATCCTGGAGACCCGGGGTCGAGTCCCACATCAGGCTCCCTGCATGGAACCTGCTTCTCCCTCTGCCTGTGTCTCTGCCTGCCTCTGTCTCTCTTTCTCTCTGTGTTTCTCATGAATAAATAAATAAAATCTTTTTATTTTATTTTATTTTATTTTATTTTATTTTATTTTATTTTTAATTTTTTTTTTTTTACTTATTTATTCATGAGAGACACAGAGACACAATAATTGCTTTTTTAGATTTTAAACCAACCTTGCAATCCTGGGATAAGTCCCACTTGGTTGTAATATATAATCCTTGTGAAATATTGCCACGTTAGGTTTGCTAATATTTTGTCGAGGATTTTTTTTTTTTTCATGTATATTCATGAAGGATATCGATCTGTTGTTTTGCTTCTTTGTGATGCCTTCCTCTGGTTTGGGTCAGAAAATGAGCTGGGGAGCGTTGCCTACCCCTCTGTTTTCTTATCCATTTCCTTTCAAAGGGATAATTTATGGTTTTTTTTGGGTGGCTGGGAGCTGTTCTCTTTTCTCAAAGCTAATTCTTTGCAGGGATGTCTTTTAAGATTTATGTCTGGCAGCGCAGTTAATCAACTCTGTCCCAGGTCCGTTTACTGGCAGACGTGGCTCAAGATGGGCCAGGTGCTGAGCGCCTCTGAGACGTCTCACCTGGTCACATCTGGCACTCACATCTGCAAGTGAACCCTCAGAACTTCCTTATGGGGGCTGGGAGGTCTGCTCCCCGGCAGCTGGGCAGCGTGGCTGAAGGTACTTTCCCTCCCCTCCTCTTCTAACAGAGTAGCTACGAACCACAAGGTACGGGAGCAGGTGCGCCTGGAGCTGAGCTTCGTGAACTCTGACCTGCAGATGCTCAAGGAAGAGCTGGAAGGGCTGAACATCTCAGTGGGAGTCTATCAGAGCACGGAGTAAGTGGCGCCAGTTACTCTCTCTTCCAGTTAACCTTCTGAGCCTCGGAAATTGCAGTTTCAGGGACGGTGCCCAGGCCTGAGGGTGTGGCCGACCCCACTTTGGGAAGAGAGGGATTGATCGGTTTGAGGTTTGCGCCTCCAGTTGTCCTAGGATGCTTGGGGACGTAGCTTGATGGGGGTGCTGTGCAGCTGGGAGCAGATGAAGAGATGGCACCTGTCATGTGGCTCTGCCGTAATGATGCCCTGGACGCACGTCTGTGGTTAGCCCTGAGAGCCAGCCTGCCCGGTGGGGGCCCACACTGCCTTCCCTTCTTCCCCCCGCCCTCCTCCTCACCGTGCACAAGGCCTGCCTGGGTCATTCTATTGATGGGACACAAAAACGCAGAAACAGCTTGACAGGGATCATTTATGTCAAAGATCAGGGGACCCATATGAGTTCCCTGAGGACACACTTCCGAAGCGTACCCCAATACATCTTTGAGAAACAAATGCCGCAATTCAGAGGCCTCCCCCTAGGGAGTGTTGCTGGGAGGTGCACTATTGAGATGGGCCCTTCAGAAGAGATCAGAAACACTGGGTGTTATACTATAGGTTGGCAAATTGAATTTAAATAAAATTTTAAAAAGAGGAAAAAGAAAAGAAAGCTCAGAAAGTTTCCCCAAGGTGCACTACCTTTGAAAGAGAGGTCCATCTTTAAGGAGAAATAACTTCTTTTCCCAACCCTGCGTGGGGAAATGAGGCTTCTCAAAAGGTAGCTGGGAAATTCAGTAAATAGGTCTGTGGATTAACAAAAGGTTGACAGGTGGGAACCCCGAGTCACCTTTGGAGTATGTTTTTTCTTTTCTTTTTTTTTTTTCTTTTAAGATTTTATTTATTTATTCATGAGAGACCCACAGAGAGGCAGAGACACAGGCAGAGGGAGAAGCGGGCTCCATGCAGGGGACCCGATGTGGGACTTGATCCTGGGACCCTGGGGTCATGCCCTGGGCCCAAGGCAGATGCCCAACCGCTGAGCCACCCAGGTGCCCCTGGAATGTGCTTTTCCTGATTACCCCCAATCCTCTGCACGCCATTGGGTGTTTTCAGAGCCAGCATGTGAAGCCTCTGCTCTTGCCCCTGGGCCGTCCCTGTGCCCAGGCACGCTCACCTGTGAGCCGCCCGTTTGGGGGCGGGGGATGCACACACCTAATCAGAACAACAGGTGGGAGGCTTCTCCCCACCTGCACTGTGGTATTGGATTCCAGGGTTTTGCCCAAAGGTTGAAGTTCCTTGAGTGAGGGAGGCGGGGCCAAACATTGCGCATACGTGCAGGGTGTTGTGTCATGCTCCCCCTCGCTGGGCCGGAGTGCAGGGTGGCCACCGCGGGGACGGCGTGGAAGGCCCCCGCGTGATTACAGTGTGGCTCCCCGGTGGCCACCCGGTTCCCCGTGCCCTCGGGAGGAGGGGACACAGCTGGGCAGGGTCATAATGACACCTTGGGTCTGCATCCGCCCCCATCCTGCTTTCGGAGCAGGTTCTTTCTTTCTTAGCACCGTTGATCTTTAAACATTCCTGTGAGGCAGGCCCAGAGGAGAGGGTCGGCCGGGCAGCTGAGAACACGCGAGGGGGCTACAAGGTCGTGGAGAAAGTTAGGGTAGCGCAAGGTTGGGACTGGGGAGTCACAGGGACAGCAGTCCTTGCCTCCAGCCCCGGTGGGGTGAGGGCAGGAGGGTGCTGGGGCCCAGAGAGAGGCACGGCCCACCCTGTCCCCACTTCCAGGTTCCAGCTTTCCCTGCGGGCTTGGAAGCCACGCACCCCCACCGTTGGATCTCGCCTGCTTTTAGCACAGCCCGTGGTTTCTTCCCTCGGCCACAGAGGCAGTGTCAGCTTACAGCTGCATTGTCCACTACCCTGCCCGGCATGCCTGGCCTTCTCCCCGGAGGGCTGAGCGGCCCCGGGAGGTCTTCTGTTACAGGTCAGGGAGCTAAGTCTCTGTTTGCAAAACACAGCCCGAGTCCCCCTTCCTTCCTGTTGGCCCTGCCCCTGTCCCTAGGAACAGAGGCTCAGGGCATACTTCCAGGGTGACCTGGGGGGTAACTGAGTGGTCAGTTGGTAGGGAGCCACATAGGGGACAAGTCGCTGGCCATGGTGTGACCCTGGGCTGGAGCTGGGTGCATTGAGTTGTCATACGGGGTCCCTGCTCTCAAGGTCTTCCCCGTGCAGGTAATGGGTCCCCTAGGGGGAGATGTCCCATTGGAGGAGGCCCCCGAGGGCCAGGTTTGGGGAGGGGGCCCTGCCCTGGTGAGGAATGGAGGAGGGAGGAGGTTGGGGTTGGGAGCTGATGAAGGGGGTCCCCCTGGCCGGCTGGTGTGCCCAGGTCCGGGAGCCACGTGCACAGCAGGCACACTTGCCACGTGGGAGGTCCTCAGCACAGTCCCTGAAAGAACGGTTGAGGTCGGGACCTAGGCCAAGGTGGTAGGCCTCATGCGGTAGGCTGTGTGGTCCAGGAGTCCCAGGGTGCTGGGATGGGGTTTAGAACAGAGGCAGGCATGTGACCAGAGGCATCTCTGTGCTGGGTGGTGGGGGAGGTGGTGGGGGTCCCCTGAGCTGGGCCACTGAGCCCAGAGCGGGATGTTCATATACTGTGTTCCTTCCAGGGAGGCGTTTACGGTCCCCTTGATTCCGCTTGGCCTGAAGGAAACCAAGGACATTGACTTCTCAGTCGTTCTCAAGGTAAGTCTCAAAGCAGTGGACACTGGACTCACTGTTTAAAAGGACAAACCAGGACTTGTGTATCCCTCGCCCAGTGGGCCGAGTGTCATCTGATCTCTGCAGGGCACCCCTGGACCCAGTGCTGCCCTCCTGCGCCCCTGTGCCGTCTCTGGTCTCTCCGAGGCTCAGGGCCCGGGAAGGCAAGTTAGAAACCTGGGCCTGCCCTGTGTCCCCCCAAGGAGGCCAAGCCACGGGCTATCCATGGAGGGCGAGCTTTGGGACTTTAAAATTGTACCCTATTTTCTGTTCTTAAATGCAGTAACCAATTTAAGCCATGTTTATGGGAGAATCGCTCATTTCCCGGCTCCCCCCACCCCCAACATTTTATTATGAAAATTTCTAAACTTAGAACCTGAGAGAATTTTGCAGTGAATCCTTATATACTTAGGACCTAGATTCAACCATTTCGCTGTAGTTACTTAATCACGGATTTATCCATCTGTGCCTCCCTGATAATATGAGTCTGCTTCTCCCTCTCCCTCTGCTCATGCTCTGTCTTTTGCTTTCTCTCTCAAATAAATGAGTAAAGTCTTTTTTTTTTTTTTTTTTAAGATTTTACTTATTTATTCATGACAGGCACACACACAGAGAGAGAGAGAGAGAGAGAGAGGCAGAGACACAGGCAGAGGGAGAAGCAGGCTCCTTGTAGGGAGCCCGATATGGGACTCAATCCCAGGACCCCAGGATCACGCCCCGAGCCAAAGGCAGACGCCTAACTGCTGAGCCACCCAGGGATCCCCTAAATGAGTAAAATCTTAAAAATAATAAATAAAAGCAATCAGTGCGTTGAAAGCTTCTGCACTTGCCCTTTGTTCTGAGCAGAGACTGCAAGTCTGTTGACCTAAGCTCTTTCACGCGGGGACTTCCTGACTGCCGCCTTGTTTACGTCTAGGTCCTGGTCCCTGTCGATTTAGGGTTTATTTTGGAGTTTGACTAGGGACGTTGATAGTCTCTCAGATTTGTTTTTCTGGGTGGAAAACACCAGGAGCTGCCGCTTTCTGCCAGCTGTTTCCAGGCTGCCCGAACTTAGAGATGTGACATTTGCCACGTGCCTGTGAGTCTCAAGACAATCCTGGTGTCTGTGGAAATGTCTTTAGGTGCTTCTGTAGCGTGGTTTCTATACGATTCCATTGGTTGGTTGGTGCCCGGGCTGCAAGAGTGCAGGCGTGTGCGAGGGTGACTTGGAGCAACTTGGAGATTTCGTGGACATCTGTAAGGATCCAAGTGTGTCACGTGCTGAATTCCACATTAAACTCAGTGGAGGGAAAGAAAAAAATCACATGTTGCAGGCATGGCCAAGTGCTATTCAGCTGAGGCTTCCAACCATGTCATTTTAGCCCAAAAGAGACTCTTCAAATGTCAGTCATACGAAAATGAGAACATCTGGGGACATTGTGTTTTCTCCTTCCCACGTGGCTGTCGGAGAGTCACATAGTCAGGTGCTTCACGAGTGGTTTGGCCTGTTTCATGAGGACACTTCAATGTACGGCTTGTCTGGCACCTCTGTGGCATTTCATGGTCAGCAAAGCTTCACGCTGAGATTTTGTTCTATTTTTATTTTTACTTATTTAGTTTTTAAAGATTTTTATTTGTTTGAGAGAGGGGGAGGAAAGAGAGAGCGCACAAGCGGCAGTGGGGGGTGCAGAGGGAGGGGAAGAAGCAGACTCCCCACCGAGCAGGGAGCCTGATGCGGGAGCTGGATCCCAGGACCCCCGGATCACAACCTGAGCCGAAGGCAGACGCTCAACTGCTGAGCCACCTGGGTGCCCCTATTATTTTATTTTATTTATTTTATTTTATTTTATTTTATTTTATTTTATTTTATTTTATTTATTTTATTTTATATTTTATTTATTTTATTTTATTTATTCTATTTTATTTATTTTTAAAGATTTTATTTATCTATTTGAGAGAGAGAAAGCACAATCCGGGTGAGGGGCAGAGGGAGAAGCAGACTCCCCTCTGAGCAGGGAGCCCGATGCAGGGTTGGATCCTCAGACTCTGGGATCATGACCTGAGCTGAAGGCAGATACTTAACCAACTGAGCCACCCAGGTGCCCAATTTTGTTCTATTTTTAAATAAATGGGCTTTCAAATGGCCTCATTCAAAGGTACCACCAAGGGGCACCTGGGTGGCTCAGTCGGTCAAGTGCCTGCCTTCATCAAGGCATGGGTCTGAGTCACCTTGGGCTCCCCCCCACTCAGCAGGGGGCCTGCTTCTCCCTCTCCCTCTGCCCCTCCCCTCTGTTCATGTGTATTCTCTTTCTCTCTCTTTCTCTCAAATAAACAAATAAAATCTTAAAAAAGGCACCACCAAAAATAAATTCCCTTTCCAGGGAATTTGGGTTATGGTTTTTGTTTTTTTGGTTTTTAAATAACAGCTTAATGTATTTTATTTTGATTAAGAACAGAGTTGCAAAACATTCGGAAAAATACCAAGACCCAGCAAGATCCCTCCCAGCACCAGCACCCCTCCCCACTGAGCTCGGCAACCTGCTCAGCACTTAATCTTCGGACACTGGGGCTCTTCCTCTAATCAGGGCCTGACTCACGAGGGCGTGTGACTCACCCCCTTCCCTCCGTGAGGGCTTAGCGTGGTGTCTGCCCGTGGTAGGTGCTGAACAGGGTGGTTGTTAATCTCGTTCTTTTGGCAGCTCCCAAGTGCTTGGTGTTGTCAGCAGCCCAACACTGAGCATCTGCACACACCACCCAAGTGTTCTCTTTGGGTAATTTCTAGAAACGGATTTGGTAGGTGGGAGACAGGACGTGACCTACTTACCCCTGGAGGTGGGCCCGTCTTACAGTCCTACCCGCTACGCTTCTCATCCTACACCTTACGTTGTCATGCTGGCTCTCAGTGACCATTTTGACTTTTTTTCGGTAGCTTTTTGATTTTTGTGAAATTAGGCAAAATCATGACTTGCTACACTTGGCATTTCTCTGGTCGGTGCTAGTGTTGAATACATTCTCGGGCGTGTTTCTTTGCCCTTTCCTGCTCTTCCCTTTCAGAATGACTGTTTCTGCCCTTTGATTTTCCATAGTTTTGCTCTTATTTCTTAGAGTGCTCTTACATATGAAGGATATTAACCCTTGGTTATATGTGTTACAAAAACTTCTCGGTACATTCTTTCTTTAAGTTTTGTCATACAAGCAGTAACTGGTTTAAGAAGCGTAATATATGTATTTTCGCCACTGAGATTGTATGTTGTTGAACTCACTAGCTCCTCTCTTTACAGTTGTGCGTCCGTGACATCTTCAGAAAGGCGCCTCCACGCCAGGGTGGCATCAACATTGTGCTATTGTTTCTCCCAGTTGTCTTGTTTTTTGTTTTTTTTTTTTTTAGATTTTATTTATTTATTCATGAGACACAGAGAGAGGCAGAGACACAGGCAGAGGGAGAAGCAGGCTCCACGCAGGGAGCCCGACATGGGACTCGATCCCAGGACTCCAGGATCACACCCTGGGCTGAAGGCGGCGCTAAACCACTGAGCCACCAGGGCTGCCCAGTTGTCTTGTTTCAAATGTGTTTTGTATCACATCTTTATCTGGAATTAGTATGTGTCGGGGGGGCAAAAAACGAGGTATAGGGCTCTGACTTTTTATTTTCACCAAATGGATAGCCAGTTTCCCCTGGACTATATGTAGAGAAGCCATGTGTGGTGCTGGAGGGTGGCCCTTCCCTGTGACACCCCACGCCCATCTACCCTCCTCCATCCTGCTCTGTGCCAGGGAGGCCGCAACAGGCTCCTGCTCTGTGGCTTCCGATGGCCTGTGGCTGACGGGGAGGAGCACTAAGGGGCTAGGAGGTGGGGGAGGTTCGGGCATTTATACCCCAAGCTCCTCGGCTGGCTTCCTTTTGCATTCCTAGAGGGAAGGTCCTGGTGGCTTTGGGGGCCTACGTCACGTAACCATCTCTCCAGGGTTTCTTTCTTTCCCTTTTTTTTTTTTTTTTTTGATTAAAGATTTTATTTATTTATCATGAGAAGCTCAGAGAGAGAGAGAGAGAGAGAGAGGCAGAGACACAGGCAGAGGGAGAAGCAGGCTCCCCGCTGACTAGGGAGCCCAATGCAGGACTTGATCCCAGGACCCCAGGATCACGACCTGAGCTGAAGGCAGACGCTCAATCACTGAGCCACCCGGGTGTCCCTCTCCAGGGTTCCCTGGAGAAGCTCCTTCTCCTTCTTGACCCTTTAGCTCTGGGGTTCTAATGGCCCTGGAGGTTCCACCCCTGTGGTTTCCCTTAACCCTGCCCACCCCACTGTATTAGCCCTTTCCTTAAATTTGCATCGAGCATGCCATCTGTGGGTGCCACCTTCTTCCTGTCTGGACCTGCTGGGTGCTCCAGCCTTTCCCACTTCTGTGGAACCCTGGCTTTTGTTATACACCCGATTCTTGAACCTACTTCCGCCTGTTTCTGATCCATGCCTGGTTTCATTGTCTATCCATTGCTCACTGTTTAATCCCTGTGTCTTTTATTTATTTATTTTTTTCCCTG
Source organism: Canis lupus dingo (assembly GCF_003254725.2). NCBI lineage: Eukaryota > Metazoa > Chordata > Mammalia > Carnivora > Canidae > Canis > Canis lupus. The sequence goes on from NC_064243.1 coordinate 119,218,289, forward strand.
TGTCTTTTAATAGCGCTTAGAGCAAGCCTCCTTTATTACTATGCTTTTCCACATGTTCTTGGCTTTTTCTCTCCTACATTTTTTCTTCCATATTTTGTTAAGTTTCCCCAAAATGGTACCTGGGGTTTTGATTGACATTTCGTTAGATTCATAGCGTACTTAGGACAAAATTGTAGCTGTGTAATATGGCACGTTTTCATCTATGAGCATAATATTTCGAATTGTTGATGTCAACAAATAGCGAGTCTTATGGGGGCAGGGACCATGTTTGTCTTATTTTAAAAAATGATTTAATGCTTGCCATTTGCAACACATGGGTGGATTTGGAGAAAATTATGCTAAGTGAAATAAGTCAGAGAAACACAAATACCATATGATTTCACTCATATGTGGAATTTAGGAAACAAAACAAAGAAAGAAAGAGAAAAGAGGGGATCCCTGGGTGGTGCAGTGGTTTAGCGCCTGCCTTCGGCCCGGGGTGTGATCCTGGAATCCCGAGATCGAGTCCCACGTCGGGCGCCCTGCATGGAGTCTGCTTCTCCCTCTGCCTGTGTCTCAGTCTGTCTCTCTCTCTCTGTGTCTCTCATGAATAAATAAATAAAATTAAAAAAAAAAAAAAAAAGGAGAAAAGAGACCAGCAAAAAAACAGACTCTTCACTATAGAGAACAAAAGGGCTGGTTCTCAGAGGGGAGGTGGTTGGGGGGACGGAGGAGACAGGTGAAGGTGATGAAGAGCACACTTATCATGATGAGCACTGAACAACGTATAGAATTGTTGAATCACTATATTGTGCACCTGAAATTAATGTAATGCTATAGGTTGACGATACTGGAAATTAAAAAAAAAAAGGCCTTGATGAATACGTGAAAGAATGAAATAACTTAGGTCTTTCAGTAAAGTTTAATGCCTAGCTGCTTAATGAATTTAATTTTATCTCTGTGAATATTGTACTTTTGTTAAGATATTGGGATTGGGAAGTTATTGTTTCCTTGTTATATTTTTCTAACTGGTTATGGGTTATCTAAGAAGGGAAGAGTATTGATTTATATCTATTAACTTTGTGGCCATTTCACTGAATTCCTATTATTTTAGTAGTTTCTCTTTCTTTTTTATTTTAGTAGTTTTTCACTTGACACTCTAGGTTTTGTGAATATGCCATTATTTTGCTAAAAAAATCTGTTATTTCTTTCTTTCTAATATTTGTCTTAATTTGTTGACTAGAGAATTCTTAGAATTATGTCCTATAAGAGGATTATGTTATATAATCCTTGTCTTATCCTTGATGTTTACAGTAGGTTTCAGGTAAATACTTTTTATCCTACTAAATATGTTTGATCTAGCCTAGGAATGCATTTAGAATTTACCAGAAATCTCTTGGACTTTGTGAGGCTAACGTGAAAGTTTTTTTTTTAAACTTATTTTAAGTATGATTTGTCTCCTAATTTTGAGAAAATTTTTGCCAGTGTCCACAGCAGAAGTTGACAGAGCAATATGCTGTCCTGAAAAGGATGGAGTCTCTCTCATCCTTGAGCGGTGCCCCCTAACACTGCTTTCGGGGATGTCATCAGAGAAGCCCTAGATGAACTTTGTCCTCCAGATCATTTTTACATAATTTTTTTTTTTAAGATTTTATTTATTCAGCAGAGACACACAGAGAGAGAGTCCGAGACATAGGCAGAGGGAGAAGCAGGCTCCATGCAGGGAGCCCGATGTAGGATTCGATCTCAGGACCCCGGGATCATGCCCTGAGCCCAAGGCAGACGCTCGACCCCTGAGCCACCCAGGCGTCCCTACATCTGACTCTTGATTTCACCTCAGGCCCTGGGATCGAGCCCCATGTCAGGCTCCTTACTCAGCAGGGAGTCTGCTGGATTCTCTTCCTCTCCCTCTGCCCCTTTCCCTCCTTGCATGTATGTGCTCTCGCTTGCTCTCTCTAAAATAAATAAATCTTAAAAAAATTTTTTTAAAGTCATGTTATAGATTATTTTGTGGCATATGAAAATGTTTGCCATGCTGCCAGTGCAAAAAGAAAAGCACAGCCAATTTGTATATTCATTCAACAGAACCTCATTTTTATACGACGAGGGCGTGTGAGTGTGTGTGTGCGTATGTGCATGGAACATAAAAAAGCAGGAGGGGTTTTAGTGTAGAAAGCGTGTGATGAGAATATACGCACAGACACTTGAAAAAACCTAGTTGAACATGTCTGTCCTCAACTTTGCTGCAGCCACGGAGAGCCGGCGCTTACGGCAGATGTTATGCAAGAAGCCATCTCGGTGCCCCTTATACTATTTTTAGTTTTGTGTTTTCCCCATCATCCTTGCTGTCTTCTAGTATATGATATAATTTATTTATTTGTTTGTTTTGAAAGTTTTATTTATTTGAGAGAGAGAGAAAGAGAGAGCACAAGCTGGGGTGGAGGGGCAGAGGGAGGGGGAGAAGCAGACTCCCCGCAGAGCAGGGAGCCCGATGTGGGGCTCGATCCCAGGACCCCAAGGTCATGACCTCAGCTGAAGGTGGATGCTTAACCCACTGAGCGCCCAGGCGCCCCCTAATTTACTTGTTTGTTGTGCCTGTTACTTACTGTCTGCGTCCCCTTGTGAGCATAGATGCTCCATGAGGAAATGTCTTTGCTTTGCTCACCGAGGGGGCCCAGGCACATGAACAGTGCCTGGCATATAGCAGGTGTGCACCTGTGGCTGACCCAGCTCGCGGGGTGGTCCTCAAACGCTGGACCATGGACTCGGTTAGGGGGTCTCTCGGGTGCTTCGTTTGTGGAAGTGCCCAGAGCTGCTCTCACAGCGCTCCCCAGTGCAGATCCTGAGGCTCGTAGGCTCCTCACAGGCCCTAGACATGCGATTCCTTTGCCAGGAAGCCCCTGGGCCCAGCTATTGAAGGCAGCCCGTAGCATGAACATCGGAGCCCCCGGGTGCCTGGGACATTTGCCAGAATTGTTCGGTGTATTGTCACTTGCACAGTCGCTTACATGTGCCGCAAAGACATTGCATTGCATTTATTTTTTTAGTAGGCTCCGTGCCCCATGTGGGGTTTGAACTCACGACCTCGAGATCATGAGTTGTGTGCTCTACCCACTGAGCCAGCCAGGCGCACCCCCCCACCCCCGCATAGACCTTTTAAAACAAAAAAACAACTTCAACCTTCCTTTTTACCGAAGCGAGAAAAGGAAATCTTTAAAATATACATACAGGGGGATCCCTGGGTGGCTCAGCGGTTCAGTGCCTGCCTTTGGTCCAGGGTGTGATCCTGGAGTCCTGGGATCGAGTCCTGCATTGGGCTCCCGGCGTGGAGCCTGCTTCTCCCTCTGCTTATGTCTTTGCCCCTCTCTCTCTATCATGAATAAGTAAATAAAATCTTTAAAAAAATAAAATAAACTATACATACAGTTAAGAAAATAAATCCCACCGTCCAGAAAATCACTGTTGTGTGTCATCTCCTGGTTTTGTGAATTCTACATGTGTTTTTAAAGCAGGGGGGCACATTAGACATCCTGTTTTATCTGTTTATGGCTTGCAGTGACAGCTTATGGCATCTCATCTCCCTTTTCTTGCAGGATTTCATCCTGGAACATTACAGCGAGGACAGCTATCTATATGAAGACGAAATAGCAGACCTGATGGACCTGAGACAGGTGCGGTGTTGGGTGCGGCAGGGAGGGTGGTGCCTTCAGAACGTCCTGTTAGGGAATCGGGGGTGGTGGGAGGTGATAGGGAGGTGCTTTAGGAACCATCCCTTCCACCTGGCACGTAAGAAGATGACAGCAAGGGACAGACAGGCTCCCTGGCAGGTCTGGGGCAGATTCCGGGGCTCAGCCCACCCCAGCCCCTTCCACCCCTCCTAGGCTCCGCGGACACAGCGTGTGTGACACCTGCCCAGGTGCCGCGTCCTCACCTGCTTCCCCCCACCTCGGGGGCTCCTTTCTTCTCCCCAGGCTTGCCGGACGCCCAGCCGGGATGAGGCCGGGGTTGAACTGCTCATGAGCTACTTCATCCAGCTGGGATTTGTGGAGAGCCGCTTCTTCCCCCCCACCCGACAGATGGGGATCTTGTTTACCTGGTAGGTGCCTGGGCCTCTGCGCCCCCCCCCCCCCCGCATCCCGGAGGCCCTCCTGCAGCCGCCACCCACTCTTGCGGGGGGGGGTCCCATTTCCGCAGGGGAGCCTAGAGACAGGGCGATAAACGGGGCTTAATTTATGAAGGGGACCCAAGCAGACCGGGGCTGCCTGCTTCTCGGAACAAGTGAGCCGAGGAGAAGAGGCGTTTTCTCTGTGCTTGTTTTATTGTTGGGGAAACACGGAGGCTCTGAGGTGGAACTAACAGGAAGCGAGATCCTTCTTCCAGATGGGACAGGGGGTGGGGATCGGGTTTTGTCCCAGTGACAAAGGGAGCGACACAGAAATGGATCAGCTCTTAGAAACCCACGTGGAACGTTCCAGTCTCCTCCAGAGTTGGTATTTTCGAAGGCGAGTGTTGCTTAAATGCTTAAATACTTTGGAGGTGCGGCACCGCTTCCCTGAGTGTGCCCTGCACGGGGGACAGGAGGGTGACCCCCTCGGGGCACGGGGCATATCAGAGCCACGTTGCCCATCAGAGCCACGTTGCCCCGCAGCCGGTGGCTAGGGATGCCTCCTTTTGAAAGGACAAGCACCTGAGTTTTGCTGAAGATGCCTTAGCTGCTACTCAGACCAAAGGGGTACAGGTGGTTTCTCCCATTGATGGGTTAGGAAGAAGCAGCTTCACATCCCCGTCCTGCTTGATGGGTGGACTTTAAAACAAATCCCGAGTCTTTTAGATTCAAGAAGAATGATGAGGGGCGTGTAATGCCTCTGTTTCATTTAGGAGACACACACACACACTTTTTTTTTTTTTTTAAAGATTTTATTTATTCATTCATGAGAGACAGAGAGAGAGAGGCAGAGACACAGGTAGAGGGAGAAGCCTGACGCAGGACTCGATCCCAGGACCCCAGGATCACGCCCTGGGCCAAAGGCAGGCGCCAAACTGCTGAGCCACCCAGGCTGCCCTACACACACATTTTTAATATTTTTTAGAGGGAGAGTGGGGTGGGAGGGGCAGAGGGAGAGGGAAAGAGAGAATCTTAGGCAGGCTCCGTGCTTAAGGGGTTCGATCTCACAACCCTGAGATCATGACCCGAGCTGAAACCAAGAGGCAGACGCCTGACTGACTAAAGCCGCCCGGGCGCCCCGAGAGAAGACATATATTTTTAATACACCTTATGTTTTAGAACAGTTTCAGGTTCACAGCAAAGGTGAGAGATTTCCCGTATATCCCCTACCCTGCTCCCCACGTTGTCACCCAGAGTCCACAGTTTACACTGGGGTCCCCTCTAGGGGGGTAGGCGTTCCGTGGGTTTTGACACAACGTGTAAGGACACCTGTCCACGTTATAGGATCATGCAGAGTAGTTCCGCTGCCCCACGACCCTCTGCTCCAGCTCTTCATCCCTCCTCCTCTCCCGCAACCCTGGCAACTACTGACTGTTTTTTGTCTCCACTGTTTTGCCTTTTCCAGAATGTCAGATAGTTGGAACCCTACAGTAGGTAGCCTTTCTCAGATGGCTTCTTTTCACTTAGAAACCTGCATTCCAGTTTCCTGCATGTCTTCTCGCGGCTCATTAACTCATTTTTGTAAAATTGCTAAATGACGCTCCGCTGCCTGGTTGTGCCACGGTTTATTTATCCGTTCCCCTACGGAAGGACACGTTGGTTGAGAAGCCTTATTTTTGTGTGAGATTGTGGGTACGGTTACTCGGGTGTCACCAGGCCCGTTGTCTTGCTCGGACACAAAAGCTTCATCGCATGTGCATCTGTGAATTTCATTCAAGAAATAGATTTTGCCCGGTTTCACCGCCAAGCGGTGTAGAAAGCCAAATAATCCGTATTCTCACAACCCGTTTCTTTCTTTCTTTCTTTCTTTCTTTCTTTCTTTCTTTCTTTCTTTCTTTCTTTCTTTCTTTCATTTATTTATTTATTTATTTATTTATTTATTTATTTATAATTATTATTATTATTATTTAACCCGTTTCTTTTAAATTAGGTATGACTCCCTCACCGGGGTCCCGGTGAGCCAGCAGAACTTGCTGCTGGAGAAGGCCAGCATTCTGTTCAACATCGGAGCCCTCTACACACAGATCGGGACCCGGTGCAATCGGCGGACCCAAGCTGGGCTGGACGGTGCGGTGGACGCCTTTCAGAGAGCCGCAGGTGGGTGTCCGGGAGGGCTGCCGGGTTAGAGCCCTGGCCCCCCCGGGTGGCCCTGGGTACCACAGTGGAAGACGGTCTGTGGGCCTTCCCCAGGCCCGGGCTCGGGCTCGCAGGCCTGTAAGGGCCAGGCGGGTTTCTGGTGCTCGTGTGTCTTCCTACCGAGGAGAATTGCGTAATGGCTCAAGCCCTGACGCCTCAGTCTGGGTATGGCTCACGTACACAGGGAATCCTGTGGTTACCGATTTATCTTTTTTTTTTTTAAAGATTTTATTTGTTTATTCACAAGAGACACAGGAGAAGCAGGCTCCATGCAGGGAGCCCGATGTGGGACTCGATCCTGGGACCCCAGGATCACGCCCTGGGCGGAAGGCAGATGCTCAACCACTGAGCCACCCAGGGGCCCCAGCACCCGTCCCGATGCCTCCGCTGTGGGGAGTCACTCCCAGCAGGGAGCTTCTGGGGTGTCTCGCTTTGCTCTGCAAGGCCGTCAAGAACCGTAGCTCTGTCGTTTTGGCTGATGGGGAAGTTGCTGGTGTTAAAAAGACTGAGATTCCGTGTGGGAGTGGATTTTGTTCGCTGCCAGTCCTTCCCGGGGCTCGTTTTCTTTCTGAGGAATCTAAAGCAGGTGTGCGTGGTGACCCATCTCTAAGACTACAGCAGTGTAGACAACGGGAAGCTTCAGGACGGGGGAGCAGACCCCAGCAGGGAGCAGACAGCCCGCAACCACTGCCATCTGTCCGCGGGGCAGTGTCTGGTTTGCAGCAAAACCAGAGGAACCAGTCCGATGGGATTCATGTCAGAGATTTTATTTCAGCCTCCGGTGGATCGCCGGTTAGTGCTGTGACAGTTAATTTTCTAACATGTAAGAAAAGCCAGCTAAGGGCGACAGCAGGAAAATTTCCACTGGTCTTTCCTGAGGTCCTGGGAAAAGCCCCGAGTCTCATCACGACCCGGTGTTAGGTGTGAGCGCGTCCCCCGGAGGGCCCTCCTGCCCTCCTGCCCTCCTGCCCTCCTGCCCTCCTGCCCGTTTTCTGCTTTCACCCCCGTTAGAGGCCTGGTCGTGTACGGAATGTCTTACCGTCGTCCCAGGCGGAGCGGGAATAAACAGGGGGCAGGCTGGTTTCCTCGCTTGATACGGATGTACGTGTTTTACAACAGAATCTGATTTGGTTTTTTTTTTTGTTTTTTTTTAACTAAGACATACAGACGAATGCGACCGTTTGTAACCAATTTCAAGCGTTCAGTTCACTGGCATGGAGTACGTTCATGTCGTTGTGCAACTCTCTACGGCCACAGCTTTGTCATGTGCCCCAGGCCGAAACTCTGGGGGCGCCCAGGTGGCTCCGACAGTTGGGCGTCCAGCTCTTGGGTCGGCTCAGGTCCTGATCTCAGGGTCACGGGATCAAGCCCTGTGTCGGGCTCTGTGCTCAGCGTGGAGTCTGCTTGAGGTTCTCTCACCCTCGGCTCCTCCCCTTGCCTGGGCATGTGCTCTTTATTTCTCTCTCTCTCTCTCTCTCTCTCTCTCAAATAAATAAGCGTAGTCTTCAACCTGAAACTCTGGGGATGCCCGGGTGGCTCAGCGGTTTGGTGCCTGCCTTCGGCCCAGGGCGTGATCCTGGGGTCCCGGGATCGAGTCCCACGTCGGGCTCCCTGCATGGAGCCTGCTGCTTTTTCTGCCTCTCTCTCTGTATCTCTCATTAATAAATAAATAAAAATTAAAAAAAAAAAACCAAAAAACTGAAACTCTGTACCCATTAGACACTAGTCCCTGGCAACCACCATGCTACTTTCTCTCCCTGAACTTGACTCTTCCGGATGCCCCATCTCACAGAATCCTAAGCTCTTTGCCCACGTGACTGGTTTATTTCACTCAGTGTCACGTCTGCGTCCATGTGGTACCATGGGCCACGTACCTTCCTCAAGGCTGAAAACCATTCCGTTGTATGAAGGAACACACCACATTTTGTTGAACCGTATGTCGATGGAGGTTCGGGTGGGTGTCTACCTTCCGGCTCTTGTGACTGATGCTGGTGCGAGTGTGGGTGTACAAGAGGTATCGGTTTGCCTCGGTTTCCATCTGCTTCTGATTCTTTAGGGTGCACACCTGGGAATGGAATTGCTGGATCTTATGGTAACAGAACCAGATTTTTCCCAGTGCTCCTGAACGCCGGTTCTTTATTTTTGCTTCTCCCCTTCTCTGGGCTTTGGAACGGCGTACGGTGGAATCAGTAGGATCCCCCCGGCTAACGTGCGAAAAAATTTCCCATCGTAGGGGTTTTGCATCACCTGAAAGAGACGTTCACTCACACTCCGAGTTACGACATGAGCCCTGCCATGCTCAGCGTGCTGGTCAAGATGATGCTTGCACAAGCCCAGGAGAACGTGTTTGAGAAAATCTGCCTTCCTGGGATCCGGAATGAGTTCTTCGTGCTGGTGAAGGTGGCTCAGGAGGCTGCCAAGGTAAAGCCCTCCTGGCTCCCGTGACTTTTGGGGTGGGGGGGTGGGCGGATGGGTTGATGTGGGCCCCCTGGAAGCGGTGGGGGGGGCCTCCCACGGCAGCTTGCCCGTGACCTGGGCAGCGTGCCCGCCCTGGACAGAGCCCTGGCTTGCATTTTCTTGGCAAGTCGCGGTGTTTCAGCTACGGATCACTGGTTCCATCTGCAGCTTAGCCTCCAAAGCAGCCTAATGACAGTTTCCTCATCTCCCTGTTCACTGTGACGCTGAAAGACCTGGGAACCCTTGGAGCCGCTCCCAGACCCTGGAGCAGCTTCTGGCAGGGCCGGGCCAGAGAAGAAAGGTCTCTTTTTTCTGCAGCCTGGGTGCGTGAGCACCCCTGGGCCGGACCCCCCTTCCCAGCGTCCCTTCCGTTTCAGGTGGGGGAGGTGTATCGGCAGCTGCACACGGCCATGAGCCAGGCCCCGGTGAAGGAGAACATCCCCTACTCCTGGGCCAGCCTGGTCTGCGTGAAGGCCCACCACTACGCGGCCCTGGCCCACTACTTCGCAGCCACCCTTCTCATCGACCACCAGTGTAAGGCTCTGGGCTCGGGTCAGGGTTGTGCTTCCAGGACATTCTGCGCTGAGTGAGAGCTGTCTGCCTGCCCCGGAGATGCCCACAGCCTGGAGGGGGGCCAGCGTGGCATTGGGGGGGTGATACGTTCCCGCTCTGTTGTCCTCCTGGCTGGGATGGAGCAGACTGCTCCAAGGAGATGACGTCTCCCCTGGAGTTGAAGCCAGGGCTGGGACCAGGGCGGGCCCCCGTGAGGCCCTCGCCTAGGCACCCAGTCTCAGGGGGGCCCCCAAACTCAGTATTCAGGATAACGTTTGGAGGTGATATGTTAAATGAATCAAATCTCATGGCTCCCTCCCCCTCCGAAATCCATGGTGATCCAATTTTTTTTTTTTTTTTAAAGATTTTATTTATTTATTCATGAGAGACACAGAGAGAGGGAGAGAAGGCAGGGACACAGGCAGAGGAAGAAGCAGCTCCATGCAGGGAGCCCAATGCGGGACTTGATCCCAGGTCTCCAGGATCATGCCCTGGGCTGAAGGCTGGCGCTAAACCGCTGAGCCACCGAGGGATCCCCAATGATCCAGATTTTTATTTTTATTTATTTATTTTTTTTAATTTTTAATTTACTCATGATATAGAGAGAGAGAGGCAGAGACACAGGCAGAGGGAGAAACAGGCTCCATGCAGGGAGCCCCACTCAGGACTCGATCCCGGGACTCCAGGATCGCGCCTTGGGCCAAAGGCGGGCGCTAAACCTCTGAGCCACCCAGGGATCCCCTGATCCAGATTTTTAAATAAAGACTACAGATCACTAACGAGGCTGTGCTGACGACGTCGGAGCCCGAGGCAAAGAGGAATTTTGATGTTTATTCATCAGGCGCTTCTTAGCGTCCATTTTTGGTACCTAGGAAATTGTATGAAACTGTCACGTATCCTGACTGCCGAGTTTTGGTGCCTTCTAAAATTTTCAGCCCGAGATCAGTGTCTTGCTCTCCTCGCCCTGGTTGTGGCTCTGATCTGACGTCGGGGTGGGGGCGGGGGGACCTCTTGTAATTAGTTCTAATCAAGGTTGCCCCAGAGCAACGAAACGGGTGAACTCTGGAGCCACGCTCCGGGTTCGTAGCACGGCTCTGCCGTTTACCAGCTGTGAGATCTGGGCCTCCGTTTTCACATCTGTAAAATGGGGGCATGAGGAAATCCTTTCTCACAGGGGCTGTTGTGAAACTTATGTGCCTGTGTGCAAAGCTAAATAAACAGCGCCTTGTAGCTAGTGGGCTCCCGGGAAGTGGTGCTGCTGCTGCTGCTGCAGGGATTCCCGGAGGGTCTGTGGGAGGGGGCGAGCCGTGTAGACCAACAGCAGCGCAGCACTCCGGCACTTGCGGTAGCAGGACAAATGGGGCAGCAGTTGGACTCCTGGTGTAGTCACGGAAGGCTTCTCAGAGGTGGTGACATTGGGGTTGGACCTTGAAGTCCGAGGGGCACTTTTGCAGCTGAACCAGGAGGGAAGGGACGGCCAGAGCATGAACCCCCAGCCGAGCTCTGGAACGGAGGCTGGAAGTGTTGAGGTGGCTGGAGACGGGGGCGTGTGCCAGGGAGGGGGGTGCTGGGAGGGTCCGTGAGGTGGGTGAGTTTGGCTCTGAGCCCTGGAGGGCACCTGGCCCCAGATAGGCGAGGACTTGTGAGCTGGGGGGCTGGGTTTGCGTCCAGGGGCAGCAGGGAGGCCTAGGACCATCCCAAGTGCTGGACGGCATTAGAGAAGGCAGGAAGCGGGGCGCGGCTGGGAGACACCTGTGCAGGGGCGCGTGCACCAGGAGGGGCCTGCCCGTGGCTCTCGTTGCAGTGAAGCCTGGTGCAGATGAGGACCATCAGGAGAAGTGCCTGTCCCAGCTCTACGACCACATGCCAGAGGGACTGACGCCCTTGGCCACCCTCAAGAGCGGCCACCAGCGCCGACAGCTGGGTACGTGGCGGCTGTCCCGCCTCCTCCCTCGGCAGCCCCCCACCCCTACCCCAGTTTGATGCCCAGTGGGTTCTGCTCACCAACCGCCCCAGACAGGTCCCCAGGGCAGGGCTCAGAGAGCAGGGTGTCCTGGGTCATCAGGGCCACTCCGGTGCGGTCTGCAGCCTCAGCGGCTCCTGGGGCTGCAAGGGCCCGGTCCTCCCCAGGTGCAGCCAGAGCTCTGACCAGCCTGCCACGCCCTCGCCGCCTGGGGTGCGGGGAGGGGTGGGGGGATGGCCCCTGGTCACCCGCGTGTAGGACGGCACATTTGTTAATTTTTTGCTCTCCCACCTAAGAACTGGTAAGGAGAGGTCATGGGATGGTCTCTGCGGGGTATCAGGGAGGATGCCTCTTGCCATGTGTGAGCCTGAGTTCCTCTGCTCCCCAACTCCCCCCCCCCCACAGACGCACTTCCCCGCTCCCTGCCAGCAGCTCCGGCCTTCCAGATGCACAGGCCAGGAAGCCGGGGCTCCCCTTCTGCCTTCTTTCTCACCCCACATGTGGTCAGCAAACCCCCCTGAGGCTGCCTAGACAGCGCGACCCTTACCTACACCCCGGTCCAAGCCACGTGCACGGGGGGCTCGTTAACATGCACCGACTCCCCCGAGTCTCCCGCAGCCCTGTCGGGCACGTGTAGCATGATCCCCGTTTTGCAGTTAATGAACCAGGGGCCCAAAGAGGTCACGTGGCCCATAACTGGTCCCCGTGCTTTTTCCTCCTCACTCCTTCAGACCCCGTTCATGTGGGTCACGTCACATGAGCTCTCTGCTCACATCCTAACGGGCTCCCATCTCACCCAGAGTACGGACGGGAGCCCTCACCCTGCACTTGTAAGGCTGGACACGTCTGACCCCTCTCCTCGGCCTCATCCCCTTCCTTTCGCCCTGGCCTCTGCCTCCAGCCACAGCCCCAGGCTCACCCTTGAATACACAGTCACCCTCCTGCCCCAGGGCCTTTGCACTTGCTTTTCCTTCTTCCAGAAGTGCCCTTCTGTCAGATAATCCTCAAGGCTGCTTCCCTGGCCTCCTTCAGGGCTCTGCTCAGAAGTCACCTTCCCAAAGGCCTTCCCGGGTCACCCATCACAGAAGAGCGACTTTCTGTTCCCACTCCTGTTGTGCTAGATTGGCTCCCTGCCCTGCTTTTTTTTTTTCCATCATCTTATCACTGCATGATCCATTCCCTGTTTCTTATTCTTTTTTTTTTTTTTTTTTAATATTTTGTCTATTTATTCACGAGAGACAGAGAGGCAGGCTCCGTGCAGGGAGCCCGATGCGGGACTCAATCCCGGGACCCCAGGGTCATGGGGTCTGTAACTATTTGCCGAATGAACGTGTTCTAGACCTGAGGGAGCGTGTCTGGCACGTGGATTTAAGAGGGCCTTAGGCTGTCCAGGCCGATCCTTCAGAAAAGAGCAGGCCACCGTCCTGGGCTGGTGCTTGGGCACTTTGGCTCCCCCGGAGGGCCTGACGCGGCCCCTGGGGCCCAGCCTCACGTGGGGTTGGCTTCCACCCGCAGGCAAGTCCCACCTGCGCAGAGCCGTGGCCCACCACGAGGAGTCGGTGAGGGAGGCCAGCCTGTGCAAGAAGCTCCGCAACATCGAGGTGCTCCAGGACGTGCTGTCCGTGGCGCACGAGCGGTCCCGCCTCAAGTACGCGCAGCACCAGGACGACGACGATCTGCTCAACTTGATCGATGCTCCCGACATTATCTGTGAGTGACGTGGGGGCCCGTGCGGGGTGCAGGGGGCGCCCCGTGACCTGCTCGTCCCGGGGGCCCTGGGCAGACCTCCTCCTGCCCTGTTTGCTCGCGATGCAGGGGCTGCCTTACTCGGTGACCTTGGGGTAGCCTGGGGCGTGCAGGGTGTCGGGGTGCCCGGCCACCTTCTTTCTGTTCCCTCCTCCCTCACCCCCGCTTTGCCACCTCGTCGTGCCCTTTCCGGGGGTCTGCTCGCTGCCTTGTCCCCTCTGGGTGCCTTGCCTGAGAGCCTCGTAACATCCCGGGGTTCCAGCTGTCACCTCTCCCCGGGAGACCTCAGCAGCCCTTGATGCCTGCGCTGCGCCCCGGAGTCCGTCTGCCTTCTGGGCACGCTCGTTTCCCCCCAGCTCCATGGTTTTACATACATGTGCTTGGGTGTCGGTCAAGCATTTCTAAGCATTCCACGACTGATTACCATCCCGGGATCAAGAAGGTGGCTGTGAACTGGGCAGTTGTTGGTGCCCTTGGGGACGAGGCTGTCCCTTCTGCCCCAGGAGGCAGGAGTTGGGGCGCCTCTCCGACAGGTGGCTTTAGGGGTAAGGAGTGACTAGGATCTTTCAAGGAGGTGGGGGAGGGGGACGGAGAGGGGCCCAGTTAAGGGAAGCCCTTTTGTCCCTATAGCCCTTCGACCCCAGTTCCTACACTTCTGTCTCCAGTCTCTGAAGTTGTAGCTCAATTTCCAGGAGCCCTGGGCTTGTCTGTGCTAACGCCGGCTGCTGTCGCCTGGGCGGTGGAAGTCTGTGGGGCACAACTCTCCTTCCCCTCTCCCTCCAACTCCATATGGAGGCGCTGGTATTGCCTCCATCTTACAGATAAAGGCTTAGGGCAGTCAGACTCTTTGCCCCAGGTGACCAAGCTGGTAGGTGGAGGCAGGAATGGCACTCCATGATTCTCCTTATGGACACTGGCCCCCTCCCCTCCTTGGCCCCTTTGTCCATACGGTGTGCTCTGTGGCCACGAGGTAGAGACATGACCTCTGAGGAGGGAGGAGGGGACAGGGCTGCTGGCGAGGCTGTCCGGGGATGCTGGTGCCACACTGGTAGTGGATGAGCACCGTGCTTGAGCCCAGCACTGTCCCATCCTGTGAGTAGACGGGTGTGTTCTTCCTTGACGGGGCCAGGCTCCTTCTTATACTGATCTTCATGTATACTTAGCCTGCTCTGGGATCCTTTTTGGGCACTGACTAGTCTCGTGGTAAGAGTTGGCTTGAGCCTCCCATCAGTAGGATGGTAAAGATTTAAGCCGTCAGTGGACAAAACGTGACAAACTGACATCCCACTAAAATCCTCACATCGCGTGTTAATGATGAAGAGGGAGGTCATCTCACCCAGGACTACGTGCCGAGAGACGCTGCATCCCTCTGTAGTAGCCACAGTTGAAACGTATGTTACTTCTCAGGTTTTGTGAAGGCTAAAAGCAGTCCCCTAGATTATAATACATATGCTCCGTGCAGGCAGGGGGTGTGTCTGATTGTCACCACTCTGTCCCAGCCCCAGAGCAAGGTGTGGCTCCTACAAGGAGTGCTCAGATGGAAGTTACAGGGGCCACGGGGCCGGGGGCTGGCCAGCGGCCCATCTTCTCTACTACTTGTCTAGATCAAGAGGAAGGCCAAGTGACTAGGAGAAAGGCCTCTGCTGCTCTTCCCTTCAGAAAGACTTAGACCTGACTTTTCCAGGAGAATTTTGAATTGCCGAAGCACTTACGCTTTCTCTTTTAATATGCTTTTCCAGCTAAAACTGAGCAAGAGGTTGAAATTATATTGCCACAGTTCTCCAAGGTGACAGCAACGGACTTCTTCCAGAAGCTGGTATGTTGAATGCTTATTTCATAATGACCCAAGGGGACAGCTCATATAAGTTGCAAGCATGCAAAAGACTATTTTTAGTGTTTTTTTTTTGTTTTTTTTTTGTTTTTTTGTTTTTAAGTAGGCTCCATGCCCAATGTGGAGCCCAACACAGGGCTTAAACTCATGATTCTGAGATCAAGACCTGAGCCGAGGTCAAGAGTCGGATACTTAACTAACTGAGCCACCCAAGAGCCCCAGTAATGTTAGATTTTTTTTTTTAATTAGAAACTTTATACAGTTTTCATTAAGGTGGTTTTTAGAGATTTTGATTTATTTGAGATTTGAGAGCATGCATGGACGGGAGCAGGGGGGCGAGGAGCAGAGGGAGAGGGACAAGCAGACTCGCGCTGGGTGTGGAGCCCGACGTGGGGCTCGGTGTCACCACCCTGAGATCATGACCTGAGCTGAAATCAAGAGTTGGATGCTCAACCAACTGAGCCACCCAGGTGCCCCTGAGATGATTTTTTTTTTAAAGAACATATTCTCTAAAACATGGATGTTTTAGAGAAAAGGACAGTTAATGTCCTGCATGAGTGTCGTAGCACGTGTTCTCTCTGGTGGTGTCACTGGTCTCTGAGCAAGGCCAAGGGACATCTGCAAGGACAACAAGGTGACATTTCCCTGTAGCTTTCAAGTGCCTGATGCAGCCTTCAGATCCTACGCCTAACGATGCTCTGTTCCAAAGGGCCCCCTGTCAGTGTTTTCGGCTAACAAGAGATGGACACCTCCTCGAAGCATTCACTTCACTGCAGAAGAAGGGGATCTGGGGTTCACCTTGAGAGGAAACTCCCCAGTGCAAGTCCATTTCCTGGATCCTCACTGCTCTGCTGCGGTAAGTGTGTGCCTCTAGACCGGGAGCAGCGCTCACTGGTGTCTTTGCAAGCAGTCAGACCGGTCAAATACAAAGAAAGCTGCCCCAACCAATACATCTGGGTGTAAGAATGAGCTTAGGGTTCCCTTTGTAAGAGGTCTGACGACGTGAAAGGCTCCTCACGGGTGCTACTGCCCGAGGAGCCAAGGCTGCATGTGTGCGGTCTCTTCTGTGGATGTACTTGGGAGCTGATGCGGGGATTGGAGTGGCCGGAGCGCTTACCTTTCTGTATATCCTACCTTCGTAGCTGGCGGGAGCCAAGGAAGGGGATTATATTGTTTCCATTCAAGACGTGGATTGCAAGTGGCTGACGGTGAGCGAGGTCATGAAGCTGCTGAAGGCCTGTGGCAGGGACGGCGTGGAGATGAAGGTCGTGAGCCTCCTGGACTTCACCTCGTCCATGGTGAGTGCTGACAGCCTGCCAGTAAGCCGTAGGGTGGAGTGAGGCTGGCGCACCTCCAGCCCCAGGGCTGTTCTGGGCCCTGCGCCTCCTGCCTGTTTCGGTGACATGCCACAGACGACTGGCCTCGGAGCTTGTCCTCGTGGGGATGTGCTCACCTTGGGCCAAATAGATCCTTGGAAAACTTGGTAAAACAAAACAAAACAAAACAAAACACGATGTAGATGAAAGAGCCAATTGATTTATTTTTTCTGATTAGTTTTTTTTAAGATTTATATATTTATTTGAGGGAGACAGAGAGTGCGTGCGAGCAGCAGAGGGAGAGGGAGAGAATCTCCAGCCTACTCCCCACCCAGCGTGGAGCCCCACAGTGGGGCTTGATCTCATGACCCTGAGATCATGACCTGAGCCAAAACTGGGAGTCAGATGCTTATCCGACTGAGCTATCCAGGCGCTGCCTGATTAAGTCCTTTTTTTTTTTTTTTTTAAGATTTTATTTATTCATGAGAAGCCCAGAGAGGCAGAGACAGAGACAGAGTCAGAGGGAGAAACAGGTTCCCCGTGGGGAGTCCGATGCGGGAGTTGATCCCAGGACCCCAGGACCATGACCATGACCTGAGCTGAAGGCAGATGCTCAACCACTGAGCCACCCAGGAGCCCCTCAGAAGGGGAATGATTATTTCAGGACATTTTGTTTCCTGGAGGCTGGCCAGGTGGTGGCAGCGTGACCTGCCTATAGCAGGCGTCCGGGCTGGCGACATTAGCAGCTTACATTAGGGTGGGTGCCGGCGGAGGTGGAGAGAGGTGCATGTACCCGAGACGTATTTTTGGAGGTGGAGCTGACAGGGGCCTGTAGACGGCCTGCGTAAAACACATCGTGGAGAGAAAAATGACTCCTCAGGTTTGAGCTTGAACAAAAGCACCATTTTTTTTTTTAATTGGTGTTCAATTTGCCAACATACAGTATAACACCCAGTGCTCATCCCGTCAAGTGCCCCCCTCAGTGCCTGTCACCCAGTCACCCCCACCCCCGCCCACCTCCCCTTCCACTACCCCTTGTTCGTTTCCCAGAGCTAGGAGTCTCTCATGTTTTGTCACCCTCACTGATATTTTCACTCATTTTCTCTCCTTTCCTCTCTATTCCCTTTCACTAATTTTTGTATTCCCCAAATGAATGAGACCATATAATGTTTGTCCTTCTCCGACTGACTTACTTCACTCAGCATAATACCCTCCAGGTCCATCCACGTTGAAGCAAATGGTGGGTATTTGTCGTTTCTAATGGCTGAGGAATATTCCATTGTATACATAGACCACAGCTTCTTTATCCATCATCTTTCGATGGACACCGAGGCTCCTTCCACAGTTTGGCTATTGTGGCCATTGCTGCTAGAAACATCGGGGTGCAGGTGTCCCGGTGTTTCACTGCATCTGTATCTTTGGGGTAAATCCCCAGCAGTGCAATTGCTGGGTCGTAGGGCAGGTCTATTTTTAACTCTTTGAGGAACCTCCACACAGTTTTCCAGGGTGGCTGCACCAGGTCACATTCCCACCAACAGTGCAAGAGGGTTCCCTTTTCTCCACATCCTCTCCAACATTTGGGGTTTCCTGCCTTGTTAATTTTCCCCATTCTCACTGGGGTGAGGTGGGATCTCATTG
Source organism: Canis lupus dingo (assembly GCF_003254725.2). Lineage (NCBI taxonomy): Eukaryota > Metazoa > Chordata > Mammalia > Carnivora > Canidae > Canis > Canis lupus. The sequence goes on from NC_064243.1 coordinate 119,236,072, forward strand.
TGGTTTTGATTTGTATTTCCCTGATGGCAAGTGATGCGGAGCATTTTCTCCTGTGCGTGTTGGCCACGTCTATGTCTTCCTCCATGAGATTTCTGTTCATGTCTTTTGCCCATTTCATGATTGGATTGTTTGTTTCTTTGCTCTTGAGTTTAATAAGTTCTTTATAGATCTTGGACACTAGCCCTTTATCTGATAACGTCATTTGCAAATATCTTCTCCCATTCTGTAGGTTGTCTTTTAGTTTTGTTAACTGTTTCTTTTGCTGTGCAGAAGCTTTTTATCTTGATGAAGTCCCAATAATTCATTTTTGCTTTTGTTTCCCTTGCCTTCGTGGATGTATCTTGCAAGAAGTTGTTGTGGCCAAGTTCAAAAGGGTGTTGCCTGTGTTCTCCTCTAGGATCTTGATGGAATCTTGTCTCACATTTAGATCTTTCATCCATTTTGAGTTTATTTTTGTGTCTGGTGTGTATGGCCCAGTTTCATTCTTCTGCATGTGGCTGTCCAATGTTCCCAGCACCATTTATTGAAGAGACTGTCCTTTTTCCAGCGGATGGTCTTTCCTGCTTTGTTGAATATTAGTTGACCATTGAGTTGAGGGTCCGCTTCTGGATTGTCTATTCTGTTCCATTGATCTATGTGTCTATTTTTGCAAAGGCACCATTTTTCATAACGATGGGGAAGGGGGGGCCAAGGGTGAGGTGGGGAGAGGAGAGAGGATGCGGAGCTGTACCATGAATGTTTCGTGCGATGTTAGACGCCCGAATGTAATGTGAAGTGGGCATTGGATGTCCACATCCTCAGTTCAAGGGGAGAAGTCAGAGCTAGAATTAAACAGCTGAGAATCACCAACATAGCGATGATATTTAAAGGTGTGAAGAGAGTACCTGGAATTACCCCCGAGGGGCTGAGAGTCGAGGACTCGACCTTGAGACAGCACAAGCATCTGGAAGGTCAGATGTAGGCACCAAGGAAGTTGGAAGGGGGAAGAGACGTGGGACAAAAAGAAACTTCTGGAATCGAGAGAGGAAAATCCTGCCAAGAGAAAGTACTTGGTTGTGTAGAGTACAGTTACGAGGTGGAGCTGTGTTTATTATATTTGGCAGCAGGACAAGAGGACACTTTTCATGGAGAGATGGAAACAGAACTCTGATTAGAGAGGGCTGGAGGGTGAATGGGTCCTGTGATTCCTTGGTCAGAAATGTCCAGAACAGGCTAATCTGTAGAAACACCATGTAGGGCAGTGGTTGCCAGGGGCTGAGGTGTCAGGCAACAGGGAGAAACATTCTGAAGTTAGGTGGTGGTAGTTGCACAACCCCGAATATACCCAAAACCGTGGGGTGGTGCTGAAGTGGTGAATTTTAAGGCACGTGCATTATATCTCCGTTTGGAAATTAAAGAAGATGAAGTCGGGCTCACGGAGCATCTTGGGAGAAGGGATCATGAGAAACAGAATTTTTAGGGGGAGAATCCATAGAAGCACAGGGCAAAGGGATCAGGGTCTCAACCAGAAACAAAAGGTCGTCCAAAAGGAGGATAAATAAAAGAGCTGGGCTCCAGGGGCGCCTGGGTGGCTCAGTAGGTTAAGCGTCTGCCTTCGGCTCAGGTCATGATCTCGGGGTCCTGGGGTCGAGTCCTGTGTCAGGTTCCCTGCCTCAGCGGGCAGCCTGCTTCGCCCTCACCCTCCGCCTCTCCTCCTTGCTCATGCTCTCCCTGTCTCTTTCTCTCAAATAAATAACTAAAACCTTAAAAAAAAATTTTTTTTTAATTAAAAAAAAAAAAAGGGTGAGAGCTGGGAGGGGGCCATAGGGAAAAGGGAAGCTTTTCAAGAGTGGAGGTGGGTAGTGGTGGTGGGGGTCTGTGTGTGTCTAGATAACGCAGGAAACTTGTGTGCTGATGGGAAAGGTCAGGGAGGCAGGAGTGCAGGAAGGAGGGGGCATACCAGGAGGAGGGAGTGAGAGCCAGACACACGGACAGATGCTGCTGAGCATAAGGCAGTACTATCAGGAGGACGTGTGCGGGGCTTTGAGAGACAGCGGGGAGAGAACGAGTGCATTTACTAGGGTAATGTAATGAGGTGCCTGGTAGAGCTTTGGGGTCGGGGTTAGCGTTTTCAAGGGAAGCCAGGCAGCTTGGTAAATATCCCCCAGTTAACGTGCAGGCGTTTGGGTGCAGGCCTGGGGGGCAGCAGAGGGTGGGGTTTAACTCCACTTGGCATGTGCTGGTTGAAGCGTGGGAGAGGATCGAGGGTATTAGTAAGGGAATGGTCCTAAAGACGCATAATGGACTTTAAGCAGGTTAAGGTAAATAAAAGAAAAATGTCTGCAGGCATGAAATCTATGTCCAGGAGTATTTATTCTTTTTAACGGAAGTGCGCGGTCTTGTAGAATGCGGTGGGGGTTCTATCGAAGAGGAAGAGGCATCCTCATCCCGAGGAGCCGGGCTCCCCAGGGACAATTGAGAGTGAATACCGCTTTCTTTATTGTCCCGTCTCTCACATTCCTTGATTTCTATTACAAACGGTGCACCCGCCACTTTAGATAAGTGGTACGTATGTTGAAAGGCCTGATTTTGGTGCCTGGAACCGAATAGATGTTCAGTGAACAACTGGCGAACAAAGCAACTTCAGTGTTCGGCAAACCTTAGAGGCAGGTGACAACCCACACAGACAGAAAACAAGTATTTGCAGGCTTCCCATTTGAACCCTACACAGTCCTTTAAAACTTAACAGTAGTGCTTTCTGGACACAGAGTTTCAGCTGTGGAAGATGACGATTCTGGAGACGGGTGGTGCTGATGGCGTAAGTGTGAATGTACTTAATGCCACTGAACTGTACCCTTGTGAAATGGTGAAAAGGTTCTATTTACGTTATATACATATTTCATCATTTTATAAGATAGGGAAAAAGAGGTTAAATAGTATCCTCACCACGGATTCTAGATTGTCTGTAGAGAATGAAGGTGATCTATACCTACTGGCTTGGACAGTTAACCGAAGAAACTGAGGCAGACCAGCGTGTAGTATATTCCTTTTAGGGAAAGACAACTGGTGACGTGTACTTACTCAGACATCAATACCTATATGGGAACATGATTTCTAAAAGTGTAACAGAAATCATGGTTACTTCAGGGGAAAGGCCTTGGAAGCCAAGGTGCCAGGGATGCCTACCGTTCAGGATATGTATTTTCATATTGTTGACCAGGAGTATTACTTTTCCAAATAGACTAAGAACCTTAAAAAAGCAAGTAGTCGTCCCTAGTCTAAATTGCTACGGAATCTATTCCTTAAACATCATCCTTTTTTTTTTTAAAGATCTTATTTATTCATGAGAGAGGCCAAGACACAGGTGAGGGAGAACCAGGCTCCATGCAGGGAGCTGGACATGGGACTCGATCTCGGGACTCCAGGATCGCGCCCTGGGCCAAAGGCGGCGCTAAACCGCTGAGCCACCTGGGCTGCCCCCAAATCATCCTTGTTTTCGAGAACCTAGTTCTATGGGGGCACCTGGGTGGCTCAGCAGTTGAGCATCTGCCTTGGGCTTAGGGCATGATCCCGGGATCGAGTCCCGCATCGAGCTCCCCGCAGGGAGCCTGCTTCTCCCTCTGCCTGTGTCTCTGCCTCTCTGTCTCTCGTGAATAAATAAAATCTTTAAGAAATAAGAACTTGATTCTACGTACGCATTAACGTGAGCCTCCGGCTTTGCAGTCATCTGTCAGCTGTCCAGAGGACGTCTAACACCGCCTTTCTTCTTTCCCACGTGCAGCATAATAAGTGCGCGACCTACTCTGTGGGAATGCAGAAAACCTACTCCATGATCTGCTTAGCCATCGATGATGATGACAAAACTGACAAAACCAAGAAAATCTCGAAGAAGCTTTCTTTTTTGAGCTGGGGCACCGACAAGAACAGAGTGAAGTCGGCCAGCACCTTGTGCCTCCCGTCGGTTGGGGTGGCGAGGCCTCAGGTCAAGAAGAAGCTCCCTTCCCCTTTCAGCCTTCTCAACTCCGACAGTTCTTTGTACTGACGCGAGGAAACAGAAAACCTTCAGGCCCCAAACGTCTCCGGTGCTGACCAGGCCTTCGCATCTGTGCCACAGTGGAAAGATTCCCAAACATTCGCAAATCCCATCTTCTCACTGGGTTAAACTCACAACTGGTAGGGCTTCACGAAGGAAAGTAACGAGAAGCCTCGAGAAACTTGGGGAGTGTCACCATAGTGCTGCCAAGTTATTTATTATATAAAGTATTGTAAATAGAACGGTAAATAGTCCTAGAAAATAGGGCTGTTGTTAATGGCTAGTCACGATTTGTGGTTCCTATCAGAATTACGTGGGGCTGCCTCTGTTGGGCCTTCCTGTAATCGTTTCCAGCCTTGGGTAGTAATAGATCATTCCTTGACTCAGAATCCAGACGACCCCAAATCGAGGCAGGTCAAGGGACCGGATTTAGTTAGATTACTAAGTTAGTGTTACCTAGAAGTGCTCCGAAGAACTGCTTCCTAAGGGGAATTCATGTACCTAAAATGCTAAGATTTTGCGAGTATTTCTGCATAATTATGAATGCTATTTCCAGATAAAGTCTAGTGCCAAGTCTGTCGTAACTTATCAGATTGAAACAGAAACAAAACATAGCCAAAAAAAAAACCCCACACACACAATTTAGGAGCAGTGTTGCTTCCAGTCTGATGTCATTTACAAGTTGCTAACACAGTGGCCGTGTTAGACGGGGATGCTATCTACAAGGTAGACGATATGCTGTTTGATACTCAAAACATTTTTCTTTTTGTTTAAAGTAGAAAATGCGTAATTGTATATTTTAAGAGTCTTTGAGATGGGTTAGAAACATTTTATAAGGTAAAGATGTAAATGATTCTAGTTTAAAGCTCTATTTGACTTTTTAAAACGACGTTCTTACGCGTGTATTTCTCTTGCCATTAAGTTGGATGATGCCGTGATTTTCGTAAGATTCATGGTTGACACAAGTTATATAGCTTAAAAAAAAAGCATTGAAATCTATTTTTGAGAATTAACAAGAACTTAAATATTTTCTAGTGTGCAATATGAAAAGGGAAGCAACCATATTTGGGAAAGTGTATCCACTGCTTTTAGGGACATTTTTATATAAATATTTAAATAAACATATTCGTTTGCCTGAATTAGTGGTTTGTTTGTTTTTTTTCTTTTTCCCCCCACTTATTTCAGTCTTTTCAAATTGGCTCTACCCTAAAGCACAAAATGTCCTTATGGTTTGGTTGTTTATAATGACTAACATTTCATAAGACAGGACTTCCAGAGCTCACCATAGTGTCTTTGAAAACGTAAGGCATCTTTAAAAGCATTTATTTTTTGTCGCCGATTGTACCTTTTGGTCCGCACCCCGGGCTCTCCTCTCTGGATGCCTCTGCCCTGACATTTTCCTATACAGCTTCCCCGTGGGGCTATAAGTTTGCAAACACATTCTTTTCCTCCTTCGTGCACAGTGGCTTTTTATCTTTAAAACGGAACTCCAAACTCCAGGCTGTGTTCTGAAGACATGTTCAGTGACTGTGAACAAACTGTGCAGCTACCAGGAAGGGAGGGAGGGAGGAAGGAAGGAAGACAAAAAGGCAGTACAACTGTTTATTTACCCTGGCAGCGCCCTCAAAACACAGTGATATTAAGGCCACACTGGAAGAACACCAGCTCTGCCACCAGGAACAAGGGGTTTATGGTACGGAGCACAGCGCCTCACTCTTGGTTTCCTTTAGACAGTCATGTCTACCTCCTAAAATGTGATTAGACCGTTCCATGATAGACACAGGTTAGTCTGCCCTGGCTGGCTTTTTGCAGGATTTGAGAGTCTCTTACTAAACTCTCTTAGAAAGATCCCCATGCCCACCCCGACTTTTAAGGATTTTAGATTTATTTATTTTGTGAGAGACAGGGAGGATCCCAAGCACACTCTGCTGAACATGGAGCCCAGCACGGGGCTTGATCTCATGACCTGGAGATCAGGATCTGAGCCAAAACCCAGAATTGGACGCTCAACCGACAGCACCACCCAGGTGCCTGTTTTTGTTTTTTTAAAAAGATTTTGTTATTAGGTAATGGCTACACCCAATGTGGGGCTTACTCAACCCCGAGATCAAGAGTCACGGGCTCTACCGACCGAGCTGGCCAGGTGTCCCCTCCATGCCCCTTCTTCCACTAGCAGAGTGAGGGCCGTGCTACCTGGAGCCCACTAACTTAGACGCCTGAACCCAGAGAGCAAGGCAGGGGAACTGCCGGCTTCCATGCAGGCCTCCCCTCATTCATTAGATGCTGTGAAAGGACAGTCTTTGTTCTCAATTTTTAAATATGAAAACAAAACACGATCCTGTAGCTTGTGGTCCAAGCAGAGAGGATGCTGCGAGAAGAGCCGTCACCTGGGCTGTGTGAAGAACGCTTGAATGTGCTGTGCCACTGCTGGTCCCACGACTGGCTCCAGCTCTCGTAGGGAAGCATTACTTAGTTGCTGGATACTTGGGAACTTCTGAAGCAGAAGGAGAGCTTTAACTTTTCCAACTCCTGGGATCTGCTGCACAGTTCGAAGGAGGGATAGCTCAGGGATCGGAGCCCGTTTCTTACTGAGGAAAGGGTTCTTACTGGGCTCTTTGGTTTGTTCTTGAACCTAAACCAATGGTAAAAGAAAAAAGCGTGTGAGCGCCCTCTAGAGGGACTGGCAGTTCTCTTAAAAATTGATGGAAATTTAGTTTTTACTTTTTCATTTGGTTCAGCTTGATTTGCCACTACAAATGTTTTCCAATACCATGAATATAATTTCTCCGATATCAGCAAAGTTACCGAGAGATGAACCACAGGAGTACACAAAAGACTAAGAAAAATTGATTAAAACTTGAAATTTCAGAATGCTTCGGGTAAAGCAATGAAAGCAAACGCTGAGGAGTTAAGCATGTTCCTGTGGTCTACGAACAAACGACTCAGTTGTATGGGATTAAATTAAAGCTAAACTTGGACTTGCTTGGTGCAGGACCCGGGGAGAGCTTGCCTATCCAAGGAGAAACTCAAATTTTCAGTTAGCGGTGGGCATGGGACGGCAGACAGTAGCTTTACATCAAGGGAGGTTAGGAACAGCGAAGCAAGGAATGTGGCAGAGAAGGAAGTGATCTACCAACAACACGGCGCTGCCTGCATTTTTCTTTTTCTTTCTTTTTTTAAAGATTTTATTTAAGATTAATTTATTAAGATAAATAGTAAGATTTTATTTAAGATTTATTGAGACAGAATTAGTGAGAAACAGAGATAGCGGAGCAGGGGGTGAGGGAGAGGGAGAAGCAGACTCCTTGCTGAGCAGGATCCTGATGCGGGACTTGATCCCAAGACCCCAGGATCATGACCTGAGCCAAAGGCAGACACTTAACCGACTGAGCCACCCAGGTCCCCCGCTGCTTGCATTTTTCAGTTTGGTTCTCAATCCTTGCTACACCGAAAGGGAAATTTAAAACCAACACAACAAAAATTGATGCTTTAGGCCCTGACATTCTGATTTTTACTTGGTCTGAGGTAAGGCTCATGTATCACTGTTCTTAAAAGTTCCTCAAGAAATTCTAAAGCACGGACAAGATGAATAATCGGTAAAGACAATGCAGAACCAGGACTTTTTTTTTTTTTTTTTTTTTAAGATTTTATGTATTTATTCATGAGAGACCCAGAGAAAAGCAGAGACACAGGCAGAGGGAGAAGCAGGCTCCATGCAGGGAGGCCAATGTGGGACTCGATCCTGGGATCCCCGTGTCACGCCCTGGGCTGAAGGCAGATGGTGAACCGCTGAGCCACCTAGGCACCCCTCCCTGTTTTTGTTTTTTTTAAAGGATCATCTGCTTTGGGCTGCAGTTGACCGCAGATGGGTGAGCGCTACTGTAGATGGGGCTGAGGGGTTGCAACCGTAGCAAGGGCAGCAGCTGGAGTAAAAGATCCAGAAAGGTCAGGTGAAAGTCTGTAGGGCAGGGCTCCCACAGAGGAGCAGGAATCCGTACTTACCAACTGGATAATAAGGCAGGACGCTTCCATCTGGCTGGCCACTGGAAGCAACACCATCCCAAGGTCCAGCACGGTGAACTTCTGTATGGCCGAGAAGTACTGTTCACTCATCTGCGTCTTCTCAACAATTACAATCCCTTGGAGATTACTGGACTTCAAAGGAAGAGATGAAAAACCAAAGCAGTAAGCCATTTTTTTTAAGATACTCTTTTTTTATGATTTTATTTATTTATTTATTCATGAGAGACACAGAGAGAGAGAGAGAGAGAAGGAGAGAGGCAGAGACACAGGCAGAGGGAGAAGCAGGCTCCATGCAGGGAGCCCGATGCAGAACTTGATCCGGGGACCCTGGGGTCACTCCTTGAACCAAAGGCAGGTGCTCAACCGCTGAGCCATGCAGGTGCCCCCATAAGCCATTTTGTAACACAACCACCTTGCAGGTAGTTTAAGAAACCTGCGCAAAAAAAAAAAAGAAATAAAGAAAGCTGGGCAGCCCTGGTGGCTCAGCGGTTTAGCGCCTGCCTTCAGCCCAGGGCCTGATCCTGGAGACCCGGGATCGAGTCCCACGTTGGGCTCCCTGCATGGGGCCTGCTTCTCCCTCTGCCTGTGTCTCATTAAAAAAAAATAATAATAATAATTTAAAGCATTAAAAAAAAAGAAAGCTGTCAGTCCAGCAGTGCTGCCAATCGTTTGTATATAAATCATCCCCAAGGATGGGGGCGGGGGCAGCTGGGGAGTCGATTCTCAGTTTCAGTACTTACATTCCTTTTTTTTTTTTTTTTAGTACTTACATTCCTAACCCGAACAAGTTTCTTCCTGTAGCCATTTCCTGCCACCAGATCGGCTTCGGTGACATAGAGAATGCAAGATCTGCTGGACAAATAAAAATCCACCGGTGTCAGGCCATCCTCAAAAACGATTTTAACTTTCCCTTAGGACACAAGAGAAGGAGGAGTTTCGTGAGCTCTCGGGGGGGGGGGGGGGGGTCGCGGGGAGGGGGGAGGCGACAGTAGGCAGGACGTCTCGGGGGAGGGCAGCCCACCGACCTTGCATCCCCTGCACCAGCTGCGACCCGCGCCACCTGTCGTTGGCCACCACATGCCCAATAGGCACGTGCACGGGGCCCGTGCTCCCCGCGGGGTTCCTGGCCATCGGCAGCCTGACCTAAGGGGGGAGGCGGAGGGCGGCATCAGAGCGGGTCCCCGTCGCTCCGCCCCGCGCCCCCGAGGCCGGGCGCCCCTGCACGGGGAGTCCGTTTGCAGCATCTTTAAAAGACCGAATCATCCGCCAAAGCCTTAGACCCGGGAGATTCCCCTCACTTCCGTCACCTGCCGCTCGGTCTGCACCACGGTCCCTCCGCGCGCTCCGCGGCCGGCGCCCAGCGGGTCCGCACCCCACCTGCGCCCCGGGGCCCGAGGATGCCGCGCTCTTACCTGCCGCCCGCCAGCCACTTCCGGTTCCCCTCGGGCGCGCTCGCCGAGGTTTCATCCTGCCCGCCCTCCGCCTCCCGCGGAGGCGCCGGATAGGCTAGAGCGTCGGAGATCGACACTTGAGCTGACCAATAGGAGAACGGACTACTCGCTGTTTCCGCCCCCCGCAGGGGTTTGAATGGGGGCCGCTGGTTGCCAAGAGCGACGGGCGCGGAGTAACCTTGGCTCTGATTGGTCCATAGGAAAGCGGAGCCAATGGCGGGCGGGGTTACTACGAAGTGCATTGCGTAGGAGAAGCGTCCGGCCCGTGGGCGGGGCTCGGGCTCCAGGGAGCGGTCCCCACCTGCGAGCGTGGCTGCACGTCGGTCCAGCGCTGCTCCGACCGCATCCCGCAGCCACGATGCCCCTGGGGTTTCCCAGGGGCCGCAAGAGCCAGTTTGTAAGTAGATCGCGGGGCCCGGGAGTTAAAGGGGAAGGGGTGGGGTTTGGCCTGAGGTCGAGGCCAGGGAGCACCACGAAGGGCAGTGGTCTTCCATCCGAGAAGCCCCGGCCGGGGTGTTCTAAAGCATCCTGTATCCCAGGGCCGGCCTGGCTCTCGGACAGGAGTCGCCTTGTCCCCCCCGCAACGTTTGCTGCGGGGTCGGGGAGCGCCCCCCGCGAACGCCCCGGCCACCTGCCCCCCGGGTTCCCGCCCGCGCCCTGCACCGGCTGCCTCAGCAGCAGCCCCTCGCCCCTGCGTCGGGTTTCTGCGCTCCTTACCACCCGGAGCCTCCAAGACACCCACACGCACGCTCCAGCCATTTCTCCTTTTTTTTTTTTTTTTTTTTTTTTGTAAAAAAAATGTTTTATGCGTTCAGGAGAGACATAGAAACGCAGAGAGAGCCCGATGCGGGCCTCGACCCCGGGACCCCAGGATCACCATCTGAGCCGGAGGCAGACGCTCAACCGCTGAGCCACCCAGGCGTCCCTTCCAGCCATTTCTTCCATCCCTCCAGGCCTTTGCTATTGCTTCTGCCTGGAACGCTTCCCTCCAGTGCCTGCCATGGCCACCGTCACTGTAGGCGCCTTCTCCCACCTTCCCGCTTACCACTTGCCCGATTTGCCTCCCCCCGGGCCCAGTTTCAGTGGGTGTTCTCACTAGGCCACAGGTTCTCCTTAGTTTTAAGGTATGAAAACTCTTAAATGGGAGCGGTCCCCACTCTTACCCCAGCCCGTTCTTCCAGCCTGTCCTCAGAGGCTTCTGTATTCCAGCAAATTGGAATATTCGTTGTTTCTAGAACACTGCGGCCAACGCTGCCTTCTTCCCATTGTTCATGCTGTTCCCTCTTCCTAGAATGCTTTTCCATCCCTTTTCCCACACGTGAGGGCAGTGGCTATCTTTGATGACCCCGTCTACATGCCTCTGTGGTTTCCTCCCAATGGGACACGAGAGGCCCCCTTGCTGGCTCCAGACCCCTCCCCGGCCATCCCAGCACCAGATTGTCTTTACCTTGCCCTTGGCGCTCTCCGTAATTCTGTGCTGCACCGGTACTTGGGTGTTTTCCCTCCGTACTCTTACTATCTTGAGGATGAAGACAGGGTTTCTTCCTTGCAGTCCTGGTGTTTGGCCTGTAGGAGGTGTGAGTAATGACTCCTGCCTAGAAAGTGAACATTGGGCTATACTCGGAAACTTCTGAATGACTGCCAGTCGCCCAAAGCCAGATTCTCTGATTTCCATTGCATGTAGGAGCTGGTTTTCATTATTCTGTGTCTTTGAGATAACTACCTAAAGCCTTTTTTTTTTTAAATACTTTTGTTCTTTATACTACAGTGAATAAGTTAATGTACCACTACATAATAGTATTAGAACATTCTGAATATGGCTAAATACCTAGCTTTACCAGGAGGTTTTATATACTCCTATGTCTTCCTATTACTTTTAAAAGGTATTTTATTTATTTTTCAATTTTAATTTTGTTTTTTTGAAGATTTTATTTATTCATGAGAGACACACAGAGAGAGGCGGAGACACAGGCAGAGGGAGAAGCAGGCTCCCCCGAGGAGCCTGATGGGGGATTCAATCCCAGGATTCCGGGATCGTGACCTGAGCCAAAGGCAGATGCCCCACCACAGAGCCACCCAGGCGCCCCTAAAATATTTTATTTAAATTCAGTTTGCCACCATATAGGATAACACCCAGTGCTCATCCTGTCAAGTGCCCTCTTTAGTGCCCATCATCTGGTTTACTTAAAGTCTTTATTTAGTGTCCTGCATGATGTGGAGTAATGGGGACAGTGCTTGAGTTCCAGGGTTGATAAAGACAAGAAGGTTGCCTGCTCTCAGGAAGCTTTCATTCTGCAGGGGGGCAGCAAGCGAAGGAGTAGGGTCATTGGAGGTCATGCTGTGAAACAAATGGAGGTCCTAGATAGTGATTCTGGGGCATGTTCAGGGGGAGGTGAGAGGGCCCCCACAATGGGCAGCTGCAATGGTGTTCCCTGGGTGGGCATACTTGCCTGGCCATATGGGAATTGTGGATGGCATGGGGAGGACTGCGTTCTTAATGGGGTTAGATCCTTGGGTGGCCAGTGCAGGTGTTCCCTTTCAGGGTCAAGGAAGGGTGGTGACAGGACCTCGGTGATCCCATACACCAGTGACGCTGCTGTGTTTCATTTGTGCAGAAACACATCATCCATGGCCTTCTACCTGCAGCCAGCATCGCACCAAAGCCAGCTGTGCCCCGCACACCTCCTCCCCGCAGCCCGAACCCTTCTCCAGAGAGACCAAGGTGAGTCTCAGGTGAACAGGCCTTGAGGTCAGCCTTGTAGTGCCAAGTGGTGGGTGCTGGAACTGTTCAAACTGGTAAGAAAAATCACAAATCGGGCCATTAGATTCATGTTCTTTGAAATGTGATTATCATGATTCTGTAATGAAGTGTTTAATATTTTCTGTGGGATAATGGTCTATTCCTTCAAGTGTATGGGGTTTCCACATTTCATAATTGAATGCAATTAGTATTTTTCCAGATATAAAGCACTGAAGCCCAAGTATATAGGTTCATAATATGTTGAAAAGAATTTAAAATTATGCACATACTATTCTTCTGAAACACAAGCTGCCTTTTAAAAGAGCTGATTTGAGGGAAGGAAGAAAGAAGAGTGTTCACCCCCCAGGGCCCGGGATTCCATCTTCTCATGTTCCCAACACCAGAAAATTGACTTTCTTTTATACCCAGCACTCTTGCCTGTACCTTCTAAGGGTTAAGACACAGGAGAATTTCAGAGTATTTTTTTACCCATAAAAAACATGGATACATGGCTTGACTTACCAATGAATTGATGATAAGAACTAATTTCAGGGGCAGCCCAGGTGGTTCAGCGGGTTAGCGCCACCTTTAGCCCAGGGCCTGATCCTGGAGACTCGGGATTGAGTCCCACGTGGGGCTCCCTGCATGGAGCCTGCTTCTCCCTCTGCCTGTGTCTCTGCCTCTCTCTTGCTCTCTCTGTGTCTCTCATGAATAAATAAATAAATAATAAAATCTTAAAAAAAAATAAAGAACTAATTTCAGGCAAGAGTGGTACCTTTTTTTTTTTTTAGTGTCCTTCAAAACTAGAATATCATATGCCTCTTGAGAAAAAAGCACTTTGAAATATTGTTAGTGTTTGTTTTTTCCTTAAATATCATGTTGATAACAAGAATAGCCATTTATTAGTGTTTACCTCACGCAGAGGCCTGTTGTTAAGTCCTTCAGAAGCATGATCTCATTCCACCCTCTCAACAACCTTCGACCCTTGGAGAGAGGTGTTGCCCGCCTCTCTAGCTTGACCTCAAGTGTTCTGCATTGGTCCGAATTCTTGCTGGGCGAGTGGTGGCACCACGGCATTGGACACCTGTCGATCTGTCCGGCTCTTCAGTGTTCATGTGACCGACTCTGACTTTGTGTCACTAGGGCTTATGTGGCAGCAGTAACAGCAAGAGAGCTAGCTTTACATTCCATCCTGGAGCAGAAAAACAAGCATGTTTCATTTAATGACAAGCATGCTGTAGGTTCATTAGAAACTCTCTGTTGTCTCTTGTGCTATATGAAAATGTCTTCCCAGACTTATAGTCTTATCTTTATGAGCCAAAAATTATCAACAAGGCTTTGGCAATTGTGGCATATTTCTGTATATTTTTTTTATTTACAAGAAATGGCATTCCAATTACACTGAGATGTCCCTGCGCTTCGCGTGTAGTGTAATAGCGTAAGAATCTGACAGCCAGGGATCCCTGGGTGGCTCAGTGGTTTGGCGCCTGCCTTTGGCCCAGGGCATGATCCTGGAGTCCCGGGATCGGGTCCCACGTCGGGCTCCTGGCATGGAGCCTGCTTCTCCCTCCTGCTGTGTCTCTGCCTCTCTCTCTCTCTCTCTGTCTATCATAAATAAATAAATAAATCTTTAAAAAAAAAGAAAGAAAAAGAATCTGACAGCCATTTATTTCCATTTCCTCCTTCCCATCCTTCGTCTTACTGTTGCTGTACATTTTAATTCCATACGTTATAAATCCCACAATATATTGTTACTGTTTATTTTTATTTTTTTATTTTTATTATTTATGATAGTCACAGAGAGAGAGAGAGAGAGAGAGAGAGAGATGCAGAGACACAGGCAGAGGGAGAAGCAGGCTCCATTCACCGGGAGCCCGACGTGGGATTCGATCCCGGGTCTCCAGGATCACGCCCTGGGCCAAAGGCAGGCGCCAAACCGCTGCACCACCCAGGGATCCCTATTGTTACTGTTTTTGCTTTTAACAGTCTTTTGCCTTTATTAAGCCAGTTTTATTGAGGTATAATGGACATACGATAAACTGTACATATTGGACACACGTCATGTTGTGACATTTACATGACAAGATTTACCCATGAAACCATCATTGCAAACAAGATAATAGACATATCCATCATCCCACTGAGGTGTTCTTATGGCTCCTTTGCAATTCCTACCTCCTGTCCTTCTCTCTCCCCTCCCATTCCTCTTCCCCGTCCACCCTCACCCCCATCTCCAAGCAAACGCTGATCTGTTTTCTTTCGCATTAGATTAGTCTGCATTTTCTAGAATTTTATATAAGTGGAATTACATAAAATAATTATGCCGGCTTCTTTGATTCAGCATAATTATTCTGAAATTCATCCATATTGTTGTGAAAAATCAGTAATTCATCCTCTTTATTGCTTAGTAGTGTTCCAGTATGTGAATAATGAATATGTCACAATTTGTTTCTCCATTCACCTGTGGATGGATATTTCATTTGTTTGGGGGTTTTATTATTATTATTTTTAAGATTTTTATTTATTTGACAGAGAGTGAGAAAGAGAGAAAGTGAGAAAGCACAAGGAGGGGGAGGGACAGTGGAAAAGGGAGAAACAGGCTCCCCGCTGAGTAGGGAGCCCCACATGGGGCTCGATCTCAGGACCCTGGGATCATGACCTGAGCCAAAGGCAGACACTTAACCGACTGAGCCACCCAGGCACCCCTTGGATTTTATTATTTTAAAAATAAAACTGCTGTGAACATTTGTGCACAAATCATTGTTTCCTACATAATGCTTTTCGTTTTCCTTGGGTAAATATCTAGGAGTAGAATAGGTGGGTCATATACTAGGTGTATATTTGTCAAATAACTGCTAAATTATTTTCCAAAGTTTTTATTTAACTTATGGTCTGACTACCATTGCAGAAGTTTCAGCTGCTGAACATCCTCACCAACACTTGGTTTGGTCAATCTTGTGTGTGTGCGGTTTTAGAATTTAGTTGACCTTAGTTCTAACTCATTGCCTGTTGATAGGATTTTGAAAGTGGTGATGGTACATAGGGAACAATGTAGAGAGCTTCTCTGGTGAATCAACATCCCCCTTAAGCTTTCTGGACGACCATAGACTCATCCAGGGTGGGCCATTCCTTATTCCTTTGGCCCAGGCGGCACTGTTGTATCTGGAGTCCGTGAGCACAGCTGAAGTTCCCAACTCCTTCCTTGCAAATTTCTGGATCTCTCTACCCAAGGGGGCACATTTCTTGAGGCTCACTCTGCAGAGTGCCTGTGAATGTTGGTGGGGTACTCTCCAGTTGCCATCCTGGCAATGGCAGCATGGCCCTTCTTCTTAACCCTCCTCCTTTGTGGGACCCAATCTGCCGGGCCTAGGTTGGAAAGGAGGAGCATAAGGGATTCTCTTGGCCAGTCTTTTAAATTTTGGACATTCTAAGAGTAAGCAGTGTAGTAGTATCTCATTGTGACTTTATTTTGCATTTCTCTGTTAACTAAGATTATTGAGCAACTTTTGTGCTTATTTGCCATTTGTATATTTTCTTTGTCTTTTTTTTTTTTTTTAAGATTTATTTATTTATTCATGAGAGACAGAGAGAGAGGAAGAGACATAGGCAGTGGGAGAAGCAGGCTCTCTGCGAGGGGCTACTCAATCCCAGATCCCGGGATCATGCCCTGAGCCAAAGGCAGCTGCTCAACCACTGAGCCACCCAGGTGTCCCCCATTTGTATATTTTCTTTGGTGAAGTGTCTATTTAAACCTTGTGCCCTCTTTTAAAAATTGAGTTGTGTCCCTATTCCTGTATTTTGAGAGTTCCTTATATAATCTAGATACAAGTCCTTTATCAAATATCACAGATACCAAGTCCTTTATCAAATTTCCAAATATGTGTGTGGCTTGTCTTTTTATTATCTTAACAGTGTCTTTCAAAGAGCAGGAGTTTTTGATTTTTATGAAGTTCAGCATATCAATTTTTTTCTTTGATAGATCTTGATTTCAGTATCCTATCTGAGAAATCTTTGCCTGAACCAAAGCTGCAAAGATTTTTCTCCTGTATTTTCTTCTAGAAGTTTTAAGTTTTGGGCTTCACATTGAAGTCTAATCCAATTTGAATTTCTTTTTGAATATGGTGCGGGAGGCACAGATTCAAGCTTATACGGAACTCAGTTGTTCAGCACCATTTGCTGAAAAGGCTGTATTGTATTAGTTATCTATTGTTGTGTAACAAATTACACCAAAACTTAGTGACTTAAAGCATAAAACAGTCACATTTTTTTATCCCATATCTCATGATGCTCCTTTTTTTTAAATTATTTTTTTTGCTCTCTGTGTTTCATTTTAGTTATTTTCTAGTTTTGTCTTCAATTTCACTAGTCTTTTTTTTTTTTTTTTTTTTTGCAAAGGGTCTGTCCCATACAGTCTAATTTTCAGCTTCCAAAGCTCAAGTCTTTTTTAATAATCTCCTGTGTTTCTACTTAGCTTTTTGAACATATGGAATACAGTTATAACTGTCTTTATGTCCTCTGCTTGTTCTAACATATGCCTTCAGTTCTGAGTGGGTTTCTTTTGATTCTTCTCGTCATTTTGGATCGTGTTTTTCCGTCTCTTTGCATGCCTGGTTATCTTGGATTGCATACTAGACACTGTTGTAAGTTTCACTTTGTCACATGCTGGATATTTTTGTATTCCTACAAATCTGCTGGAATTTTGTTCTGGGATGCAGTTAAGTTACTTGGAACTGATTTGATCTTTTAGGTCTTGTTTTTATGAGTTTTTAGGGACATCTGAAGCAGTACTCAACCTAGGGCTAATTATTCCCCACTACTGAGGCAAGACCTTTCCAAGGACTGTTCTCCATGTCCTGTAGATTATAATGTTTTCCCATCTGGTGGGAGCAGGCATTATCCCCAGCCGTGTGTACGCACCTGGCACTGATCCTCTAATCACTGTGGGTGGTTCTTCCCCCAGCCTTGGATAGTTTCCTGACATTTCACCCACTGAGGAATATTTTGCCAAACACTCAGGGGCCCTTCTGCAGATTTCCGGAGTGCTCTCTGCTCAGCTCTCTCCTTTTCAGTACTCTGTCCTGCAAATTCTGTCTGCTGTGCTTTTCCTGGATGGTCAGCTCGATCTCCGTAACTCAGGAGGTCCCCCTGGCCCCACGTCAGTTCTTCCTCCCTGTGCCATGACCTGGAAATTCTCTCAGGCAGTAAAGCTGACACAGTTGTAAATCTGTTGTTTTGTTTTGGTTTTTCAAGTGGGAAGGTAAATCCATTACTCTCATCTTTCCAATATTATAGTTTTGAATAATTTACAAGTGTTTTAAAAATGCCTTTTAAAATCTTTTGTATCTTTTTTTTGGGGTGCCTGGGTGGCATAGTCAGTAAAGGGTCTGGCTCTCGGTTTTGACTCAGGTCCTGATCTAAAAGTCTTGAGATCGAGCTCCAGATTGGGCTCCACAATCAGTGTGGAGTCTGCTTGAGATTCCCTCTCCCTTTCCTTCTGCCCCTCCCACTCATGCTCTCTCTCTAAAATAAATATATCTTTTTAAAAATAATTTAAAAATAAAATCTTTGATATCTTTTTTATATCTCCTTTTCTTCCCCCCCTTCTGATCTCTCATTTTAAAAGGAAACTACTTGAATATAGACTGCCTAGTTTAGAGACCTGGACTCATCTCCTATTAGCTAGAAAATCTTGGAAAATTCGTTTATATTTTATTTAAAAAGTGGAGATGACAGTAATATGCATTCATTCCGATGGTGTGATAATGAGATGAAGTACATAACAGACGGTGGGGATGTAGTCAGCAGATACACACTAAACATGGAACAGAAGCTCACCCTTCGTTAATTCTCAGGTCTCGTGTCCTATCGTTCACCCTTCAGCTTGCAGGTTTGTGTCTCACCTTCTCCCTGGGGTGTTTTTGTGCCTAGATCTGCTCTGGCTGCTGTCATCCTGACAACAACACTGACCGGCCGGACCGTTGCCATTCCTCAACCTCGCCAGAGATCCGTGTCTGAGAGTGACACGACCTATGTTGAAAAGGACAGTTTCATCGAGCCCTACGCCACCACCTCAGAGCTGAGGCTTCAGTAAGAACCATATCACTGGCTCTGTTGCTTCTCTGGGCAGAGGACACCCAGCTCGTGTGTGTGTGTGTGTGTGTGTGTGTGTGTGTGTGTATGTGTGTGTGTGTGTGTGCGCACGCGCGCATGCTTGTGGTTGTGAATGGAGCATAGTACTCAGCTTTTCATCACCACTGTCTACAGGTCACTGTCTTGGGATATTGGTTGCTTTTGACTCATATCAGGATTTTCTCTAGAGTGGCTCTTACTAAATTAAGGCTTCTGAAAGCCCTGGTGGTTTTCAGAGAGTGGTGAAGTCAGTGCCACCTTCAGCCCTTCGCGGGATTCTCCTGTGCCACAACCTAGGTGCGAGAGTTGTCACCCACCACTTCCCCTGTGTCCCCTCTCTGAACATTTCATGCTGCTCTTACCTTCGGTATTCATGTCTACTATAATCTTCTTTCTTTTTTCAACTCATTTTCTCTGTTGCTTGAGCCTGGTGAGAGCCAATGTTGGGTTGGGTGGTCAGGAAGGTTTCCTCCTGGGGAAGAGAGCATTGAGCGCAGAGCTGAGGAAGGAACAAGGTGTGCCTGGGAATGGCTCAAGGGTCTGGGGACGATGGCCAGTGTGGGGCTGGGATGAACCTTTGAGACAGAGAAGAAGGAGCATGACACATGATCCATGTGAGCAGCTGAGGGAAGAGGTTTGTGGCCGGGTCAGTGGGTGAGGTGGGTAGAGGCCAGCCTGGTCATGCCTTTGGTGTTTTGTTCTGAGGTTTGGTCCTCTCCACCCCTTCCCGCTAGGAGCCCAGGAGGACACAGGGCTTTAAGGGCTTATGGGGTGGGGCTTGGGGAACACATAACCAGATTTGCCTTTTATCTGTTATCTTTATTCAGTTTTGTTTTTTGAGGTCTTTTTGCATACCTTTTTATGAAGTCTGATCTATCAGTCTTTGTAGTTTTTGACAAAGGCCTGAAAAGAAACCTGAAAGACCTTCCCTATTATATGAATGCTCACTTATTTCCATCTACAACATGTTAATATTTTTGGCTTTCACATTTTAATATTGACTCCATTTTGAGATATTTGAATATAGCCCGTTTTTCTTCTGGTAAGAATTTTGCTGTAGCTGCATAAGAACTAAAGATGAGGAAAGGATCTTAAACTTCACTAGAAAGAATGAACAGATAAGACCATCAGAGGAAATCGGGAAACTTTGACTCAGGGGGAGGGCTGGATTAGCCACATCGTATTTAAAACACATAGATGAAGTAGTGAAAACAGTAGGACTGGTTCCATGATAGAGAAGTGCCCACGGATACCCTGAGGGAACCCGATGTTTGCAAGCATAGTGACTGTTTCATAAAGGCAGCCTCACAGAGCAGAGGGGAAGGAAAGAATCCGACAGTATAGAGATTGGCAGTAGTAGAAAAAAAAAAAAAAGATCAGCTTTGAGCCTTGGCTAGTTCAATATGCCAAATAAATTACTCTTAAAATATTAATCTGTACATACACATAAATAAGACCATGAAGTCCTATAATCAGATCTCGGAGATGCCTGCTATGTCCTTCTAAGCTAAGAATTTAAAAGTTAAACAAAAAATTTTAATTATCTATATGTTAAAAAAAACTTACACAATGAAATTAATAGAATAGGAAAAATACTTACAGTAAATGCAAAGTTTTTAACTTTGTAGATGCAAAAGTTATTGAAATAAGCGTACGAGAAGCAAAGGAGATCCCTGGGCAAAGGACATGAACAGACAGTTCTTCACAGAGAATGGACACAAATACATGGAAATAATTGTTTCAGTAACAAATGCAGATTTACATAGTGAGATTTAAGTTCTTTTGCCAAGTTTTGGAAAATTGTTACTAATGTAGTCACAGGGTGGGGAGGTGACTGGTGAAGTGGTTTTGTGCAGTATACTTGTAGATCCCCAAAATAGTCACACCGTTTGACTCCGTAGTTTACCATACAGTTATTTGGCTCATAAGACGGATCCTAAACGCAGAAGAGATTGATTATCTGCACGCAGATGTTATTTGCCACAGTGATAATAGGGCAAAAACCTAAGTACAGGGAATGGCTGACTAAACTGGTGTATCCACTTGAGTCTTGTCTTTTAACGTTTTGACTTTAGAAACGTGTTACCAAAGAGGCACATTGTGCATGTAGGCAGTGATAGAAACTAGAAAAACCGACATAAGAAGCTAGAAAGAAATGCTGAGTTTACGAGGAGATGAGATAGTGGATGACTTAATCCTTAGCAATGTGCACAGAACACTTTTGTGGTGGGGCCTTGCAGGTGGGGCATCTAATACATATATATATAAAAAATACATATGAAAACAGTAGGACTGGTTTATATATATCTATGTGAAGTGTTAAGTGGCTCACTTGTTTATTTGTTTGTTTATTTTGCTCTCAACCTTCCGATACAGACCAAGTTGGCAGGATGAGACAGGAAGAAGGACTTCTTTGCCATCCTTTGAAATGCTGGGCTACGCAGAAGACGAGGACACGGACACAAACCTGTCGTCCAGCGGCAAGGAGTCGGAGGATGTCAGCCCTCACAAAGAAGGGGGAGGTCCCTGTGATGCTGTGTATGCCGTGCCCCACAGAAATCAGGTGTCGGTCACATTCCAGACTTTCTTTTGCACGTTGACATTAGCTTACTGTAAATTGTGTCGAGTGCATTAGCAAGGATTTCCTTTTCTCTTTTGCTTGAGGGCTGATTTTCTGAACATGGGCAGTCTCTTTTTTTATCTGGTGAGGCAGCAGTTTCAGGCTCCTTCCTTTATTGTCCAAAGACTGTTCCTTCACCTTCAGAGATGAAGATAAACATCTTCACGTTGTTAATGTATATCTCCATCCAGTGCTAGTAAGCCTGCTCTTTTCTTTCTTTCTTTTTTTTTTTATTGGTGTTCAATTTACTAACATACAGAATAACCCCCAGTGCCCGTCACCCATTCACTCCCACCCCCCAAGCCTGCTCTTTTCTTGACCCCCAGAGCTGCTTTTCCTGTCAGTTTTCCAGTATCAACATCCACGTTGCGACCTTTCTTCAAACTCATGCCCCACAAGAGGAATATCCTCCTTTACCTCCGTAGTAGCTGACATTCTTTGAGCGCTTACCATACGGGAGTCTTTTTTTTTTTTTTTTTTTTTTAGATTTTATTTATTTATTCATGAGAGACATACACACAGAGAGAGGCAGAGACACAGGCAGAGGAAGAAGCAGGCTCCATGTGGGGAGCCCGATGTGGGACTCGATCCCAGGTCTCCAGGATCACGCCCTGGGCTGAAGGCAGATGCTCAACCACTGAGCCACCCAGGCATCCCCATACAGGAGTCTCTGTTGTAGGCTCTTTCCCGCAGTTATCCCCCACTGCCTCGGTGAGGAACGTGGTACAGAGAGGTTCCGGAGCCCATTCCTCTGCCACTGCCTGAGCTGCTCTGGTTTCAACTCCATGCTCCAGGGTTTGGGAAACTAGATAGTACTGCTTCTTTAATGGCAAAGGCAGTTCTGTAATTTCTTTTTCTTTTCTCGTTTTTCATCGTCACTATTAACACGTTACAGTGACGTACCCACATTTACAGCATCAAATTATACACAGAGTGATTATGTTTCTATTACTGCCCCCCACTGTATTGAATCATATGTTCAGTGGTCCTAGGGAGTTTATTTTGAGGAGACCTTCGGTGAGCATTTCACGAACAAACCATCAGTTTCTAACACATGCAGACTGTAACATGCAGCATGAGGTTTCTCTATGGGAAAAGCTCTGAAGCAGGCAGGTGGTGGCCGAGCCTAGAGTAAGTTCTGCCGCAGGGGCCCAGGGGAAGTCCGTCTGCCCTCGATCTGCGGACTTTCTGGCTGGTATTTTGCACTGAGGTTACAGACAGAGTTGTCTATCACTCAACTATTTTGGAAGTAAAGCTTGCCACCCCATTTCCCATAGAAGAAAGAGATTATAGTGACCTAAACAGTCTCCTCTGTCATTAGCAGGATACAGATTTTATTTTGTAGGCATGTGTGTCATGGTGGCTTCAGGACCCATGTGCAATAGGGAAATTTTGTTTTAGTTTAAAATGTGAAAAGTAGAGCAAGACAACTATTAATATCAAGCATTGATGAGGTTATGCAGGAGCCCTCTAATGCCGGTGGGTGTATGAGTTGGTACTCCCACCTTGGAAAACTGACATTTCAGTTTATATTAAAGCTGAACATGTTTATTTTCTACAACCCAGCCCAAAAAGAAAGGAAAAAGTAGAAAATAATATAATACATAGGTATTCTCATTCTCCAGAATGAGTAAGTATGGACATCTTATCTTTTCTTGTCTCAGATTTTCTTTCTTTCTTTTTTTTTTTTTAATTTTATTTATTCATGACACACACACACACACACACACACACACACACACACAGGCAGAGGGAGAAGCAGACTCCATGCAGGGCGCCTGACATGGGACTCGATCCCGGGTCTCCAGGATCACGCCCTGGGCCGTCGGTGGTGCTACACCGCTGAGCCACCCGGGCTGCCCAGTTGTCTCTGATTTTCTAAAAAGAAATGAAATCATAGTTTGGGTTGAAATCTTTGTCTCCCTCCCTGGAAGACAATCAGCTCTTAGATTTGGAATACATTCTGGAAGTCTGTGTTTTAGCTCTTTTACTACAAATAAGTCAGCAAATAAATACAGCCCAACTTTTTTTCTTAATTGTAAATAGGTCACCATAGCGAACCAGTCATTTTACCCCTTGGCTTTTTTTCACTCTGATTGCAGTTTTGAGATGAATCCACGTTAACTTTTATATCTACGTCCTACCGATGAGCATAGAGGTTATTTCCTCGCACATTTGGTCCATGCACCTGTATGTGCTGAGGGTCGCACCAGATCCTGCCAGATTGTTCTCCAAAGCAGTTTTTTTTTCTTTTGCCTTTCAAGCAGCAGCATATGCATGCCGGTCACCCCATTTCTGTTCATCCCAGCTGACTGGAATGCCATCCTTATACAACCCAGGAACCAATTGCAATTGGAAGGGCTCATGACGGTCTGCTTTGTCCTGGCCAGTTGCAGATGGCATGAACGAAAGGGCCCTTTGAGCTGGAAAGGGATTTTGATTTCCCACAGCCTTATGATTGTGTTTTTTTGGGAGGGGGGTGAGGAGAGGGTTAAAGGGGTAACACAATAGGTGGAGGGAGACACATTGACATTTTCTGAGCATTTAATATATGCTAGGCAGCTTATATGTATCATCTCATTTACTTCACATCCTTGGGGTTAAGTGTGTAAAGAAACATGGTAAGTGACTCGCCCAAGGTTGTTACCCAACCAACCATCCAAGGGCAGAGGCAGGCTTCAGACCAGGGCGACCAAGTTTCTCTGTTTAGAATTAAAATTTGTGTTTATAGTCCTTTTGCCTATTGAGACTATTTCTTAGACATAAAGCTTTCTTTGAAACTGGCCAAATATTCTTAAATTGATACGATTAAAGTATATCCCTTTTGGGGAAAATGGGTGTGTAGAGCCTGTAAGAATGCTATTTGATCGCTAGATGGCACCAGATCCGAAGGAGATACTGCCTGTGGGATACCTTTAATGTCAAAAGGCAAACCTGCCTTTTTGGTATTTATTATAGACACTCTGTAATCTGAGGTAAATAACTTACAATTTATATCCTTTTTTATGAGTCGTTCATAATTCCTTTAAATAATTTTCAAGACTAGAAAGATAAGGAAACAGAGCAACCCAAATCAGGCAATTTGGATTTAAATCTATACCTCAAAAAAAAAAAAATAAATAAATAAATCTATACCTCATGCCTCTCTCTGTGTTTCAGGGTAGTTGGGCAAACATCTTCATGTGAAGTGTGCACCCGCTCAGAAATGGCCTAACATGGAAAGCAAGTCTTGTTTTCAGCAGTTTTCTTATTGGTGCCACCCAAATGTAAGGCTGGAGAGGAAGTGGGGGGGCGTGGATTTGGGGTCCGTTCATGCGATGCTAGCATCCAGTGGACAGAGCAGTGCCCTGAGCATTCAGAGACCTGAGTTCAAGTCCCCGCTTCTCTACTTCCCAGTCGTATGGCTTGGGTAAGTCAGATAACCTCTCTGCACTTATAGAGGACTGTGTTAGGGAGGACACTCTGCCTGGGTAGGTCAGCAGTTCAACTTGAATACAATTCCTGAGCATGCAGCGAGGACCAGGCATCGTCCGCAGTCACACAGTAGTGATAAATCACATATTATTAACATTTGTCATAACCGTGATTATAGTTAATCGATCACAGTTACGATAAATGTTACAAAGGAAGGGTGCAGGGTGGAATGAGACCATGTCTGCAGGGGCGGTACCTTTCTGAGAGGACTGCAGAGGGAGACAGCAAAGAGTTGCGAAGGAGCTCCAGTTGCTTGCTTCTCCGTTTGAGGTCACTTGATCCTTCTGTCTGACACCTTGGTAGACTCGTTTGTTATCCTTTGCAGTTCAGTAACTTCACCAGAATTCATGGTGTTATGTGTTATTATCTGTCCTTTTCCCCAAAAATTTCATTTGTTATTTAATTCTGCAGACACAGATTTTCATCTTCCTTTTTTTGTTTTCAGGGAACATTTCCTTCCCTATTTCGTTTTATCATTGACTAATCTTAGCATTTATTCTCCTTTGGGAACACGAGTTATACATTTGTTGGCTGTCCTTTGTCCTCCATGTCTTTTTTTTTTTTTTTTTTTTGTCCTCCATGTCTTATATTTTCTCGTAATCACTTGCCCCTCTTTGTTCTTTGCCGTGTTACTTTCTGTGATTTGCTCTGTGTACTCTCCTCATCTCTGTGTCACTGTGT
The DNA here is from genome assembly GCF_003254725.2 of Canis lupus dingo. Taxonomy (NCBI): domain Eukaryota; kingdom Metazoa; phylum Chordata; class Mammalia; order Carnivora; family Canidae; genus Canis; species Canis lupus. Next base: position 119,261,202 of record NC_064243.1, read on the forward strand.
TTTTGCCTCTAGTATAGCTTTCACCTTCTCTGCATTGGTTTCATTTTTCCTTTTGGTTTTTAGTTTTACCAATTTACTTTTTACATCTTTTGGTGCCTTGTCACTTTTCTTGGTCTTCTGTATCTCTTCTTTGGGTTCTTGATATCAGTCACTGTGCTGTCCTTTAATTCTTGGGGAGAATAGAGGCTAGATTCTGTACAATAAAGGTGGGTTCTCTGTTGGTGTCTCTCTTTAGCTTCTCTGCCCCTCGCTTCTGCCGTATGGGAATGATTGTACTTCTCCTGGGTCCCTCTGCACCCTGGCTCTCATTGCACCTGTCAGAACATCACTGTGGACCTGTATAACTGTGACTCTTTGTGGCTTTTCAAGCATCTGCATGCCTCAAGTCAGAGGAGGTTTGGCAGCTTTTGGCATTCTCTTTCTGTTCTAATTTTCATAGATTTGGTAGCTGTTTTCTGCCCCATTGACTAAGCTTTCTCCCCCCCCCCCATTCTTTTAATTGCTTTCAATAGATTTTAAGGGAAGAGAGTGTAGTCTAAATGCCTTGTTACTATTTTTAAGTAGAAGTCATGTAAAGGATGTTACCAAAGCTTTCCCTCAAGAGTAAGTGCTGCCATTTTCCAGTGTGGGGTTTCCTCTATGCAGCAGGTGAGGAAACACAGATTCCCAAACCCTTGGTCAAGCACATTATTGGACCTCCCGATGTCTTTCTACCTTGTGAATCAGAACTGCCCTGTCCAAAGTTAGTTGTGGGGAGCACTTGACTGGCTTAGTCAGTAGAGCGCATGACTCTTGATCTCAGGGTCATGAGTTCAAGCCCCATGTTGGGCACGGAGCCTACTTCAAAACAAAACCAAAAAACCAGAGTTAGTTCTTGGTTCACTGCAAATTTTTACCACCCTCTGCCTTGACTTTACCCCAAAGTGGAGCTACCTGGACCCTCATGTTGCTCCACCTCTGGTGACCATCTCTGATGACTATCTGGGGTGGGGTTCTTAACTTAGCATCATTGATGTGAGGAGAGGCATCTGGGAAGGTGGCCATGCCCCATGGCCTAGGCCCTGTGTCATTTGGGTTAATCTCTGCTGGAGGCCAAAGATAGTGGGGACTCCACCCAGATAGTCGAAGCCACAAGAATCCACACTGCAGCCTCCTTGCTGTGTTGGCAGGTTTTCTCCTGCAAGTCATGGAAAGCTTCTGACATCCCTGTGCATGTTTTTGAACTTTACATGCATGAAATCCCAGAACACGTGTTCTTTGGCATCCAACCATGTTGTTAGGTGTGAACAAGTTGAAAACTGTATCTTCCTGGTACATTGAATATTTTGTCACTCTAAAGTGAACCTTTTTATCTCTAAAAATATGTTTTGCTTTAACGTCTGTTTTGTCTGAATTTTCCGTGTTTTTTCTGTTTGATATTTGTATGGTCTGTTTTTTTTCCATCTGTTGATTTCAACCTTTCTCTGTCATGTTTATCTGTGTCTTGTAAAGAGCATATCGTTTTTTAAAACAAGTTCACTGAGATATAATTCACATACCATTACTACTTCCCCATTTATGTACAGCTGCATACAGTTTTTTGTTAACGGAGTTTGACAAACTTGCCCTTTGTCTTTCTACTGAAGCATTTAGTTCTTTTATATTTAAGGCATATGTGGGTATAGTTGAGTTTAACCTTGCCATCTTCAGTTTTTCTATTTCTCAGTTTGTTCTTTTTAGTTTTTTTTAGTCTTTCCTTGAATTGATGCTTTTTTTCAGTTCGAGTTCTTTCCCTCTACTAGGTTGCAGGTTAAACCTTTCTTCCCCACCTACAATTACCCTGGTAATTATAGTACGTACATTTTCCTCTTTAAAATCTGGGATGCTAGACCACCCAGGAAGGGAGTGAAGGAGCCTGGCATAGGTGCTCAGGCACATGAGGACAGGCAATTCCCGGTATTACTAATGTCAGTGCTGCGGCTGGCTTGGCCTGCTTCTTCCTTACATTTCTTCGATAACCAAACAGGTTTTGTTTGAATTAGCAAGGTAGTTTTTACCTTGCTACCTTAGAAGTATCTGGCAGTTTAAGAAATGTTTTCAATTCAAACTTTCAAATTAGAGAGATTTTTAGGAGATTGTCAAAAATTCTCTAGGCTTATTAATCAACGTATTAACTATACACAAAGGTACATAGGCTGTAAATGTACGGCTCAGTGAAATTTTATAAAGTGGCTACCACCCAGATTAAAAAGAAAAATGACATTACTAGTACCCCAAAGCCCCTCTTTGTGACGGAGAAGAGGCCACTGCTTCCCCAGAGTTCACCACGGCTCTGACTCCCAGAGCTGACCAGCTCTTAGAAAATCATTGTAGTTTTGCCTACTCTGAAAACTGGCTGATTTTAGTACAGGCAGTGTGTATTGTTTGGAGCGTTTGATGGTCTTCAGTTGTCGTGTGTCGCGATGCTCAGTTCACTGTCCCTGCTGTTAACAGCCCGCTGTGGAGTGCCATGGTTTGGTGACTCCCTCGTTTTACTGATGTTGGATATTTGCTTGTTTTGTTTGGGGCTCTTTAGAACAGTGCTGCCGTAAACAGCCGTGTATACACGTACATATTTCCGGTGGGCCTGTACCGTGCCTGGACCCCAGTGCATGGCATGGGTAGGATCCAGGACACATGTGGGGTCAGCCTTCGTACTCGGAGACTAGCAGAGAGGGTGATATTTGAAGCCCCTTAGCACTTTCCCATCTCCTTGATGGTAGTGACTAATAGATCTTTGACAGGGTGAACAAGACAGTTGGTTCCCAGGAGATAAAAGCCAAGACGTCATTTCATTTTTTCTTCCTTCAGAGGCTAAGTAGAGTGGGAGACCAGTGTGCATTCCTGAGCTGGGTCATCCTGGAGCCCTGTTCCCAGAGCCTGGTGGGCCTACCAGCCTTAGTTCTTGGCTCTGAAATGCCCCTTCTCTTAAACATCTTGCCAGTCAGCACCACTATTTCTCTATCAGGCTTGGGAATGTCACCCCCTCCCCATAGCCGACAGCACAGAGAGGCCCAGCTGATCACATAAGCAAGACTTTATTGAAGAATCAGGAGAGCAGAAGGGACACCAACCCAGACAGTGCCAGTCATGGCTTATTATACCAGATATGATTCACTGCTCTTCCCCTCAGCTGACCTCTGCGCCAGTGGGACTGTGTCACACTCATGTTCATCACGGGGAGGTCCCATTCCTGGCCCACGGGTCTGTAAGGGACAGCTCTGCCACCATTCATGATACCTCCGTAGGACACCCTCCCAGATGATGGCAGGGAAGGCTCCATTCCACCAGGAGATGACGTTTACAGTGAACTCACAGTGAGCAAACATAACAGACCCTACAGACCTCGTGCCACACAGGGACCTGGATGACGGTTCTCCCAGGGTGGCTCAAAGGTTCTTGGCCGTGTTGAAATGAATAACACAGCATCAGGGCCAGGCTAGAGTGATCTGATCCTAGGTGCTGTGCAGAGCAGGCCAGGTGGGTTGGTCCCTGGCGGGAGTGAGGAAGGCAAGAGGCCCAGGTAGCACGGGTGGGATGCGAGCTCTCCATGGCCTGAGCGGAGCTTGGATGGCATTGGCTTTGCTACCAGGCTTTTCCTGAGGGACCCAGGTTTCCTCCAGCCCTGCTGGGTGTAGTTCTGTGTCTCAGTGGGGGGTGGCAGTGGAGGACGTATGGTTAAGACACTTGAGTTTGGTAGGAGGAAATTTGATACAGATTGTATTTATCACATGTTCTCTTATCTTTTGTCACCAAAAGGTTCCCCTATCACATGAGGTGGATAGTGAAGATGAGGACGATATTTCTGAGCACGATGGGTTTCCAGGCTCGGCTCTTACAACGCTGCGTACACAAGAAAAAGGTAAAAAAAAAAAAAATAATAATAATATAAAAGCATTTCATGGCAATAAATACTGGTTAATTTTTTGAACATAGAACCATTGTACTTCCACACCATGGTTCTGTGATCATAAGTGGGAATATTCCTGCGTTCTGTTTTCACTGGAGTTAAGTTAGTCCGTGACTGATTACCTGGATGTTAGGTTGTCTTTAACGTATCCGGTGCTCACTTTGGAGTCCATTCCAAAGTGAGAGGGTGTATGGTAAGGAGGAGGAGGCTGGCTCAGGCTCTAAGCTCCATGCACTCCTTCCCCTCTGCTCCCCAGGGCCTGGTGTTGCCTGGGGCCGGCACACAGTGGTCCCCATGGGGTGGACGAGCGACAGTGTCTTGTTCACCCAGCCATCTCCAGCCACTAGTGGTTTGTAGGCTGAATGAGTGCCTGGGCATGTTTATGAGAGAGCGCGGCACATTGTGGCAATGGTGCGGAACAGTTGTCCGTTTCCTTTTTTTTTTTTTTTCAGTTGTCCGTTTCCAAAGAGGTGGCTTTTGTGTACAGGTGAGAAAGACACCGGCACCGCTAGCTGCTTTGTCAGGACCCTCATGATACCTGGACCAGAAAACACGGGCTGGTTAGGTGGCATGTTTTATCCCTATGGGGAAATCTATACAAATATTAAGTTCGTGTACAGATATGGATCTCTTTTTTAATTACAGAAGTAATATTTTCTCACTGTAAAAAAGCTGAAATACATAAATGCAACATAACTACTGTCATAGATAATTTTAACAATGTAGATTGTTTGCTGCTGTAACACACATCATCTTGTCACCAGCCTCTTATCTTAGACACACCTCGCACGTCTCCCTGTGTTTATACCTGTCCCTCCATTTTCTTTCTTTCTTTCTTTTTTTAAGGTTTTATTTATTTATTTATGAGAGACACAGAGAGAGAGAGGGAGAGACACAGAAACACAGGCAGAGGGAGAAACAGGCTCCATACAGGGAACCCAATGTGGGACCCAATCCTGGGACTCTAGGATCACACACTGGGCCGAAGGCAGGCTAAACCGCCGAGCCACCCAGGGATCCCCCAAGTCCCTCCATTTTCTAATGTCTGTGCTGTGCTGCCCATGGCCTGGGAGTTACTGAGTCAGGATCCAGTCAGGAGACAGAAGGCACATGGTGATGTGATCAGGGAAGTTTAGCATAAAGAACCACCAACTCTAACAGGATTGCCTGCGAGGGGCTGGAGAGAAGTCTAGCGAATACAGTGGTAGAAGGAAGAGCCTCTCCCCGTACACTTACGGTGCACGTAGAGCTCCCAGGGAAGACACCTGTCTAGAGAGCCGCCCAAGGCCCAGAGGCAGCGCTGGGGATGGTGCTGCTGTGGCCCTCTGGCTAGCGGAGAACTCAGCTCACTGGAAAGCCGCCTTCTCCAGGGAGTGAGAGAAGAAGCCACTCATGGGGAGGTGCCCGCTGGCCACTTAGAAAGAGAGAAGGGGGGAGGAGAAAAGGAAGGGCGGAAAGGAGGCCCTGGGATGAGGAGCTCCGCCTTCCCCGTCTGTGTCTCTTGGGCGCCCTCTGCTGATGGAGCGCATCCTTGCGCCACCCGACCTGGGTAGGTCCTGCACGGGGGTGCAGAGAGGCAGGGGGGCAGTGGAGGTGAGCCTGCGGCTGGCCCAGTAAATGTTGGGGTCTCCAAGGTCAGGTAGGCCCTTTGCTCTTCTCAGCAGTCACGCCCCGCCCCCTGCCCAGCAGGTATATGGGTGCACGTGGAGTGCCCACTGCGTTAGGCTGTGGAAGCAGCCAGAGCAAGCTCGTCGAAACACGAAGTGGTGTCTGGTAGTGTCCCTGTCTACCCCCCATGGGCCCCCACACCCTTTTTATTTTTACTTAGACCTCCTCACTGGTTTCCCACAGCCTATAAGACCTGCTGGGCCTGCCCCTGCTGCCCATCTTCCAGCCACTCCCAGGGTTCTTCTGTTTCTTCAGGTGCGTGGTGGTCCCTTCTGCCACTGGGCCTTTGTACATGCTATTCCCCCTCCCCACAGGCTAATGTCTATTATATATGAAGGCGGAAGAAGGAGGGGTTGCGTATTTGACTTTTTATGTTTTATACATTCACATATATCTGAAAGGAAGTATACCCGATCGATAACCATGGTTATCTCTCGGGAGGGATAAGGTTCAGAGGATGATGATGATTAGGGGGCGGTTTCGATTTATCTGTGTTACTAGAATTTTTGGCAGCACTGTGTGGTGTGACTTTTCTATGAGGATGGGGGATAGTACCTGGCATGGCCAGCGTAGGAGACTTCCGCTGTTATTGAAATAGTTTATACCACTTGCCTGACACACTGGAGAGATAAGGGTGAGGCGTCTGCAAACGTTTTGGAGAAACGATCAATGAGAAATAGAAATATATACACAGAGCAGAGCCCAGTGTGCTGTACATACATCAAGAACCAAAGTGAACTTGGGTGATGCCAATTCTGGCTCTTTTTTTCTGCGAAGTTGGTGACCAAGATACAATAGAGGCGGTGATTTTCTTTCTTTCTTTCTTTCTTTCTTTCTTTCTTTCTTTCTTTCTTTCTTTCTTTCTTTCTTTCTTTTTAAAAGATTTTATTTATTCATGAGAGACACACAGAGAAAGGCAGAGACACAGGCAGAGGGAGAAGCAGGTTCCATGCAGGGAGCCCCATATGGCACTCGATCCCAGGACTCCGGGGTCACGACCTGAGCTGAAGGCAGATGCTCAACCACTGAGCCACCCAGGCGTCCCTTTATATCACTTTAAACATTTGCTCATGAGATGCTCACCTACCGTGTGCCAGAGATGACGGAGCCGCAGTCATCTCTGAGGACCCCCACCCTCACGTTCCAGTTGTGGGGCAGGACGTGCCGATGGGGAGCTGCAGTCTGGGGTGCCGAGATGGTTGACAGAAGCAGCACAAAGCTCAGGAGAGCAGGCAGCCTTGCCAGCTGGAGAAGGCAGTGGGTAGAGGGGGCTTCGTTACCGCACTTGGAAGGACAAGGCAGGGTTTCGTCCATGCGCCAGTCTAGACTGCCCCAGGACATTTGATCAGAAGTTCAGTTAAAATAATGGGGCAAGATGATATTTTGGTCAAAAATAATTTCTTTCGTGATTATTGTTCAAGGCTTGGTAATTGTGATGAACCACAAAGTAGATTTATAATCTTTTATGTATCTTTAGGCATTTTCGTCCGTCTTTCTGAATTTTGCTGGTTTTTGCATTTTTGTTTCCAGTTTATTTCCATCCAGTTCTTTCCGCTCTGTAAATTGTAGAAACGAACAACAACCAACTTTTCACTACAACAGAGGGTACAGGGCACACTAGGGCATAAGATGACCCTCCTCGGAGCACCTTCATCACAGATGCGTGTTTGTAATTGAGAGTGAATAATGGGGTGAGATTTGTTCGCCTCTGTGTCGCTGAGGTGATTTGCTCCAAGGAACAACTCTGACCGGGTCAGATGCCACTTCCAGGGAGAGAGGAGTCCAGCCTCTCGGCACACTTGGGGAACGGTGGTGGCACTTTTGAAGAGAAGAGGGGATAGGGCCGTGTGGAAATGGGGGCCACTCCAAGGACTCGGTCCTGGCTCTGCAGTCATGTGGGCCACGGGAGGTGCAACGGACTTAACAGGAGGAGGTGAGCAGTGCAGTCAGGCCCTCTGCCTTGTGGGGACCAGCTCGCTGTGGAACCTTGGAAGGCTGTCCCCGCCTGGGCCTTGTTCCGTCGTCGGCAGAAGGCAGGTTCCTGTGATCCTGCTCTTCGGAGTTGTCACGTGTCTTTACCAGCTTTGAAAATGCTTCTTTCTCTCTCTCTTTTTAATCAGATGATAAGCATTCTGTTCTGAATTTAAAGGTAAGATTCATGTTTTTTAAACCCAGTTTAATTGAGAAAATTAATAGAATCAATTGAATTAATTAATTTAAATTAATTTAAATTCTATTAAAATTAATAGAATTTCTGCCATAATTTTTAAAAACTTGTGTGATTTGTTGGGGGTAGAGGGGGATCTTCCCTTAAGAGTCCTTTCCCATTAAGTGTTTTTTAAAAATACTTTTTAGGAGTGCCTGGGTGGCTCAATCCATTAAGCGTCTGACTCTTGATTTTGGCTCAGGTCATGATCTCAGGGTCATGAGATCCAGCCCTGCATTGGGCTCTGCACTAAGCACGGAGTCTACTTAAGATTCTCTCCTTCCTTCTCTCTCTGCCCCTGCCCCAAAATACAGGCATGTGTGCATGTGTGTACGTGTGCATGTGCGCACGCTCTTGCTAAAAAAAATAATAATAGTAATAAAATACTTTTGAAACATGGAGAAACTCATGTTTTCCATAGTTCAAAAATGAATATAACGTAGTGGGTGGTTAGAAATCAAATACACAATTTGCAGAATGAATAAACAACAACAAATTTAGAGACATGGAAATAGGTTTTTCCTTTTTTTTTTTTTTTTTGTAAACATGGAAATAGCTTTAACTTAAGTTTTAATCCTGCAATATCATAGGAATTTAAAAATTAGAGATTTCTCAGTAGAGTTAATTTGTAGTCTTATCTAACTCTTCAGCGGAAATTAGAAACTTAATATCAGGCCGGTGTGTAATGGAAAAGTGAACAAAAGTTCAAAGCCTTCCCTTTCCTCTAGCTTTGGGGTTGGAAAGGAAGATCATATACTTTTCTCGACACTTTAGAAATGTGCTTCTCTGTGGTGTTTGGGATCATTTTGCCTATCCCAAGGAATAAAAAAAAAAAAAAAAACAGAGTTTGCTTCGCCCATCTCTGCTCAGTACCTGCAGTCCTGTCTCGTGCTTTCAAACATGAACTGACATCCTGCCCCTTGTGGGACCTGCATGTGAAAACACAAGTGGCTGAACTCACGGGTGAAGAGTCAGGAAGACAGCCTGAACAGGACTTCCATTAGTGCCTCAGCGAAGCCGCCAGAGTGCAAGACCCTTAACGTTTAAGATTCAGTTAAAAGAAACAATGGATATTAGAGTCTCTAAAGCTAAAGAAGACTAAGAAGTACAAGAACCAAAGTGAAGAGAAAAAAGGGTATTTAAATACTTGATATACGATGACCCAGCTGCTCTGGCCAGTCTCCTTTTAGAAGATACTAAGACTTTTTTTTTTTTAAGATTTCATTCATTCATTCATTTAAGAGAGAGAGAGAGAGCACACAAGCAGAGGTGAGGGGCAGAGGCAGAAGCAGACTCTCCACTGAGCAGGGAGCCCGATGCGGGACTCAATCCTAGGACCCTGGGATCATGACCTGAGCCGAAGGCAGATGCTTAACCGACTGAGCCACCCAGGTGCCCCAGATGCTAAAACTCTTAATTCATTACTCATGTTTTTTCTTCCCTAGGATGAAAAACCACCATTATGTCAAAAGCCTCCACCCTCCCCAGGTATTTGCCTTTTGAATTTAATTATGATGAAAAGCTTATTATTTTAGAGAATGCCCAGAATAATCTTGTCTAAAATAAAGAACTTTTTTTTCCCCCTGTAAAGCTGCTGCTTCTGTCTCGTTACTGAAATTGGGAAGAGGGGCACCTCTGCCCTAAGAGGGAGGGTCTAAATGTTGAAACATTGAATGGTGGATGGATGTCCTCACAGGATGTGCTCCGACACTGGGAGGCCGGTGGATGCAAATGGGGACCACTTCGTGTCCCCACCACTTGCCAGGGCCAGGCACATGCCAGGAACCACTCTCACCTTTTCTAGCTGACCTCTTTGGGCATATTTTAGGCTGAAGCTTCCATCTTTACTCTCAAATGTTTTCTTTCTGGGATACCTCTGAGTTCCACCCTTGTTTTCAGGGTAGCTGTGGAGTTACTAATTTCTTAGACAACCCTTTCTTGTCCTAAGGATTGGGTATGATGTATCGGGGGGCAAGGAGGCTATGTGGAGTCCCCAGTCCTTGCGCTAGCCCTTGCCAGTTGCCTGGGGTGTGGGCCGGTCCACTATCTGGAGCCACCAGCCCTCCCACCCTGGTCTGCCCCCAGAAGCTCTGCTTCCGCCTCCACCTTCACTCAGAGGCATGCCAAGGCCAGGCAGCCCATTGTGGTCCTTACCTCCTTTGACCCCTGTGAACATATCTCTCCATGGAACATCGCCCTCTGTTCTCCAGTCTCTCTTGCTAAAACTCTTAAAAACCCTTCGTGACCTCTGGCTTCTCCTCTCCCTGATGTCCACATGCTGGTGGCTCCTCAGTCTCTCCAGCTGAGGCCTCCTTCAGAGCATGGCCTGTGTCCTAAACTGAGCTTGCCCTCTCTGCTTCATTGGTGTTCCTTGTCGAGCTAAGTGTCTTCCAAACCACGGGTGTTGGTGGGCCTCCTTGATTTGCACCCCCTCACTGCCCACACCCAGTCAGCTGCTGGGCCCTGTCAGGGGTTAGCCTCTGAGGCCTTCTCTCATCTTTCTCTTCCTCTCTGCCCTGACTAGGGGCCTCTGGACTGGCCTCCCTGCCTCCCTGCCTACATTCACTTTCTTCACTGCTGGCCTCAGGGGCTCATCTGAGAAGTAGAGCCCTTTCTTTTCACACATTTGCCTAAAACCCTTTTCTAGCTCCTGGTGGCCTGCAGGACAGATCCTCCACTATCAGTATTATGATCTGCCTCGGCTCCTGCCTCCCTCTGCTGCCCCCTTCCCTGTGGCTTACTGTAGCCTCAGCAGACCACTCACTCTTTCCTCCTACAGGCCATTCTCACTGCAGGACTGAAGGACTACATAGCACAAGGTCTGACATGAAGAAGTGATTCACATGGTTATTGAGATAGTCTCTTATAATTTTGGTGTAAAATTGTAATTTTAATAATACTGTAATATCAGTAATAATACTGTAATATCAGTCAGTACTTAAAAACTTTTCCTCTATACCTTTCCAGATATAGCTGGTAGAACACGGCAAAGATATATAGAAATAACCAAAGAAAAGTTTGAAGAATTAAAAGAAGAAAATATGCAGCTAATCAATGCAAATCAAACCCTTACTCTTGAACTTAACATAGTAAAACGAGCAATGAAAGAACTACAATTAAAACTGAAAAGAACGGAAAAAGAACATCAAAAGTTGAAAGAGGCTGAGAAGACATCCTCTCAGGAAGGTGGGGACAACTACACAGTTCGTTTATTAAAGGAACAAATAAGGATTCAGATTCACTGATTTTCTTTTTTTTTTTTTTATTTTATTTTTTGAAAGCTAGTGTTTTATGCTATAATATTTGTTGATGTTAATGTTGATACTGTATTATAATAATTAAGGCTCTTTCATTAATATCCTTGTTAAAGTTTGATTTTATCTGCTATGTCATTATTATGCTAAAGAAATTCCAATACTTCTTTTGGTTCTTTATGCTTAGCATAGTATCTTACATATATTTCATATGGGCTTTTATCCCTGTGAACAGCACATAAAAGTGCATCTTTGAGATCAAGCCTCGAGTCAGGCTCTGCGCTCCATGTGGAGTCTGCTCGAGATTCTCTCCCTTTCTCTGCTCCGTCTCCCTACCCCAACGCATACATGCATACATGCTCTCTCTCTATCTCTCTCAAATAAATAAATAAATAAATAAATATTTTTAAAAGTGCCTCTTTCTCCACATACTTACCAGTGATAAGGATTATATTTTCCTTACTAATTTGACAGGCAAAAAGGTCATGGAGGAAATCCTATTTTGTTTTATCTGTTTTGTTTTTAAGATTTTATTTATTTTTTTGACAGAGAGGCGGGGGGGAGGGGGGAGCAGCAGTCAGAGAGACAGGGAGAAGTAGGCTCCCTGCCTGCTGAGCAAGGAACCCAATGTGGAGCTTGATCCCAGGAGCCTAGGATCATGACCTGACCTGAAGTCAGATGCTTAACTGACTGAGCCATGTAGGCATCCCAGGAAAATCTCATTTTAAATTTATGTGTATTTATTTTACTATTGATGAGCTTGAACATTTTTTCATATCTTTGTGGGTCATTTTTTTTCTCTTTCATAAATTTTCCCACTTTACATTGAGATACTTTGATTTTTTTTTTTCTTATTGATTTGTAGGAGCTCTTTAAATGTTAGGGATTTTGGACCTTTCTCATATATGTACTGGTTTCTCAGTTTGTTAATAATTTTGCTAAATATAGGGTGTTTTTCTTTTATGACTTATGCCCTTGGTCAAGTCCTTCTTAACTCTGAGATTATGTAAATATTCAGTAATGTTTCCTCTATACATTGATCTATTTACATTAGTCTAATATTATGGCTTTAAGAAAAGTATTGTAGTCTTTTTCATACAGACTGCATTTCTGGTCTTAGGCACATTTATTTCTGCGACTTTATATTATTTGTGCTACTACTTTTTGGAGTCTATTTTCTAATAGGACATTACTATTCTATGGGAAGGTTATTAGTTCTAATAAACTTTACATTTATTTTATATGATTTTCAAGGCACATATTGTATATCATCTGAAACAATGACTTTTTCATTCCCATCAAAATTTCATTTTACTTTAATTGTACAATGCACAAACTTCCAGAACATTGTTGACTATGTTAAAAGAACTTAGTAACTTTTATACATTGATATCTATACGTCTGTCCTCCACTGCCTCTGTGAGACCAAACAGGAAGAAAGATTAGATAATTGGCAATTTACATAAAATCTTGATCAATGTGGTAGAAGTTCTTTTAATATTAAATTTATTTATTCTTTTCAGTAGTTACTGCACCTGAACTACTTTATCTGAGAAAACAAGCTCAAGAACTGGTGGATGAAAATGATGGGTTAAAGATGACTGTCCATCGTTTGAATGTAGAACTGAGTCGATACCAGACAAAATTCAGGCATTTGTCCAAGGAGGAGGTAATGTTTTCAATTTTAAAATACCAGTTTTCTGATATTTTTAGACTTTACTGTTGAATTGCTTTCTTGAAGGAATCTGAAGTATCTATTATTACTTGGTATAAAAAAGGTATATCCAAAGCACAGTCTTCCTGGGGACCTTTCTGTGTCCTCCCTTCTTCCTTTCCTTTCCCATTTCTCAAGATAAAAGCAATAAGGCTCCTCATTTAAAAAAAAAAAAAAAAAGCAAAAAAAAGCTGGGGACAATACAGATATAAAGTTAAGGAGTAAAAGTCCATGTCAGCTCCATTCTTAGCCCTGTTCCTCAAGGGTACAGCTGTTTGTTGGTGTACCAACTTTGGAAAGAATGCAAACTAGTTATCACAGGTTCCCCAAATCACCTAGCTCTTGTGGCCAATGGGACCTGAGTTCATGATTCCCAAAGGACTAGCAAACAAAGAAACAGGCATGGGAGCACCCTTCTGTGCTCCCTCATGTTCAGCACAGGGGAAGCCGGCAAAAACACCCGTGTCCTACTTCTTCCCTAGAAGGAGTTTGAATGCATACTTCCCCAGCTGCTGCCAGAGGTCTGATTTCCAATCAGCTTGCATCTAAGTGCTGAAAACGGTCTTTACATTTGGGAAATTAATGAGCCTCAGTACACCCTCAACTACTGGGAACCACTAAGAATGAAGACAGTGGCCTGGACAGTCATAGATGTTTGGGAGGCAAACAGGAGCTCAGGCTGGTCTGATTGATGAGGCTCATCTCTTATATGAGAACAGTGTCAAAATTGGGAGAGGTAGGCTTTTTTCCTAATGCACAGAAACCAACACAGAGAGTTAAGGAAAATGCAGAAAAAAGGGATTGTCTTCCAAACAAAAAGATCAGAAACTGATTTTAATGAAGTACAGATAATCAATGTACTCAATAGAGAGTTCAAAATAGGTCAGAAAGATGCTCACCAACGTCAAGAGAGCATGAATCATGTGAACATTTTGACAAAGACTGAAAAACTAAAAAGTACCAAACAGAAATCATACAGCTGGAGACTGTAATAACCAAACTGAAAAATTCAACAGAGGGGTTCAACAACAAACTAGAGTAAGTGGAAGAAAGCACCCATGAAGTGAAGACAGAGCAGTGGAATTTAACCACTCAGATAAGCAAAAGGAAATTGAAAAAGACTGATGAGCCACTATTAAGTAGATTACAGGGGTCCCAAAAGGAGGAGAGACTTCCCTAACCTGGGGAAAGAAACAGACATCCAGATTTAGGAAGTTTGGAGAGTTCCAAATAGGAGGAACCCAAAGACACCCACATCAAAACACATTATAATTAAAGTGACAGAAGTTAAGGAAAGAATTTTAAAAGCACCAAGAGAAAAACAACTTCTTACGCATGAGGGAACTCCCATAGCGCTATCAGCAGATTCTTCAGCAGAAACTTCACAGGCCAGAAGGGAGTAGTGTGGTATATCTGAAGTGCTAAAAAAGAACAGAAGTAAAAAAACTGCCAACCAAGAATACTCTACCTGACAAAGCTATCCTTCCAAAATGAAGGATAGAGGAAGAGTTTTCTGGACAAGTATAAGCTGAAGGAGTTCATCACCACTAAACCGGCCTTAAAGGGACTTCTCTAAGCTAAAACAAAGAGGCAAACTAATAATAAGAAAACACATAAGAGAAATAATAAATGAATCCAATAAATTTGCATACAAAAATCTATGTACAAAAGTCAGTTGTGTTTCTAGATGCTAACAACAAACTACTGGAAAGAAGAATTAAGGGACGCCTGGGTGGCTCAGTGGTTAAGCGTCTGCCTTCAGCTCAGGGCATGATCCTGGAGTCCCGGGATCGAGTCCCACATTGGGCCCCCTGCATGGAGCATGCTTCTCCCTCTGCCTGTGTCTCTGCCTCTCTTTCTCTCTGTGTCTCTCATGAATAAATAAATAAAATCTTTAAAAAAATATATTTTTTAAAAGAAGAATTTAAAAAAATCCCACTTATACTAGCATCAAAAAGAATAAAATACTTTGGAAAAAAATTATAAAGCAGGAGGGGTGCCTTGATTTCAGCTCAGGTCATGATCCCAGATTTCTGGGATTGAACCCCACATCAGGCTCCCTGCTCAGCAAGGTGTCTACTTTTCGTTCTACCCCTCTACCTCCCTCTGCTTGTGCTCTCTCTGGCTCATGCTCTCTGACTCTTTCTCTCTCTGTCTCTCTTTCTCTCTCTCTCTCTCTCTCAAATAAATAAATAAATAAATAAATAAATAAATAATAAATAAATAAATATCTGAAAAAATTTACAAAGGGGGGTAAAAGATCTGTACACCCAAGAAGATAAAACACTGGTGAAAGAAATTGAAGAAGACATAAATAAGTAGAAAGATTTTCTGTGTTCATAGATCAGAAGAATTAATATAGTTAAAATGTCCATAGTACTCAAAACAATCTATAGATTCAATGCAATGCCCTTCCAAATTCCAGTGGCATTTTTCACAGAAATAGATTAAAAAAATAATCCTAGAATTTGTAAGGAATCACAAAAGACTTCGAGCAGCCAAAGCAATCTTGAGAAAGAAGAACAAAGTTGGAGACCTCACACCTCTGATTTCAAGCTATTACAAAGCCACAGCAATCAAAACAGTGTGCTATTGGCATAAAAACAAACATATAAACCAATGGGAAAGAATTGAGGGCCCAGAAATAAACCCATGCGTATATGCTCCATTTATTTTTGACAAAGGAACCAAGGCTACACTATGAGGAAAAGACAGTCTTTTCAATAAATAATGTTGGAAAAACTGGATGTCCACATACAGAAGAATGAAACTGGATCTCTATGTTACACTGCACCCAAAAATCTCAACTCGCTATGAATTAAGGATTTGAGTGTAAGACCCTAAATCATAAAACTCCTTGACATCAATCTTGGCGGTGATAATTTGGATTTGACACCAAAAGCGACAAGCACTGAAAGCAGACTAACCAGTGGGGCTACATCAAATTTCTCAGCAAAGGGAGCCATCAGCAAAATGAAGACAGCCTATGGAATGGGGGAAAATATTTGCAAAGCACATGTCCAGTAGGGGATTAGTATCCAAAAAATAACAAGGAACACATACTACTCAACAGTACAAAAATAACTCAATTTAAAACTTGGCAAAGGACTTAAATAGCCACTTTTCCAAAGAAGACATACAGATGACCAACAGGTGCTCAACATCACTCATTAGCAGGGAAATGCATATTAAAGTCATAATTAGCTATCGCCTCATACCCATTAGCGTGTCTGTTACTAAAAAGAGAAGAGATAGCAAGTGTTGGTGAGGGTGTGGAGAAAAGGACCCCTCGTGAACTGTCGGTGGGAATATCAGTGGGTGCAGCCACTGGAAACAGTGGAAAACAGTGTGGAGGTTCCTCAAGAAATTAGAAACAGAACTACCATGTATCGAGCAATTCCACTTTGGGTAGATGTCCAAAGGGAAACAAGATGAGTATCTTGAAGAGACGTCTGTACTTGTATGTTCACTGAAGCGTTATCTACCACAGCCAAGGTATGGAAACTGCCCCCAAGTCTGTCAGCAGATAAATGGATCAAGAAAATGTGTATATACAAAAATGTGATTGATGTATATGTAACGTGGTGTACGTACACACAGAAGGTATTTCTGTCTTCTGCAACAATGTAGGTGAACATGGAGGGCATTCTGCTAAGTGAAACAGGCCAAAGTCAGACAAGCACTGCATAGTATCATTTATATGTGGAATCTTAAAAAAAGTAAGTCAGGGACACCTGAGTGGCTTAATGGTTGAGTGTCTGCCTTAGGCTCAGGGCGTGATCCTGGGGTCCTGGGATCAAGTCCTACTTCAGGCTCCCTGTCTCTGCCTCTCTCTCTGTATGTCTCTCATGAATATGTAAATAAAATCATTTTTATTTTTATTTTTATTTTTTTATTTATTTATGATAGTCACACAGAGAGAGAAAGAGAGGCAGAGACATAGGCAGAGGGAGAAGCAGGCTCCATGCACCGGGAGCCCGACGTGGGATTCGATCCCGGGTCTCCAGGATCGCGCCCTGGGCCAAAAGCAGGCACTAAACTGCTGCGCCACCCAGGGATCCCTAAATAAAATCCTTTAAAAAAAAAAAAAAAGTCAAACATACAGAAACAGTAGGGTGGTGGTTGCCATTTGCTGGGGGGTGGAGGAAATAGGAGGGAGAGGCTGGGGCACAAACTTTCAGTCATGAGTAAGATCTGGGGATTAATGTATAATGTGATGATTATAGTTGACTGTCCTCTGTCATATAATTGAAATTTGCTAAGAGAGTAGAACTTAAATGTTCTCTCTCTTTTTTCTCTCTCTCTTTTTTAAAGGCAAATATGTGAGGCGATGGGCATGTAATTAGCTTGGTGGTGGGAATGCTTTCACAGTATAGGCATATATAAAGAGAGAAGAAAGCAGATTAGTTTTTACTTAAGAGGGGTTGCAGGATTCAGTTCAATAAACGCACCAAGCAAAGCACTGTGTTAGATGCTGTGAGGAATAACAAGAGGAGCCAGAAGGTCAGGTCCTTGCCCTTAGAGAGTAGTGCATGTGGGGGAGGGGCAGGGGCAGGGAGGTGATACATGTTAGGATACACAGCTGACTGACCCCTGCTGGGATCAAGGTGGGAAACCAGGAGTACACCTGTTCTCACATGGCGCATTGGGAATTCAGGGCAGCTTCCTGAGCTTCTGATTTTAAAGTAGGACTTAAGTTTAAATTTTTATTTTTTTAAAGATTTTTATTAACTTCAGAGAGAGAGAGAGTGCACAAGCAGGGGAAGGGGCAGAGGCAGATGGAAAAGCAGAGTCCCCACTGAACAGGGAGCCCCACATGGGTCTCGATCTCTGGACCCTGGGATCATGACCCGAGCCGAAGGCACTTAACCAGTTGATTCACGCATGTGCCCTACGTTTAAAATTTTTTGAGATATAATTCACGTATTGTTCAATTCACCCATTTAAAGTGTGAAGTTCAGTGATTTTTACTGTCTTCACAGAATCATGCAACCATCACTGCAGTCAGTTGTCAAACAAGTTCATCACAACAAGAAATTTCCCCCCTGTTAACAGTCACCCCCATTTCCCCCACCACCTGCACTGGTTCTTGCAGCCACTAATCTATTTCCTGTCTCTGTTGATTTGGCTTTGTGGAACATTTCATATAAACAAAATCATACAACATGTGGTCTTTTGTGACTGACTCCTTTCATACAGCATAATGTTTTTTGTTGTTGTTTTTTTTAATGACAGCAAAAAAATTATAGTTCTTAGGGTCACATGATCCAAAACAGGCTTCCTAGGCCAGGGCCCTTTGCAGGGCTATGGGCTGTTCTCTTTAAAAAGGATACAGATGGGCAGGTCACTGCCCTCCACACCGTTCCACCTGTGCAGATGCCCCATTCTCCATGACAATCTTCCCTGATCACTCCAGTTGGATATGATCTCTCTCTCTCTTAAATCATCACAGGCTTTTGTTTGTACCACTCTTAAGGCAGCTAGAACATTCCACCCTGTACTATATTTGTGTGTCGTGTATTATGTTCATTTGCAAGAGAAGACTTATCTCTGTTAGACCATAAAATCCTGGAAGACCATTGTGTTGTGATATCCATAATGACTTAGAGAGTTCTAACTATTTGCTGAATGAATGAGTGATGATATGGATATTAAGGCGAATGTATTAGAAAGTTTTTTTTGAATAAAGAATTATTCCATTAGGACAATTGCTTCTGAGCCTGATGGAATGACCATTACCAGGTTTGCCCTTTTACTATCATAACTAGAAAATTCTACAGAATACATACAAGATTTTATTTATTTATTTGAAAGAGAGAGAGAGAGAGGCAGAGCAAGCGCAAGGGTGAAGAGGGGCAGCAGGAGAGGGAGAAGCAGACTCCTCGTTGAGCAGGGAGCCCGATGCAGGTATTAATCCCAGGACCTTGATATCATGACCTGAGCTGAAGGCAGATGCTTAACTGACTGAGCCACCCAGGCACCCCTACTGAAGCAGATTTGTATTCAACAAAAGAGAAGGGTGAAACTCTTTAAGGCCAGGCAGAAAACAAGTTCAGGGAGCTGTGAGCCAAATAATTAACACTGGGAGACTGGGCTGACTACAAAGGAGTAGTTTGTTGAATAGTGCAGCATTGCGTGAAGAGCCCAGAGGGACCTTGCCTCAGTAGCTGGCTAAACTAGCCTCTTAGTAAATACCCACCCTGACCAGGTAAAAAATGGGCCTCAAAAACATCAGGTTGATCCATGAGTGACTTAAGAGCTACAAAAAAAAAAAAAAAAAAAAAAAAAAAAAAGATGAAAAAAACCCCCACACTCTTTAAAGGAAGACAACCAAATCCAGACCCTCCACATGTAACACTGTAAGAGTTCAACATTCAATAAACAATTACTAGATATGCTCCAGATTTAAGAAGACTGAAAAGGCTTGACAACTAAATGCAACATACAATCCTGGATTGGATCCTTGATCAGAAAAGGACATTAGTGGGAAAATAGGCAAAATTTGAACATAGTCTAGATTAAAATATAGTTTTGCATCAGTGTTGATTTCCTGATTTTTATGATATTACTGTGGTTGGGTAAATGAATGTTTTTAGGAAATATACACTGAAATATTTTGAGGAAAGGGAGCATTATATCTGCAAATCACTCTCAAATATTTCAGAAAAAAATCGATTTTATACACACACACACACAAACACCTCTGAATGCATATACATGTATGGATTGCTGATGCCTAGTCTTGAATAGGAATATCTAAGGCTTATTTGTAATAACATGGATCAATCTAGAGGGTATAATGCTAAGCAAAATAAGTCAGAGAAAGATGAATACTGTATGATTTCACACATATGTGGAATTTAAGAAAGAAAACAAGCAAAGGGAAGAAAGAGAGAAACCAAAAAAAAACAGACTCTTAACTATAGAGTACAAACTAGTGGTTCCCAGGAGGGTGAGGGATGGGGGAAACAGGTGAAGGGGATTAAAGAGCACACTTA
This sequence comes from Canis lupus dingo, assembly GCF_003254725.2. NCBI lineage: Eukaryota > Metazoa > Chordata > Mammalia > Carnivora > Canidae > Canis > Canis lupus. The sequence continues at coordinate 119,280,970 of NC_064243.1, forward strand.
AGATGATCACTGAGTCATGTATAGAACTATTGTTGAATCACTATATTGCACGGCTGAAACTAATATAACATTGTATGTTAACTATACTGGAATTAAAATAAAAAATTTAATTAAAAAAACAATAAGGCTTGAACTTTCAGAGGAAGCATTGTTTAATTTGCCTTTCCTATGTGTTTTGTTCTTAGATTTTAAATATCAATGGCCTCCCATCAGAGGGCCCAGCACCACCCTGGTTGGTAAGTGAAAGTTACTTAATTTCAGGCCCATATTTTCTGGGCTATAGTTGAATAGCTATTGAAAACCATTCCAAATTAAGTAAATTTTTATTTACTTTTTTTAAATTTTTAAAGAATGTGCTGATTGTGTTCAGACATAAGACCTCTGTCTTTATTATTTCATTATTTTATTATGTTCAGTTGGATGTAAAGTACCTGTCACCCTTGTTACTGGCGTATGAAGACCGAATGAAAGAGAAGGATGAGCTCAATGCCACCCTTCAGGTAGGCTGGCAGGCGTCTCAGGACAAGGTTCATAAAAAAATAAGACCGTTTCAAACTTGAAAGAAACATTTTAAAGATAGGTATGTCCAATGTGTACTACGTACTCAAATGTTGGAGGGAGGGAAAGAGGAAATGGGGGGAGGGAGGGAGGAAGGAAGGAAAGAATGAAGGAGTGTAGTGGTACAGGTGGGTAGGACGGAAAGAAAGGAGGCAGGGAGGGAGGGATCATTGGAGCAAGAGGGGTGCACCCGGATGGATGGAAGAGGTGTAGAGGGATGAGATGCTGCTGCATCAGAAGCCCAGATTTCCCAGCAGGCAGGACCATGCGGGTTGGGCTCTTGGGGTATGGACAAGACAGCAGTAAGGGATGCTCTTTTCCTGGTGCTCTGCAGCTGCAAACTCTATTGTGGAAGAGACAATCAGGCAGACATGGGAAGGTGGTAGGTAGGCCAGCTCTGTTCTAGGCAGACCTAAGTGTTTTTAATTCTCCGAAGAGCCAACCGCAGGGAAGCCCAGTTCTGGGGGTAGTGGTGAGGACACCGGGTTTTGTAGGTCCTGCCCTCTTTACCTCTGTTCCGTGAGAATGGCCTCTGGCAGCAGAGCTCATTCTCATTACACAGCGGGGACAAGGCTACTTGGGTGTTGTAGATATGCCCATCCTTTCTGTGCTGTTTTTATAAGTGGCCAAAGAGATCTCTAGAATTGGAAGGATCCATAGAGAAAAGTTTGGGTTTTCTGGGCTCTCTGACTGGAAGGGTCTGCAAAGTCACGCAGCCTACCCTTGTTATACTGTCCATGTCCGTGGTCGACATAATACAGTTTTGTACCTTTTTTTCTAGATTTTCTGTTGGACACTTAACTTTATAAGAGAGCAGATTAATCTTAGACTAATTGATTAACTATCAAATGAAATAATTAACAAAATTAACTTGGTATTCCTTCTAAACCAGGGGTCAGCAAACAATTTTTGTAAATGGCCATTTAGTAGATATTTTAGGCCTTGCAGGCCTTGTGGCCTCTGTGTACAGTTCCTCAGCTCTGTTATAGTAGCGTGAAAGCTGCGATAGACAACGGGCGAGTGAATGGGCATGGCTGTGTTCCAATAAAACTTTATTTACAAAGCAGGCAGCTGGCCTACAGGCTTTAGTTTGAGCCCTTTGAGCCCTGTTCTGTGAAAGAGTTCTCAGCCACTGGGGGGTGTGTCTCGGCAGAAAGGTGAAAGAGCAGCCCCTTGGCACTAAATGTTGCTGAACGGGTATAAGCGTGAATGTCTAATAGCTGGGAGAAGAATGTGTAGAAGCATCTGAGAATAAACACTGGCAGCTAAGGTTCTCGCTCAAGGCCACATCACGACACTGAAGCCCATGGAGGGCTGCCTAAGAAAGCAGTGGGGGAGGAGGCCCAGCAGGAGTGCTGTGCAGTGTCAGGAGGCAAAAGCAGATCCCGACACAGTCCTCAGGCCAGCTGTCCTGACAGCTTCAGGTAGGGGAGGCCTTCTCGTCGTCATAGTGGGGCAGGATCAGGAGACTCCAAGCTCTGCCCACTCTGACCCCTTCCACCCCCAAGCGGGCTTTATTAGCACGAAAAGTTCTTTTATCTGAAAAGCTCCAATTTATCCTCCAAAGTCTTTAAACAAAGGACAGATTGCAGTGTTCATAGGCATCTCTGGTTTTTTTTGACCTGCCTTTATCTTTTCAAGTATTTGGCACTGGTAGACAAATGTCATCAAATCAGGAATTGAACATTTCAGACCCGAGGCTCTCTGTCCCTGGTACTCAGCATCATGGTTGACTCCTGGTTTCTCAGCGGCGGGGAGGGGGACACGGGACGGGGGCTTCTGGAGCTCAGGCACCTGGCCCTGGGACCTGCTGTTGCTGTGAGACTTGGCTAGAAAGCTGCTGACCTTTGACTTGAGCCGCAGCAGCAGCATGAGAACTAAGAAATAAGTGGTGCCACGTGTGTATGCGTGTGTTAACAGTTTACCTCTGCTTTATTTCAGGAGGAAATGAGGATGTTCAGGATGCGAGTCCAGGAAGTGGTGAAAGAAAACGAAGAATTGCACCAAAAGTTAACTAAGAGTAGTCCTGTTACCAATGAGGAATGGCAAGTGGTGCTGGGTTTCTGCTATTTTGCTACCTCAAAAGAGAGTAACAGGAATAAATTTTATTTATTTATTTATTTATTTATTTATTTATTAATTTACTTATAAAGATTTTATTTATTTATTCATGAGAGACATAGAGAGAGAGAGACAGGAAGAGACACAAGCAGAGGGAGAAGCAGGCTCCATGCAGGGAGCCTGATATGGGACTTGATCCTGGGACTCCAGGATCACGTCCTGGGCCAAAGGCAGGCGTTAAAACGCTGAGCCACCCAGGGATCCCCAGGAATAAGTTTTATTAAATCATCAGATACATCTTCTTTCCTTAACTAAAATATTTTCAGGGAGAGTTTCTAAGAAATTAATAAGCTATGATTAAAATGTAGTAAAATATTCTAAACTTGAATTTTAAAGATTATGACGTTGAAAATCCTAAATAGGTTTTTAAACCTGAAATCCATCTACTCTCCCCAGTTTTATTTTCTGAGGTCGTACGTCTGTACGGCGGTTTTCCCATCCCAAATCCCTTTCCTCAAAGTCACATCCCTTTTGCCCCCTGTGACTGTGCCCAGGGCTTTCAAAGAGACAGCTCAGGATGGGGCCCCATACACCCAGCTCCCACCTGCCCTGCCCTTTCTGCAGCCTCCCATTCTCTGACAGCTGAGTCTGGCCTCACTCTATCCCACTGCTGGTGCTGCCTCGCCCCAGAACGCCCCTTCTGCACCCTTACCCACCCATCTGGCCCTGCTCACATGGCCCTGAACGAATGGTGCTGGTCAGTAGCTCTCCCTGAGGCAGAGATCATTGCTCCCTTGTTTCAGCTTCTGACACAGCCCTGGACACGTGCCCTGTCCTGGTATGTGCCATGCTGTCCCTACCTGTGTGTCTCCACGCCTGTCTCACCTGTCCTCTGTGATGAGCTCCTCGAGGGCAAGGCCGTGTCTGGATCATCAGCCCAGTGGCAGCAGATGGCTAGTCATGAATATGAGAAAGTAATTGTCTTAGAAAGTCTAAACGCAATATCCAAGCAAAAACTATTCAGATCGATCTTTTCCTCCTTGGGTAACTGTTATATTTAGTAACCTTTAAGGTGCCTTAACATCCCTGAACAAAATTAAAATATTTTCCCCAGTGATGTCCAGGAATTTGAAATAGGAGTCAGCAGCCTTCCTCCCATTAGGTGGGTTCTCTGTGACGCGACGGTCACTGAAGTGCCAGCTGGGAGTGGCCTGGGCAGCTGCTGGATCTCAGGGCACACTGTGGCTTCCCCTGTTGAACTTGCCTTTTCTTCTGTCGGGGCTCCTAGCCTGTTTCTCCCTCGAACCCTGGAAAGCAGGTCAGTTAGACTGCTTCCAAGAGCCCTCCAGGGACCTGAGATCTCAGATCCTTCCTCTAACCTTGTATATACGTGCTGGTCAAACCCGTTTCTTTCTCTATAAAGTGAAAATAAATAAACAACAGAAAAGAAAGCCCTCACTCTCAAATCCACTTGTGCACAGTGTTCCCCAATCCTGCTATTAGGGCCTGTGCTTGGCACACTAGAGCTAGTATGGCAGCCCGGGCCTGGGTGGGCAGCGCTAGGTCTGTGTGGTGCCCCTGGAGGCCCCCCAGGTGGCCTCCCCCTTCTCTAACGCTCTGTCCTCCAGCTCGGGGAGGGGTCCCGTAGGCAGATCTGCTGGCCCTGCAGCCCCTGGCTCTCATGATCCCGCACCCCTTAGCCTTCTTGGGTGCTGTCCGCTGTCCCCGCACAGGTGTCAGGTGTGGTACACCCCCCCGGACACTCGGGCACGCCAACTTCACACTGCAGTCAAAGCCTTCCCTCAGGCTCACGTAATTTCTCCGTGGACTTTTGGGCTGCAGCTAAACTCTGCGTCTCTCTTCCTGACTTCCTCTGGCCAACTGGGATACCTCATGCTTAATGGGCCTTAGCTTCTTTACCCACAAAGTGGGAGAGAATATTAGACTGAGTCTTAGGTTTTAACTCTTTTTTTTTTTTTTTTTTTTTTTTAAGAATTAGGAGAAGCTCTTTTGTTTAAAAAAGAAAGGAGACAGAATGGTGGGAGGGGAAGAAAGGAAGGAGGGAAACAGATGGGGAAAGAAGTAAAGAGGGCAGGAAGGAAGGAGAAAAAAGAGGGAGGAAGGAAGGAAGTTGGAAGAAAGTCCGAAGTGTGAATGGGGGGAAGTGGGGCTGGTCGGCCTGAGGCGGGAGGGAGGAGGCCGGAGCAGGCCAGCCTGGGTGGGCAGACGGCAGGGTACCTCCCTCCCCACTGGGGGCGCGGGCGTCTGCAGCAGGTGCTTGGCAGCCAGGGTGCAGCTGCTGTTGGAGGGAGGCCGTTGCTATAGCTCGGCTCCTTTTGCCTTTTTTCCTCTCCTTCCTCCACCTCACTTTTTGAGTTTAAGGTGAAAGTTTGTGGTAATTTACTGGTTTATTACGTGCTTTGAATGGTAAGCATCTAACCAGACTTCGAAGGTTGCTTAAGCTCTCTCTAATTGGAATCTTTGATCTCAATCGGTTGAGCCGGGCCAGGATTCACTCTGCACCCCCTGTAAGGAAAGGGCTGTTTTAGTACTCAGTACAGTTTAAGAAACCAGCCAGAGGCTTTCAACAAAATCATTGTTTGGGGGGCAGATAGGCTATTGATAATATGTGAGTTATTTCTCTCTCTCTTTTTTTTTAAAGATTTATTTATTTATTTATTTATGAGAGAGAGAGAGAGGGAGTCAGAGGGAGGAGAGAGAAGCAGGCTCCATGCAGGGAGCCCGACATGGGACTCGGTCCCGGGACTCCAGGATCGTGCCCCCGGCCAAAGGCAGGCGCTAAACCGCTGCACCACCCAGGGATCCCTATTTCTCAATTAAAATAGGAGCTTTCTAAATTCTAATTTCTAATTTCTAAATTCTAAATTCTTCTCATTTCCTACTGGCTTTCAGAACAGTCCAGTGGGCGTCAGGATTGGAGGTTATACATGTTGTTCAGGCTGGGTGTTGTGTGGTGTACATGAGAGTCTACTATCCGACTCTTTTCTGCTTTTGTAAGTGTTTAAAAAGCTACTGAAGCAGTTCATGATTCAAACTTTATCGCTGTCCTGAGTGGCAGTATTTAATTTTGTGAATGAATTATAGGTGTCAGCTACAGACTCAGGCAGAACTGGTTCTAGAGGAAAACAAATTGTTGATAGAGCAGCTGGAGATTCAGCAACGAAAAGTCAAGAACACCCACCAGGAGCGTCTCCAGGAAGGTGAGCCATCTTTCCAGTGAGGAATCATGATTGCTGTTGCATCATTTTACACCTGCGCCCCCACCCCCCACCCTGCTCCTGGGAAGGACCCCCTTCAAATTAAAGAAGGAGGAAATCAGGTTTTCTCGAATGTGGCAGCTGTGTATGGTATAGCACATCCCACCATTACCCATAATGCGTCGATTGCCTTCTCTTATACTCCGTAGTGTCTTTCCGGGTATTCTAAATATGTTTTAAAGCAAATGTAGATGGTCCCTTAGAGCCAGCAGAACTGGGCTTGGGGGCACCAGTGCCACGTAAGTGGAAAAAAATCATGTGAGGTGAATATTTGAAACAGCGCCAGCATCAGTTTCTGAATATTTGTTATGTAAGTAAATAAGTAGAACAAATTTGCTCTCTGAACAGTTTCTTTGTTCTCTTGCCCTTCCTTCAGAGCCGAGTCTCCCTTCTGTACCTTCTATGAGCCCCCCCTTGCCCCATGTGGCCCTCCCTGCTCCTCAGAGGTGCACAGCATACGGCTGGGGGCTTTATTTTTAAATGCTATTTTTTTTTAAGATTTTATTTATTTATTAATGAGAGACACAGAGAGAGAGAGAGAGAGAGCAAGCAGCAGAGACACAGGCAGAGGGAGAAGCGGGCTCCATGCAGGGAGCCTGACCTGAGACTTGATCCTGGGACCCCAGGATCACGCCCTGGGCTGAGGGCGGCGCTAAACCCTGAGCCACCCAGGCTGCCCTGGCCAGGGACTTTAAAGTGGGCCAGAGTGAGTCATTTCTCCTACTTTGGTTAAACCCAAATTTACAAGCACGAAAGGTAGTGGCATTTTCTTCCCTTTACTTTACTGACTTTTCTTTTCCAGCAAAGAATAATATAGGACAGGAGAGCAAAATATTAGTGTCTTGAGTGAGCCAGTGTATCCCCTTTCCGTTTTCCCTTGTGCTCCTGATTCTTTATTGACTGCCCCTAACACACAGGGCCCTAGAGCCCCCACTGCTGCTGAAGCTACAGGGCTGGCACTTCATTTGTTTCCACGAGCCAGGAAGTGAGAGCGTCCTGGGGCGCCCGGGTGGCTCAAAGTCAATTGAGCATCCGACTCTTGGTACCTGCTCAGGACGTGGTCTCTGAGTCGTGGGATCGAGCCCTGCATCGGGCTCTGTGCTCAGTGCGGAGCCTGCTTCAGATTCTCTCTCCCTCCACTTCTTGCTCACTCTCTTTCTTTCAAGTAAATAAATCTAAAATAAATAAATAAAAAATAAAAATAAATAAAAGAAGGTCTGTCGGAGCGTCCAACAAGAATTTCCTTCACAGGACTTCCCCTTAGACTCTCCGTGGCCCACACATATTTACCTTTACTCTGGCGTTACTTGGGGTGGGGGAGAAAGAACACTGTCATGCTTTCTGTCTTTGTTTTCGAAATCAGAGATGGCAGGGAAAATTAATTTGGTATTTCCTGAGCTTAATTCCTTTCAATGTCGCAGATATGAGCAGGTATGATGATTGTTCTAGTCAGGGAGGATAGATTCAATCCAGTCACCTGCCTATCTTACCTTCCCATTTCCTAGAAGGAGCCATTCATTTTGATCAACTAGATCTTTCCATGGTGTAGAAGGACTTAAGGTTTTATGCTCTAATACCTCTTAGTGCCATAGTGTCAACTATGGAAGAATCTTACCATTACGTATACACTGTTGCACGGGGTGAAAATATTTATGATTCACTTTAAAACATAACTTAATGAGGAAAAGGAAGAAAAGTTGGGCCATGCTTGATGGCCTTAAATACTTGAAAATCTTGCAGTTTTGGAGATAACATCACGATGCTGCACATCTGGGGTATAACTTAAGGCTTCAGTCTTTGGAAGTCCATTCTTTAAAGGCTAAAATCCTCTCTTGTTTGGCTGACATCATAGATCAACAATGATATCAATATATTGAGCCCCAGTAAGAAAGTCTACATTTGGTCAATGTTTAATATTGGGACAGTAGTTTCTAAGTATAAGGCTTTGGGCATTAATATATAAATCTCTAAAAGATTTTTTTTTTTTCAAGATTAGTGTTTTCCTAACCTGGCTGTCCATGTTTCTTAAGTGTTTCTTAAGTCTTCTGTACCAAGGCTTTATCCATCTCGTTTGTTTTTCAGTTTCTAAAGTGACCAAACAACTAATGCTTCTGGAGACTAAAACACAGAACCAAGAAAAAGAACTAACTGAAAAGAAGGAGCAATTGGAAAGTTTACGTACCGAATGCCAGAACCTAAAAACGCAGCTGGATGGCAAGATTGCAATGAACGTTCACACTTCAATTGTAAATGAGTTAAAAAGGTAAGGATGCGGTGTCTTGTCAAGTCTGAGTGCATCACCGTGCGTGTGGTTTTAGGTGGAATAGAGAGAGGCTGCCCATCTTTTCCTGAGTCATTTAGCTACACCCACACAGATGTCTGGGACTGCGAATGGTAAACCTGTGCTTACTAAAGTCCACTAGGCCTGTCCTTGAGGGCCATGGTCTGCACTATGTGTGTGTGTGTGTGTGTGTGTGTGTGTGTGTATGACTTCTTCTCTCCCAGCTCTTCCAGCCTTTATTGGTTTTAGGCCCAAAGATAATCTAAAGTAGGGAATCCCTGGGTGGCTCAGTGGTTTAGCACCACTTTTAGCCCAGGGCCTGATCCTGGAGTCCTGGGATTGAGTCCCGTGTCGGGCTCCCGGCATGGAGCCTGCTTCTCCCTCTGCCTGTGTCTCTGCCTCTCTCTCTCTCTCTTTGTCTATCATAAATAAATTAAAAAAAAAAAATCTTAAAAAAAAAATCTAAAGTAGTGGAACTGGAAACCTGGATATCCAGTCAGAGGGAGCTGATTGGATGAAAGGAGACAATCATGAAATGCAATGCAATGCAGCCATTAAACAGGACATCAGAAAAGAGTCCTTTGGGAAGTTTGGGGAAATAAATATTTTTGAGTGAAGAAAGTAGATTACAAAACGGTATGGCTAGAATGATCGCAATTTTATTTAAAAAGGAAAAAAAGTGTATGTATGTGTATTAAGGTGACCAACCATCTCTGTTTGCCTGGGACTGAGGTTTTCCCAGGATGTGGGAATCCCAGTGCTAAAACTGGGAAAGTCCAAGGCAAACTGGGATGAGTTGATCATTCTAGCGTGCGTGTGTGTCTTTGTATGTATAATTGCATGTGTATACACACCTGAATGTATATGGTCACACACACGTATACCATAAGTACATAGAAAAAAAAGACTGGAAGAATGGAAAAATATTAACAGAAATTCTCTTTGGCAGGTGAAAATTCTGTGTGTATGTCAGTAATCAGGGTTCTCTAGAGAAACAACTAATATATATGTAGGATACGTGTATAGATATTTCTAGAGATTTATTTTAAGGAATCGGTTTACACAGTTATAGGGGCTGGCAAATCCAAAGTTCATAGGACATCCAGCTGGCTAGGAATTTGGGCAGGATTTCTGTGTTAGTCTTGATGCAGAATTCCTTCTTTGGGAAACCTCAGTTTTGGCTCAGAGAGCCTTCAACTGATTAGACGGGGCCCACCCACATTCTCGAGGGTAAGGTATTACTTAAAGTCCGTTGCTTATAGAGGTTAATCACATCAAAAAATAACTTTCACAGCAGCATCTGTCTAATGTCTTCCCAAACAACTGGGAACCGTAGCCTAGCCAAGATGACACGTAAAATTAACCATCAAAACAGGTGATTTAAAATCAAATTTTAAAATTAAAAAAAAAAAAACGTAAACAAAAAAATGGTTGATTTAAATTTTCTTTGTGTTTTTTATAAAATATTTTCCATGTGTTCTATTATGAATATGCATTACCTTTGTAATGGGGGAAATAATTTTTTAAGTGGTGAAGCTCTCAGCTAAGATGTTTGGCGTGGGGGAATCAATGAGTCGGTGCATGCAAAATGCTTAGATTAGTACTTTAGTAAATACTGGTGATTCCAACTACTGGAACCCCGTGTTTTGACTATACTGTTACATGCCGCCTGGGCCAGACCTGTGCCTTACTCTTCTGTTCCCGTAGAGGAAGGACATTTTTTTCAAGTTCTATTCATCTTTATGATTTTATTTGTCTCAAACACCCACTCCCTGTGGCTGATGGTTTTTTTGTGGATGTCATAATGACATACTCTTTTTTATTTTTTTAAATATTTTATCTATTTACTTACTTGAGAGAGAGAAAGAGAGAGCTTGTAAGCCAGGAAGAGCAGCAGCGGGGGAGGGAGAAGAAGAGGGAAAGAATCCCAAGAATCGACACGGGGCTCCATCTCATGACCCCGAGATCATGCCCTGAGCCGAAACCAAGAGTCAGATGCTCACCTGACTGAGCCACTCGGGCACCCCCACAACCACATATTCTAATGCCCCCCCCCCCGCCAAGATGTGAGTATAGAAGGTATAAAAACCTTCAAAAGGAGGCCACCAGTGGGAGTGGGAAGGCAGTGGAAGACATGGTTGTTGGGAAGGTACACATGTCACTCAATCTCTTTTAAGTGGAAATTAGGTGAGGGGTGTTGTGGTAGAGGGTGACCCAGAGTAGGGACGGAAAGCCTTTATGCCAGCTCTTTGCTGGGATGCTTTGGGCTCCGAGTTGATGGGTGGGGTAGAGGGTAGAGGAGTCAGGGTGGATGTGGAGAGTTCACCCTGATGGTTCTCTGTTGGAAGGCACAGTGATTGGCAAGAAAATCGTTAACGCGGGGAGAGGGGCACCAATTCATCAAGGATGGAATGCGTGCACTCAGGGGAGTCTACAGAGGCTCTACCAAGACCTGGTGGAAAAACAGACGAGGAGAATACCACAGACATGAGGCGAGCCAAGGGCACAGGGGAGAAGGGCTGCAAGGCTTCAGAGCACCTGCCCTCTGGTTGCCTCCGTTAGGGGGGCTCCCTCCCCACTCTGATAGGGCAGTAAGAGATGCACCACGTGTAGAAGGATAGTCATTAGTTAGCAGCAAAGCAGCTGTAGCACGAGCTCCTGCAATGGGGGTGAGTCTGAGAAGGAGTTTGAGAAAGAGTTGTGTCTCAGGCAAAGAAGAGGTCATGAGAAAAAGATTTTTGTTTTTATAGAAAAGGGGTAAATGGAACCTGCGCTCGATGAGCTTCTAGGTATGGTGCATGTGTGTTGTGTCTCCTTTCCTGGTGCAGGGCCGTGCGGATCATAAATATGGAGGGGCTCCTCCTTTTAGTCAGCTTGTTCTATCTGTTGGCAACCTCGCCTGGGAGAGCCGTGGCCCAAGGAATAGCAGGAGGTTATTTTCCTAGTGAACAGTCACCTGCTGTGCTGGTGGTCACACCTGGAAGCTTGGATTGTTTTTTATTTTTACTGTAGCTTACAAAGGCTGAGCCTACCCAGGATGGGTGGTGGGAGAAAAACAGGGTGTCACCCCACTTCTAAAGAAAGTTAGCAGACTTGTTTAGGGAGAGCTAAGGGTTTGGGGTGACTAGTGGTATCTATACAAGGAAAGCCTTCCTTATTCTGGCTTTTGGGGCGGGAGAAGGGTTGCTATTCTAAAGTGAAGCCAACTATTCATATAACTCATCTGTGTAGACAGAGTCTTGCTCAGCTGTCAGTGATATGCCAGCTCAGGGAGATGCCAGCGCAGAAGAGCAGCCTCTTTACATAATGCATACGAAATGCCAAGTCCTTCATCCTAAAATAAGAACAGACTCCTAGGTGTGAACAAACAACAAGGATCATTGGGTATAGTGGGGGGAAAATACAATAAAAGAGAGAGACCTACATAAGCACAGAAACTCACTTCTTTCAAAGAAAATATAATATAGAGAACTCAGAATATAGAGAGTAAGATGCCATAAAAAAGTACAATCATTAACAGCAAGATTGGAAACAATTACTAGAATCTAAAGAAAATTGCATAGAGGGGCTTAAAGACACATTGGTCGATTCTGCTAGCACATAAGGAAACAATTAGGAATGGAGAGAAGGTGATGGATGGAAGACTTAGCTGTCCAGGAAGTCTCACCTCAGATCGTCAGGAATCTCAGAAAGAAAGATTAAGGAAAGTGGGAAGGAAGACATAATTAGTTGAAGGACTTTTCCAAGTGTCCGACCACCTTGACTGCTAAGACCTGCAGAGTACCTGGTATAGTGAATGAAAAAGACTCGCACCCAGATACGCCCCCATGAAATATCAGTGGACCGAGAATGATGAGACAAGCCCATCACCTGCAAACAGATCGAGAGCTGGGATTCCAAAGGGCTTCATCCTCAGGGTAAGGTGAACTTGAAACCAGTCAGCCCTCAATCTTCCCTGGAGGAAGGCTCTTTACCCCTAAAAATTTTTCAAGGATTGTGTCCAGGACACAAAGCAAGCCCGACATACAGTGACTGGGAACCAGCAGAAGTAGCAAATAATTATAATAAAGAATCCAGATAGGAGAATTATCAGACAAAGCCTATAAAACAACTGGTAACTCTTAGGCTTAAAGAAATAAAAGCCTCCAAAATGTCTTCAGGGAACTATAAAACATAATACTGGATTCAGAAAGGAAGCAGAATGTTTAGAACTGGAAAATTACAATAACTGAAATTCAGAACTCACTGGATGGGCCTGACTGTAGATCAGACGTAGCAGGATGGTGGATTGGCGAACTGAAAAATAGGTCAGAAGCAAGTATCCCTAGGATGGCCTGGAGTGTTCTAAGGTTGCGGCATCACAGGCAGGAAGCGACACGGGGATGTATTTAACTGGGAGTGGTGGGAGTGGTGGGAGTGGTTAGAGGTATGTCCGTGGGGAGTCTTCCCTGCTGAAGCCGGTCGGCAGTCCGGTCGGCAGTCCGTGGGCTCTGCTAGCCCAGCGAGCACAAGCACGGTTGGGTAAGTGAAGAGCCATCTCAGTGAAAAGTGGAGGACAGAGTTCCTCCAAGGGAGTTCAGCAACAACAGGACGTTTAACAGGTCACAGGGGACACGCCAGTCACTGGAACGCTAGCTTCCAGGTGCTGGGGAACAAACAACCCCTGATGAGCTAGGATTTCATTCTGGAGAAAATGCCTTTCAGGAATAAAGTCAAAAGAAGGGTATTTTCAAACCCAAACTGAGCATCACCACCAGCAGACCTACGTTAAAGGCAATTCTAAAAGTGGATATACATCGGGAGGAGAAACATAATTCAGTGTTGGATGTGCGAGAGAGAAACTAGAGTAAGAAGGACACATAAAGATGTCAATAAACGTAAATGAACATTGATTCCATAAAGCCATAATAATATCTTTTGGGATTGAAAAATACATAGAATTCAAATGCACATCAATAATAGTATATAATCAGGAAAGGGGGTCAATGGTGTTTGTCTCCTAAAGTCTTTATATCACTCCAGAGAGGAGAAAGGTGTTGGTTCACTTTATTTATTTATTTATTTATTTTTATTTATTTATTTATTTATTTATTTATTTATTTTATGATAGTCACACACACACAGAGAGAGAGAGAGGCAGAGACATAGGCAGAGGGAGAAGCAGGCTCCATGCACTGGGAGCCCAATGTGGGGTTCAATCCTGGGTCTCCAAGATCGCGCCCTGGGCCAAAGGCAGGCGCCAAACCGCTGCACCACCCAGGGATCCCTGGTTCACTTTATAGTTTGAAAATACGCTTGGGATCCCTGGGTGGCGCAGCGGTTTGGCACCTGCCTTTGGCCCAGGGCACGATCCTGGAGACCCGGGATCGAATCCCACGTCGGGCTGCCGGTGCATGGAGCCTGCTTCTCCCTCTGCCTGTGTCTCTGCCTCTCTCTCTCTCTCTCTCTCTCTGTGACTATCATAAATAAATAAAAATTTAAAAAAAATAAAAAAAAAAAGAAGAAAATACGCTTGATGAAATTTGTGGAATGTCCGTAACTTCTAAAGTAGTATAGGGAAAGAATGATTAAAAAAAAAAAAAAATCAGTCCAAATGAGGGCAAAAGGGAAAGCTAGGACAAGTGGTAAAATAGAAAATGTAAAATGAAAAGATTGAAAGACAAATATATCAGGAGTAGCTAACACTAAAGAGGCTAAATGTTAAATTAACGTTTGTTAAGTAGAGCCCTGAGTGTTGGATGGTGAGCACAGTAAGACCACAAGGGAAGGTGAAATAGCGGTTTATAACCCACAGGTACCTGGAGGGACCACGGGTCTAGGAGTGGTGTGCTGTGGGGTTTTTGGGTGAAGGCCAGATTGGTCAATGCAAACCAAAACGAGCAGGGGTTTAGTAAGCTTCAGGGGCTCTCACCTATGGGCCAGGGAGGGGAAGGCCCTAGGAGGTGGAGAAGATGCTCATCACAGGGAGGAATCAGACCAGGAATTTACATTTACCTGTGACTCTGGGCTGTGACCCAAGGCCTGTGCCCTGGGAGAGGCAAGGCTCCTGCCAGCCGCACTCAATGGGTTCCAAGGCAGAGATGCTCTGCAGTGGTGTAGCTAAACTCTAACAGCCGCTGTGTATTGCCTTTAAGCTTCACATCTCCATCAGAAAGACACAGAAAGGTCCAAAGTGAAAGGGCAGAAAAAGCTATTCTACTCAAATACAAACTAAAAGAGAGGTGGTAAGTTACATTAATATCTGGCAAGACAGATGACAAGGTCAAAAAACAAACAAACACTACTTAGCAATGAGAATCGGTTGATAGAAGAGGCTCAGTCCACCACGTAGATGTTTAAATTTGTGCGCGCCAGAAATAAAAGAAGTTCCTGCCAATAAATTTGAAAATTCAGGCGAAATAGTGACATTCCTAGAAAAACATAACTTCCCAAAACTGACTCAAAAAGAATCCCTGAATACTTTAGTCACTAAAGAACCCGAATCCAAAGATCTGTCCTTGAAGAAAACTGTACACCTAGATAGCTTGACCAGAGTGTTCTAAAAATACTCTAGGAGGAAATAATTCCAGTCTTATAAAGTCTTCTGAAGAACAGAAAAAGAATTAATACTACCTAATTTATTTTATGAGATCAATGTCTCCTTCATATCAAAGCCTAACAATTATAAGAAAGGAAAATTAATTTTCATTTTTCACTCATGAATCTAGATGTAAAAACTTAAAAAAAAAAAGATTTTATTTATCTGAGAAAGAAAGAGAGCATAAGCTGGAGAGGGACAGAGGGAGAAGCACACTCCCCACTGAGCAGGGAACCCAGTATGGGCCTCCACCCCAGGACTATGGGATCATGACCTAAGCTGAAGGCAGATGCTTAACCAACTGAGCCACCCAGGTGCCCCTAGATGTAAAAATTCTTAAAGAAAGTATTAGGAATAGATGTAAACTTTAAAATGGTTCTATTAAATGAAACTGCAATAAATGCCACTCTTAGTGGTGAAATGTTGCGAGCTTTCCTGTTGAGACTGGTGGCAATGGGAGGATGCCCGCCCTCTGACACCATTTCTGAGCAACATTAACAACATTGGTTACTAAGTGATAACTAGTGCACATGGCAAGAAAAAAGCAAAATTAGAAGGTTTGGAAATAAATAATACTGTCATTTTTCACAGATACAAATCCATATGTAGGAAACAAATCTACAAATAAATCATTAGGAATAGTAAGGGACTTTAGCAAAGTTGGTAGAAACAAAATCAATTTATAACAAGGAATTGTATTTCATTGGAGGAACAGCGATGTAGAAAGTGGTATTTGAGAGCAGCAGAGGAAAGAGGGGGAGAAGGAACTATTTAGGAAGCCTCACAGATGCAAAGGAATGGAAAGATTTATAGTATTTCTACCAGAAAAATGATAAAGCTTTAGATGATTTCACTGGGTTAAAAAAAAATTACAGGTTGGAATTTAAGAAACAAAGCAGATGAACACAGGGGAGGGGAAGGAAAAATAAAACAAGATGCAAACGGAGAGGGAGGCAAACCATAAGAGACTCTTAACTCTAGGAAACATGGAGGGTTGCTGGGGCGGGGGAGCGGGGAGAGGGCCACTGGGTGATGGGCATTAAGGAGGCACGTGATGTAATGAGCACTGGGTGTTACATACAATTGATGAATCACCAAACGCTACCTCTGAAACTAGTAATACACTATATGGCAACTAAATGGAATTTAAATAAAAGAAAAAAAATTACAAGTTGACAGATTTTTGGTTTGGGAATTTGTTTCCTCATTCAGTGTGAAGATGTTCTCCGTAGCCTTCTGGCGTGCATCGTGCCTGATGAAAATCTGCTGTTGTTACTATGATCTTTGTTCCTCTGAACATGATGTATCTTTTCTCTCAGGCTTCTTTTAGTAATTTTCCTTTATCACTGGCTTTCAGCAGTTTAATCAGGATATCCTCTGGTGTGGTTTCTTTGTGTTTATTCCGCTTGAGTTTGAATCAACTTGGAAATAATTTAGCTGTTATTTCTTCAATATTCTTTTCTATTTTTTCCTTCTCTCATCTCTCCTGGGACCACTTGATATTGCCCCATAAGTCATTTCCCCACCTACTCTTCTTCCTCTCTGCTTCAGTGGGATACTATCTATTGATAGGTCTTCTAGTTCTCTCATCTTTCCTTCTGCAGTGTCCAGTCTGTATTTTTATTCCCATTCAGTGTATGGTTTGCCACTTGTATTGTGTTTTTTCCATCCCTGAAAAGTCCATTTGAGTCATTTTTATATTTTCCATTTCTCTCCTCATCATGCTTTTTCTCTGCTTTCTTAAACACACAGAGCATCTTTACAGTAGTTGCTTAAGAATCTCTGTTGGCCAATGCCATCATCTCTCTCACCTCTGGAACTGTTCTATTGATTTTTTCCCTCTTGATCACGGACCATATTTTATTGCTTATTCCCAGGCTTGATTGGTTGCTGGATATTGTAGTTTATGTAGTTGGATGCTAGATTTAGTGCATTACTTTAAGTAGTGTGAGATTTTGTTCTGGTGCACACTTACGTTACTAGACAGTAGTAGTTGGATTTTTCAAAGTTTGCTTTTCTTTTCTCTTCTCTTCTTTTTTCTCTTTTCTTTTCTTTTTTCTCTTCTTTTCTTTTCTTTTCTTTTCTTTCCTTTTCTTTTCTTTTTTCTTTTATCTTCTCTTCTCTTCTCTTCTCTTCTTTCTTTTTTCTTTTCTTTTTCTTTTCTTTTCTCCTTTCCTTTCCTTTCCTTTCCTTTCCTTTCCTTTCCTTTCCTTTCCTTTCTTTTCTTTTCTTTTCTTTTCTTTTTTCTTTTTTCTTTTTTCTTTTTTCTTTTCAAATAGGCTTTAGGCCTGACTTGGGGCTTGAGCTCACAGCCCTGAGATCAAGAGTCGCACGCTCTACCAACTGAGCCAGGCAGGTGCCCCTCAAAGTTTGCTTTTCTTAGGGTAGGCCCAAAGCAGCCTTTAGTCCAAGGCTACTGTGGCCCCACCACCAAGGCAGTGATACCCTTTGGAGGGTTGTCTCCGATGCTCCTTCTATTATAAGGTCCTTCCACTCTGGCTGGTAGGCTCCTGTACTACTCCAGTTCTTGATGAATATCAAGGACTGTTCTGCTCCCTGTTTCTAATGGTTGATTCCTTGGCCTTGGGTAGTTTCCTCTCATTCATGTACAGATCAGTAGTCCTCAGCCAAACACTGGTGGTGACTGCCCACCCCACCAAGGGTCTCCAGAGCCCTTTGTCCCACAGTTTCTACCTATGTTGGCCTTTCTGATCTCTGATTCCTCAATGCAGCAGGTCCACTGGGTTCAGTACTACAGCCTGCCAGTAAGCTGGAGCATTTGTAATGCTCACCTTGTTATTTCCTTCCTTAGGGATCACAGTCCTGCGTTTGTGCATTATCTAAAGTCTGAAAACTGTTGTTTCGTATGTTTTGCCTGGTTTTTCTAGCTGGAGGGTAAATCTAGTCTCTATAACTGTGTCTTGGCTGGAAACAGAAGTCTTTGTATGTTTAACATTCTTCCTTAGCCATTTATAGTTATCATTAATCCAGTCCAGCGTATCCAATAAAATAATACTTAATTTTCAATGACAGAAATGAGTTCTGGATTCTACAGGGTTTTGAGTTAAGTTGACAAACTAACCTGAAAATCATACATTGTTATGTATTCCTGCTGCACATAACAAGTGCACAGCTACCATGACACCCTCTCTGCACATTTGACAACATCCAAACTGCTGTTCAAGAAAATAGGGGACGCCTGGGTGGCTCAGCGATTGAGCATCTGCCTTTGGCTCAGGTCATGATCCCAGGGTCCTGGGATCAAGTCCCACATCGGGCGCCCTGCATGGAGCCTGCTTCTCCCTCTGCCTATGTCTCTGCCTCTCTCTGTGTCTCTCATGAATAAATGAAATCTTTAAAAAAAGAAAGAAAAGAAAACAGATTCACTCATTTCATACTGCACAGGTGTCACAGGAACATGAGATTCTATAAAAGTTTTGAAACCATTCTCTTTCATTTCTGTACTAATCTTGTGGAAGTAACAAATAGCTGGAGACTGACACCCATCTGAAGATCACATTTTGAATAGCAGTCCCGCAGAGAATACTGCAGGGATGTATACGGAATACAGTCCAAATGGCTGTTGGCAAGAAAATGGGCGCGTAGAACTTGGCTGAGTGATACAACTAAATATTCTACAGCCACACAAAAAGATAGGTGAGTCTTGGAGGCATACGGCGCTGAAATACATACGGTCCTTTAATGCACCTCTTACGCATCTTGGTTCTCTGTACGTGTGGGTCCCGTTTTTGCAAACTAAACTGAATTGTAGCAATGCATGGATAGGTGATAACACTATAAAGATAATTTTTTAAAAGATTTTATTTATTCATAAGAGACACAGAGAGAGACAGACACATAGGCAGAGGGAGAAGCAGGCTCCCTGTGGAGAACCCGATGTGGGAGTTGATCCCAGGACCCCGGGATCACCCCTGAGCCGAAGGCAGACACTCAACCTATGAGCCACACAGGCATCCCCACTATAAAAATAATTAAGGACAGTTTTATGATTGGGGCAGGACCTATGGGAATATCTGGGGTCCTGGAAATGTTCTGTGTTTTTTACATTGCTATTGAATCATAGTACAGTTACCACTTCTCTTTTTGAGAATAGCCATTCTAACAGGCGTCAGGTCTCATGGTGGCTTTGATTTACCTTTCCCTGATGATGAGTGATGTTGAACATCTTTCCTTGTGTCTGTTTGCCGTCTGGATGGCTTCTTTGGAGAAATGTCTGTTCAGGCCCTCTGCCCATTTTTTAATAAGCTAGTGTTTTTAGTGTTGAATTGTGGAAGTTCTTTGTATATTTTGGGTATTATTCCCTGATCAGGTATACCACCTACAAATATCTTCCCCCCATTCAGTTTCCTTTGCTGTGCAGTAGTTTATTTTTGCTTTTGTTTCCCTCACCTAAGGAGGCAGATCCATAAATAAGTTGCGAAGGCTGATGTCAAAGGTATTACTGTCCATGCGCTCTTCTAGGAGTGATGTTTCAGGTCTCGCATTTAGGTCTTTAATCTATTTTGAGTTAGTTTTTTGTGTACGGTATAAGAAAGTGGTCAGGTTTCACTCTTTTGCATGTAGCATGTCCAGTTTTCCCAGACCATTTATTGAAGACTGTCTTTTTCCCCCATTGGATATTCTTGCATCCTTTGTCATAGATTAATTAAGCATAGGTTAATTTTTCTATCCTGTTCCATTGATCTGTGTGCCTGTTTCTATGCCAGCACCATACTCTTTTGGTAACTACAGCTTTGTAGTACTATCTTGAAATCTGGGCTTGTGATTCTTCCAGCTTTATCATGATTGCTTTGGCTATGGGTCTTTGTGTTTCCATACAAATATTAGGATTATTTGTTCTAGTTCTGTGAAAAATGCTGTTGGTATTTTGATAAGGATTGCATTAAGTCTAGATTGCTGTGGGTAATATGGACATTTTTGCAATATTAACTCTTCCAATCCGTGAGCATGATATGTATTTCCATTTTTTGTGTGTGTTGTTTTCAGTTTCTTTCATCAATGTCTCATAGTTTTCAGAATATAGGCGTTTCACTCCTTGATTAAATTTATTCCTAAGTATTTTATTATTTTGGTACAATTGTAAATGAGATTTTTTAAAAAAAATGTTCTGTTTCTTCACCTATATGGTAATTATATGAGGGTTCCTCATAATTAGTTGATAAAATATGCAATTATCTTTTATATACTTTTCTATACTTATATTTCACAATTTAAAAATTTTTTAAATCATGTTTTTTTTACCAGGAGAACTAAAATCAGAAGTGATCAGTATATATTTTCTCTAGGGAACCCAAAAGGTGGAATAGGAAACATTTTTTTTTTAAAAATTATTTTTAAGATTTTATTTATTTATTCATGACAGAGAGAGAAGCAGAGACACAGGAAGAGGGAAAAGGAGGCTCCATGCAGGTAGCCTGATGCAGTTCTCGATCCTGGGACTTCAGAATCATGCCCTGAGCCAAAGGCAGACGCTCAACCACTGAGCCACCCAGATAGCTCAAAAGAAATTTTTTTTTTTTAAAGCAACTTATTTTGAGGCACCAGCCTGGCCCAGTCAATGGAGCATGCGACTCTTAATCTCTGGGTTGTGAGTTTGAGCCCCACGCTGGGTGTAGAAATTACTTAAAAATAGAAATCTTTAATAAAAAATAAATGCATAAATAAATAAAGCAACTATTTCTCCTACCACCTATTAACTTTCTTTTTAACAAATTGTTTTTACCTTTTTGTTTGTTTTGTTTAAGAAATATATTGTTAGAGGGATCCCTTGGTGGCTCAGCAGCTTAGCACCTGCCTTTGGCCCAAGGCGTGATCCTGGAGACCTGGGATCGAGTCCCACGTCAGGCTCCCTGCGTGGAGCCTGCTTCTCCCTCTGCCTGTGTCTCTGCCTCTCTATCTCTATCTCTCATGAATAAATAAAATCTTAAAAAAAAAGAAATATATTGTTAGAAATACAACTGAAGGGGCACCTGGGTGGCTCAGTTAGTTAAGCATCTGTCTTTGGCTCAGGTCATAATCCCAGGATCCTGGGTCCTGGGTCCTGGGATCCAGCCCTCATCAGGCTCCCTGCTTCTCCCTCTCCCCGACCTGTGCTCTCTCTCTGGCTTGTTCAAGTAAATAAAATGTTGGGGAGAAAGAAAACTGAAGTCCTTTTTAAACACTCTCCTTAGTCCAATATCTATCCCTGGCTTTCTGAAAGGAGCATTACCATAAACTTGGAATTACATTTCCAATCTGTTTTTTTATTTCTATACACGTTTCCATAAATGACACATGGTAATTTATTTTGATGTGTCTTAAGTTTATATGAATGAATTCATGCTTTTAGTATCTTGACTTTTTACACTCAATTTTTCAAACATCTCTCCATGTTGAAATAGCTATTAGAGTTTATTCTTTTTTTAATTTTTTTTTTATTTTTTAGAGTTTATTCTTCTAGCTTCTACCTGGTAGTGTTCCATCATATGAAATGCTACATTTTCCTTAACCTCTTAATGGAAGTTTATATTGTGACTAAGTTTGCTCCCTTAAGCAGTGCCACAGTAAGATTTCGTGTATGTGTCGTCAGAGTTTCTCTATGTACATATTTTAGAGATGGCGTTGTTGGGCCACAGGGTAAGTACATTTTATAGATCTTGGCGTATTGCTCTCTAAGGTGGCCGTGCTGACCCACCAGTACTTTCCTAACATCCTCTATAGCCCCTAGTTGCTTTGCGCTGTGAACTTTTCTTTACTGATTGATTTGGTACTGGGTGAGTACATTACTTTTGCAAAAGGACTTTTTTTTTTTTTTTTTTGGCAAAAGGACTTTTAAAGAAAGTTCTAGAATCAAAACAAAAGATAGTGAGGAAAGAAGATGAATTAAAATAACCTCAGTTTCACAGTTTTTTATCTAGGTATGTCCTCCACTCTTTGACGAATTAACTCTAGTAAGCTAGAAAGTAATAGAAACTCTGGAAAACTCCTGCCTGGGTGTTCAGGGAGCCAACCCAGGCTGAAGTCCCTGGAATTGCCTGAGGAGTGAGGTAGACCCAAACACATGCAACTTACTGCCCATTTGCCTGCAGGCAAGCCCCCGTGGCACCCAGAGAGACCCCCCCACCTCAGAACTGGGCAGCCTCTGTGAGCACGGCTCAGTCCTGGCTATTACATGAGAACTGACCAAGAGAACCAGTGAAGAAATAACTCTTTTCTCGAGTATCATTTTGCCAGAACTATACACTGAAAGTGTATGCCCTCCTTGTTCTTTGGTTGTTTTATCATAAAAGTATAAAATTACCTTAGTATGACATAAAATTTGTTGTAGCATCAGGATTGGGGGAAGCAGTTATAACTGTGTAAAAAATTAAGCGATCTTAAATTATTTCTTTAAGGAATATAGGATACAAATAAGTATATCTATCCAAAGACACAATTATGGGCAAGAAAAGGGGTTACATTGGGGGCACCTGGGTGGCTCAGTGGTTGAGCATCTGCCTTTGGCTCAGGGCATGATCCCAGGGGTCCTGATATCGAATCCTGCATCAGGCTCCCCGCAAGGAGCCTGCTTCTCCCTCTGTGTCTCTGCGTCTCTCTGTGTGTCTCTCATGAATAAATAAATACAATCTTAAAAGAAAAAAAAGGGGGTTAAATCATTACCCCACCAGGCCCTTCGGGAGGGGATGGGCAGCGTTTCCACACCCCCGTGGACTCCTGTGGACCTTCCACGGATCCCCGTGGGCTGGGCTGCCCCTCACTTGCCTGGCAGGGGCCACCTCATGTTCGCTTCAGGGTGCCAGATACAAGCCTGTGATGTTTTTGTCCACCAGCCGGTTGCAGAAGGAAGAGGAGAAAGGAGGTGCCGAGATGGAAGAGTTGATGGGAAAGTTGGCACTCCTGCAAGTGCAGAAACAGAGTCTGCTCTTAGAGAAGAACAATCTGGCAGCTAAAAATCAAGCACTGGAAGCTGAACTCAACAGGGCACAGAAAATAAATAGGTTTTTATCTATTTTTTTCTTAAGCTGGTTTGTTTTTTAGATTTTTTTTTTAATATTAAAAAGAGACAAATATTCTGTTTTATTTTTCTTTTCTTTTTCTAATATTGGATATAAAATGGAAAAGGATCATTGAGATTACTGGGTATCAAAAGAAAAGTACAGTAAAGGCTTTTCTGTTGACCAGCTTTAGCCGACATTTTTCAATTCTATAGTTCAACTATAGTTGATAGTCATAATGATGACCCTATGATGCTGAAAGTACTGGAAGTTCTTTCCTATGCATTTCCCAAAAGTCAGCTTTGGGTTAACTTGATTCCTTTTTCAAAAGCATTTTTTAGAACATGAGCCAGAAAAATTAATGGAGTAATACATAAGTAGCCTATTAATTGTGTTAAGCATTTTGTGATTTCCTGTTGACTTGGAGTCAATAATTATGCTTCACTTAAAATTAAACTCATTTACCTCTTCTCACCCTGACACTTAGTAGAAGATTTAGGTTGCCAAAGAATATGTTTAAATGCTAACGTACTTGCTATTTTTATGATGCAGATATTCACTATGTCCTTGCCATTCAAGCTAATGAGTTTTTTATTCCACCATTTTGGGGAACTCTCTAGGAGATCTCAAAAGAAAATTGATGTCCTCAAAAAGCAGGTGGAAAAAGCCATGGAGAGCGAAATGTCTGCTAACCAGTACCTGGCAAATCTTGTTGGCCTGGCAGAGAATATAACCCAGGAACGCAACAATCTCATGTGTTTGGTAAGCTCCCTCAGTTTCTTCAGGTACGCTGAACGTCAATATGCAAACGTAATTTTAAGAGCATTTTCTTGGGGTGCCTGGTGGTTCAGTCGGTTGAGCATCCAACTCTTGATTTCAGCTCAGGTTATGATCTCAGGGTTGTGAGATCAGGCCCCGCCTCAGGCCCCAAGTTCAGTGCGGAGCCTGCTGGAGATTGTTTCCCTCCGTCTGCCCTTCCCACCTACCCTAAAATAAATCTTTTTTTTTTTTAAGAGTGTTTTCTTTACAAAACTACTCATAAAAAGCTTCCTCTTTTTAAATTTTAACTGCACATTTTCAGATTCTCCAAATTTTAGCCCATCCTTCCCATGTGTGGGCCCAGGATGGAAATATAAGTGCAAGCCATATAGTATTTGTCCAAATGCTTAGAAGTTACTAAGTCAATAATACATAAATGAAGTGTGTTCTTTCCTCCTGCCTTGATCTATGTTATTATGGCCTGAAAGCCAGGCTCGGATTCAGAATCCTTAGACCCACATAGACATTGGGGAGCTGCGTTCATTCCCCTCTACCTCTTTCCGCCACAAGAAACCTCTGTGTACATACAGACACTGCTGTCCCCTTGACCCTGCAAGCTCCTTGCACCTGTGAGCCCCAGGGTCAGCCCCTCTAGCTGAGGTCCGGGGGTGGTACTAGCTGCCTCTGCCCTGTCCTGGGACCGTGGCCCCAGCATCCCAACCTTACCCTGTCCTGGTCTCCTAGGCCTTAATTTATTGAAAGTGGCATCTAATTTCTAATCCCATCTTTAGGATGGGTTTTCTGTGTGACTTGTGGCAAGTTATTTAACTTCCTGTGTCATATTTTTCCTTTCTGAAGGAAATCAAATGAGATCAGATGCCTTAGAAGGAATGCTCACCCTCGCTTTTTTTTATTTTAGCATTTGAAATAATTTGCAGTGTATAGCAATTCCCAGGTGGATGTTACTGTTAAATCATTGAGCTTCAAATGACATTCCTCTTGGATGTGATGCCGTCACATTTGGTTTGGTGAATGGCATGGTGCATTCACATTATCTTTAACTTTGTAATTATTCAAATAGTCAAGCTGAAAATTGATTTGCATCTGGGCACTTATTCCTTGAATACGATTAGAGAGGTGTGCTGGAAGCCCTTATAACACATCCCCCTTGTTTGGGGGGGTCTCGATCTTCTATTGGCGCCCAGGAAGGGCACCCAGCCTGCTGTTCTGG
This sequence comes from Canis lupus dingo, assembly GCF_003254725.2. Classification (NCBI taxonomy): domain Eukaryota; kingdom Metazoa; phylum Chordata; class Mammalia; order Carnivora; family Canidae; genus Canis; species Canis lupus. The sequence continues at coordinate 119,305,709 of NC_064243.1, forward strand.
GTTCTTGCCCCTCCTCAGCCGTTGGCACAGGCTCTGCCCACAGCCCTCACGCAGGGAGTGGGGGGCAGGCGGGGTGCCCATTATTTTTCTTTTCATTTTTCTCCTTAGGCTAAATGTCTAGAAAGTGAGAAGCATGGAGTTCTCAACAAAATCATAGAAGGCAATATTCGCTTGGGAAGGTTAAAGGAAAAAGTCAAGGTAAGTGGAACCATTAGCCTCAGTGGTTCCATTTTCAAATGGAAACAATGGCTTACTGGGGTCAGATTTCCATGTTTAAGAAAATGATTCATTTTGCATGTATGCATCACTAATCATTCACAGGGTTAAGCAGTATTGCTTATGGCACCAACCCCCTCATTAAATAAACCAGTTTATCTACACAATAAGATACCATACAGCTGTTTAAAAAAAAGAAAAGGGGCTACGGAAAAATCTCCAGGCTCTACCCTGAGTTTAATGTTCAGGCTTTATGCTCAAGCCCAGCATCAGTTGGTTTGGTTAGAGAACGGAGTTGACCCTCACCTCTCTAGCTTTATCCTAATTGCTCCCCCCCCCATTCCCCCCAGTTTCTCTGCCCAAGAAAACCACTGTCATGGTATCAGCTCTCTTCCCTTAGGCCATCTCCCTTACCTGACCACCTCCCATCCCTCTGAAATGTGTGTTCCGACTGCCAGCCTCTGCATCTGCATCCACAGCCTTACCAGCCAAATGGACTCCTCAGAAGCAGGAGCAGGGGTGCAGGCAGGCTAGGGCCTGGGGGGAAGGCAGGGAACCTATGGGTTTTGAAGGGGAAGGTCTATGAGTGCATGTAGCTGTAGCGTGGGGAATAAGACTTGGGACCTCTGTCGGAGATGATTAAAAAAGGGCCTAACAAAAAAATTAAAAATTAAATAAATGAATGAATGAATGAATGAATGAATAAAAATAAAAAAGGGCCTAACATGTGGAGAAATAGATTGATGACATTTACTATGTTGGAAAATTACCAACAAATGAAGCATTGGCTAGCTCTGTGTAAACAAGTGTGGTTACTGAGTGAACAGCGTGTGTATGTATATACGTACATATGTATGTAAATATATGTCACAACTTTGTTTTGTTTTAGGGAATATGCGTCCTCAATTATTTAATTTTTAAACGTTAAACAAAATTTAACATATAGTTGCTCAGATCCAAGCATATGCCCGCCCTAAGGCAAAGAATAGACTACCCCCCCGCCCCGTGTTTCATGAATATTGCTTAAATAACACAAATGTCAAGTTTTTGGAAGCCACATTGCCTGTACATCTTGATTTTCAAGTGGTACAGACAGAGATGCTACCTGAGGGGCTTTCTGGTTCCCAGTAGGGTCTGCCCCATGCAACATCCCTGAGCTGTCCTGATCTGGATTCTGGGCCTTCCCCAGGGAAGATCACCTGCATCTACCCAAATTCAGAGAAGACTAGCTCACCGCCAGCACATCACTGTTTTCGTTTATTTTGGTCAGTGGCCTTTGTGGTGAGGGGTGATCCCACCACAGGTCCAGGGAAGTCATTCCTTCTGTGGGTCAGAGCAGCTCCACTCCTGTTCCCAAATGTGGGCTTTTAGGCATGATGCCATTGAAGAAAGGGTTGCTTTGCTAAAGGAGAATTGAAAATGCTGCATGAGTCTTCCGCCCAGAACTCAGGGCAACTTATCCTTTGGCTTTAGGTGGTAGGAATGGTTTGATTTAACCCGATAGCTTTCAGATTTGTGTTGACTTCTAAAATGTCATCAGGGATTCCTAATAGACATCATCGTTTTCTGGGAATTTTATTTCTGACACTGTTTTAAAGTAAGAGAGGATATGCTAAGTTTTATCTTCAAAGTAGGCTTAGTTGTTACAATCTAACTAGGCAGGATAAAGAAAAAGAAATCCCTATCTAGACACACCTTAGTGAGACTGCACAACACCAAAGGCAAAGATAAAATCTTTTAAAGTGGCCAGATGGTGCAAATGTGTTTTTTACCCATTTTGTACCTTCAAGGTGAAAAATTAAGAAGTTTGACAATACAGAGCATTTGGCAGTGACATGAAGCAGTGGGAACTTTTCTGTGTAGCTGCTGCGGCTGGAAAGGAGTTTAAACCATTAGTAGAGTAGAACATTCACACAGCTCACAACCCAGCCATCCCTCCCTTATCCTTTCCAGACAAGAAAACTCACAGATGTGCACCAGAAATCATGTAAAGAAATGGTCGAATCGGGGACGCCTGGGTGGCTCAGTGGTTGAGCACCTGCTCCTGGCTCAGGGTGTGATCCTTGGTCTTGGGATCGAGTCCCACATCAGGCTCCCTGCCTGGAGCCTGCCTCTCCCTCTGCCTTTCTCTCTCTGTGTCTTTTATGAGTAAATAAAATCAAAGAAAGAGAGAGAGAGAGAGAGGGAGAAAGAGAAAGAAAGAAAGAAAGAAAGAAAGAAAGAAAGAAAGAAAGAAAGAAAGAAAGAAAGAAAGAAAGAAAGAAAGAAGAAAGAAAGAAGAAAGAAAGAAGAAAGAAAGAAAGAAAGAAAGAAAGAAAGAAAGAAAGAAAGAAAGAAAGAAAGAAAGAGAAAGGAAGGGAAGGGAAGGGAAAGGAAGGAGAAGAAAGAAAGAAAAGAAAGAAAAGAAAAGAAAAGAAAAGAAAGAAAAGAAAAAAGAAAAGAAGAAAAGAAAAGAAAAAGAAAAGAAAAGAGAAGATCGAATCAGCATTATTGTCCCAAACAAAACGACCCCGTATCCATCAGCAGTGGAACAGATAAATTGTGATGCATCCAGAAGGAATACCTAATAGCAATGAAAATGAATAATTATATTTACTGTATTGTGGGTGAATCGCACAAGCATAATATTGAGTGAAAGGAACATAACACGTATGAGTGCCTGTAATATGATTGTGTTTATATAAAGTTTAAAACAGGTAAAATTAAATTGTTTGGGGCACTCGTAGGTTGTAAAACAAAATGAAAAATAAGGAAAAGATTTTAGCAAAAATGAGATTAATGATTACAGTCAGTCCTTGAACCAACCCCCCACGCAGTTGAAAATCCATGTGTAACTTTTGACTCCCCTACTCTTGACCACAAACCTTACAAATAACATTAACAGCCAATTGATATGTATTTTATATGTTATGTGTCACCTTCTAACAGACTATGTACTTCATTGGCTTTTGTCTATACCCCCAGGCCAGACTAGAAGCTCCGCAGGGACAGGGATTCTTTTCTGTTTTTGTTCACTGGTATATCCCAAGCACCTAAAATAGCACCTGGCACATAATGTTCAATAAATGCAATAACCAATAATCATTTGGGGAATTAATTAAATAATATATTTTACAATTTAAATTCAACAAAATCAAAAGCTGTATACAAAACAGTATCTCAATTCTCAGAAAGGCTAGAAGGAATACACCATACTATTAATGATGGGACTCTAAAGAGAAGTATTTTGAGTGATAATGAGGAATCATGGGCTTGGAGGTTTTTGTTTTTCATTTTTTTTTCTTCCCTGCTCTGGGTTTCCTGTTGGCTATTGTTTCGGAAAGAGGAGGTCTGATCTTCAGGGTGTTTGGCCTTATCTTAGGAATGTATCTCATTATCATTCATCTGGATAAGATCCTACAAAGGATCCACCCAGCGCGTAACCCCCCCCCCCCCCCCCCACCAGGACACCTGAGAGCTGGATCCAGGTTAGGGTGGATCTCTGAGGAAGTAAAGGTTAGAGACCTAGAAAAGGCTGAGAAAATTCGAGGATAACATCTTAGAAAACCCCAGCAAAATAGGACTCCCCAAAGCGAAGACGTCACCTTTGAAATCAGGGCTGTGTTGTGATCTGAGAAAAACAGAGCTGCAGGCAGGAGCTCTTCCGAATCAAGCTGGATTCAGAGGCCTGAGAAGGGGCTACTAGAGGGGTGGTTTGGAAAGCCTGGAAGCCCAGCCCATCATGCTGCACCCTCCCGGGAACCTCATCTCATCCCAGAGGGATTCATGGGCCTCCAGAGAAAAATAAGAAAAATAGAAGTACAATTTTCCTGCACATGAAGAAAATGCATCAGAAATAATGTTACCACAAAGATCAAAATTATAAACTATACCCAAAAGTGAACTGATAGGTAGATAAGTAAAGAGATAGGTAGCTGGAAAGCTAAAACTTAAAAATAAAATAAGACAAAGAGAGGAAGGCGAACCACAAGAGACTCTTAAATGTAGGGAAAACTGAGGGTCACTGGAGGGGCTGTGCGTGAGGGAATGGGGTACCTGGGGGATGGGCATTAAGGAGGACACATGATGGAATGATAACTGGTGGTATATGCAACTGATGAATCACCAAATTCTACCCCTGAAACTAATACTACGCTATATGCACACTAACTTGAATTTAAATAAAATCTTGAAAAATAAAATAAAACTTAATAAAGCCATCAAATCGAGGAAGAAATCCTACAAAGCAGAGATAGGTGGTCAGACAAAGGCAGATGTGACCTGGAATTGACACAACTCTGGGAAGAAATAGAAGGAAAGGAACAACTGCTTCAGAGATGCAGATGAAATTACAGGGAACACAAGGAGAAAGATACCTTAAATGTGCAACAAGGACATAAAGAGAGAAATGAGCAATTTAAAGACAGAAAGGTGGAAGTAAAGATGTAAAAAGAATGCAATAGAGAGGGATAAGACATTCAATGTGCTTATTGTTAAGAGTCCCCAAAGAAGAAATCAAAACAGTTCTGAACAATAATTCATAAAAAGCTTTTTGAAATAAATGACTTGAATCTACATACTGAAAGGACTTTAAGACAAAGAAAGAAGGGGCGCCTGGCTGGCTTAGACGGTGGAGCATGTGACTCTCGATCTCGGGGTTGTGTTTCTTGCCCTGCCTTGGGTGTAGAGATTACTTAAAAATAAAATCTCTTAAAAACAAAGACAGGGGCGCCTGAGTGGCTCAGTCAGTTGAGCGTCCAACCCTTGGTTTCAGCTCAGGTTGTGATATCGGGGTCATAGGATCGAGCCCCACATCAAGCTCCGTGCTCAGCACAGAGTCTGCTTGTCCCTCTCCCTCTGCTCCCCATCCCCTCTCTCTCCCTATCTCCGATAAATAAATAAATAAAATCTTAAAAAAATAAATATATATATTATATATATATAAAGAAAACCTTGGACACCCAGGCAAAAGGCCAAGTCATAAGAGAAAAAAAACATGTCGGCATCATAGTTCTCAACAGTAATGCTGAATGCCAAGAGCAATGCCTTCTATAAATATTCAAGAAAACAGAGTATGAGCCAAGGATGTTTCCATCCAACCAAGCTACTCTTCAGACGGTTTTGACCGAGTAAGAGCTCCGGGCACATTTTTCCCATAAATCTCACCTAAAGATTAATCAGCTTGAGTTCAGCCTGTCAAGAAACAATTGGGCAAATTTCAGAAAAGTACTGGTATCGAGCAAAGGATGTATTTAACTGGGAACTAAGACTTCAGCGAAGCTGGGATAAGGCCGATGGAATAAAACGTAAATGTTTTTTGACAACGTGGAATTAATGCAACCAAGGAAAAACTGATAGGTGAGGGCGGTAGGAAAGTAGAAAGTAGAGCAAACTAGCTGATTGCTTCATATTGTCATAACGGAGAGTTCAGAGGATATCATTTCAAGCTGAAAAAGCAAGGAGAAGCTTAAGCACATTTAAGTAGGGGAAGAAAAGATCGTTGTGAGCCAACATTATGTTACCTTTGATAAATGAGAGGACTAAGGAGATGTAATCTAGAGGCATGAGAATAAAAGTCACCACAAGAACCCAGAGATCCATTCCTAAACAGTAGAATTACAACAGTGAAAAGAACAGAGAAGATGGACTACATTAAAGTCTTTAAAAATGTATGTAGGTTAATGAAATAACAAAATTGATAAATCAATGGGAATGAGCTTAATTCACCCACTAAAAGAAAAACGTTTTTTTGGATTAGATAGTGAAGCAAACAGTATTCCGTGATAGAGCCAAGAGCCAGTCTGAAACAAAGTACATCAGAAAGCTGAAGAGTAAAAGGATGAGTAAAGATCATCTAGATTTATGCAAACAAAAAGAAAGGAAGTTGCAATCTTTATACGTGCCGAGATGGAGTTTGGGAGAAAAGCACTAAATGAGACCAAAAAAAAGGAGCTCTTCTAATATAAAAGACTGCAATTAATAGTATATAGTAGCTACAGATATCTCTGCACTAAATAAACATAGCAGATATATAAAGTACAGACTATAGGACATGCAAAGAGAAATGGAAACATGGTTAATAGCTTTAATCTCTTGGTCCAAGACAGATCAAGAGATTAAACAAAAGGAACTAAGGATACAGAAGATCTAACAACGTAATCTATAAGGTTTATTTAGGGGTGTGTATGTATATTTACACAGAACAATTGATCAATTGATTGTTGATTGGCTACGAAAAAAAAAAACCCCGAGAGTAGAAATAAGGCACATTTGTTGTTGTTTTTTTAAGGCACATTTGTTGATCAAAAAGATGAGAACCAGAAACACAAAATCAGAAAGCAAAAAAATATTCTTTTACCTGGAAATGTGAAAACCATGAGGTAGACCAACACCTGGGTCAGAGAGGATGTATAAACTGTCAGCTTCTACACGGAATTGAATCTGCGTGAACTAAAAATTAGCATCTATGTGACAACAGTTTTAGAAATGCTCAGAGGGAAGTCATAACCTTAAATACTATACAATAAAAATGTAAAAGGAAAATCTATGAACCCGGCTTTTATCTCTGTCATCTCCTTACCAATAAGTATAACAAACCTTGCCAGCTTGGTCTGTTTTTATTTGTAGCATGTAAAAAATGGCATGATGCACATTAGAAATTTGCTTTTATATGATACTTGACATTCCTTGTTTTATTTTTCTCTGACTTTTATGATGCAGACTTGCCCTCCCAGATCAGATTTATTCACGGGTGTTTTCATCCTCTCTAGGGGCTCTGATAGCCCAGATGGGGAGGGTATGCGCCTGGGAAGCCATCCCTGGGGCCACAGGCAGCACGCCCTTGCTCACTCGGTGCCTCCTCCTCCCCCCAGGGGTACAAGAAACAGGCGGCACTGAAAGTGGGTGACATCAGTCACCGCCTGACAGAGCAGCAGGAAGACTTTGCCAGCAAGACAGCCCAGTACCAGCAAGAGATGAGGCACCTCCATCGGATGCTGCAAGACAAGCAGGATATCCTAGACCAGGCCCTCCAGCAGAAGAGGTATGGCCACCCCAGCTCCATAGAGCAGGCTTAGTTTTGAATATTTGCTAGAACTTTCTAGTAAAACCCTCTGGACCTGTTTTGTCTATTTAAAAAAAATTTTTTTAAGATTTTATTTATTTATTCATGAGAGACAGAGAGAGAGAAACACAGGCAGAGGGAAAAGCAGGCTCCCTGAGGGGAGCCTGATGCGGGACTCGATCCTAGGACCCCGGGATCATGCCCTGAGCCAGACAGACGCTCAACCGCTGAGCCACCCAGGCATCCCTGTTTTGTTTATTTTTTACATTCAAATTTAATCTGAATGTAATATTGGTCTTGATTTTTATTTGCTCATTTTCTTTTTAAATTCTTCCCCCCAGGGGATCCCTGGGTGGCTCAGCGGTTTGGCGCCTGCCTTTGGCCCAGGACGCGATCCTGGAGTTCCGGGATCAAGTCCCATGTCAGGCTCTCTGCATGGAGCCTGCTTCTCCCTCCTCTGTGTCTCTGCCTCTCTCTCTCTCTCTCACTATGTCTATCAGAAATAAATAAATAAATCTTAAAAAAAATAAAAAATAAAAAATAAAAAATAAATTCTTACCCCCAGCCGTTGACGTACAGGATTGTGTAAGGTTGAGGTGTATAATGTGGTGATTTGATACAGGTACATCTTGTGAAATGACCACTGCCGTCAGGTTAGTTAGCACCTCCCTCACCTCCCCTAACTGCCATCTCGTTGTGGTGCTGGTGGCAGTGGCGGTGGTTATGGTGGGGACGTTGAAAATCCACCCTCTTAGCAACTTTCCGGTGTACAGCACAGTGTGGTTACCTGCAGTCACCACACTGTGCTCCTCATTTTCTTTAATCCCCCTTTTGGAACTCCTCATTGTGGGGGCGCCTGGGTGGCTCAGTCGGTTAAGCATCTGCCAGTGGCTCAGGTCATGGTCCTGGGGTCCCAGGATTGAGCCCTATGTCAGGCTCCCTGCTCGGCAGGGAGTCTGCCTCTACCTCTCCCTCTGCCCCTGCTCCTGCTCCTGTGCTCTCTCTCTCTCTCTCTCTCTCTCTCTTGCTCACTCTCTCCCAAGTAAACAAAATTAAAAAAAAAAAAAAGAGAGAACTAATTGTTTGAATATTGGACTTCTTAAATCAGTCCGGGCCTCTCATTGTCTTTCCCTCTTTTCTATTCTCTGATACTTTTGCTTTATTCAATTTTCTTGGGAGGTTTTTGATTAAATGTCTCATTTCTGTTCTTTCTTTTTCTTTTCTTCTTCTTCTTTTTTTTTCCCCCCATTTCTGGGGATTTAAAAATCTAATGATTCCTTTTTTGTAAGATCATAATCATAAGAATATGGGTGCATTATGTTTTCTGTATCTGTAAAGTACTGAATCAGTTAGTTACACTGCATCCTTTAAACACATGCTAGAGGAAGCGTTGCCAGCATGTTAAAAACTTCACCAGAGAATGTCGCCTGGTCCGGAGAACGTCACCTGGTCCTTGCAGGTGAACTTGGTTGGTCCCTCATGTTGTTTTGGTTTCATACTTGAGTCTGCCCTTTCACAATGGCCGTGCTGTCTTTGAGAGATTGGGATATAAACTGATACATGCAGAAGAATCATAATACAGTCTTGGGATTATCTCCAAGTTCTAGGAGGATCCGTGTATTGGACGTCAGCCGGAATGCAGATACCTGTTTGTTTTCCATCAGCCAGATGCTTCTTAAGCGTAAGGCTGAATGAAGTCTTACTGTCGTGTTTTTTGTAGTCACAGAAGTTCTTACCACCATAAACGGCTGCTTTGTGAAAAGTTGGGCCAATACCAAATTTCTTGCCAGACAGGAGGTTTGGAGTTGCATTAATAAAATGGCACTTTGTTTTTCACTTTCTCCCTCATTCCACATCTGTCCTTAAATGGTTTGAGAGTTATGTATTCTTTCTTTCTTTTTTCTTTTTTTTTTAGATTTTTTTTTTTTTTTATTCATGATAGAGAGAAAGAGAGAGAGAGAGAAAGAGAGGCAGACACATGCAGAGGGAGAAGCAGGCTCCATGCTGGGAGCCTGACGCGGGACTCGATCCTGGGACCCCAGGACCATGCCCTGAGCAAAGGCAGGAGCTGAACCGCTGAGCCACCAAGGGATCCCCCCCCTTTTTTAAGATTTCGTTTATTTGACAGAGCACACGCAGGGCTAAATCCCCTGAGATCATGACCTGAGCTGAAGACAGACGCTTAACCTACTGAGCCACCCAGGCACCCCTCTGCATTCCATTTCTGTACTTTCAGTGGTTACCATTGAAATTTTACCATGGATGTTTAGCATTAAAAATCTAAATTTAGGGGGATCACTGGGTGGCTCAGTGGTTTAGCGCCTATCTTTGGCCCTGGGCATGATCCTGGAGTCCTGGGATCAAGTCCCGCATCAGGCTCCCTCCATGGAGCCTGCTCCTTCTCTCTCTCTCTCTCACACACACACACACATGAATAAATAAAATCTTTAAAAAAAAAAATCTAAATTTAGGGGGTCCTGGGTGGCTCATTTGGTTTTGGTGACCAACTCTTGATCTTTCAACTCAGGTCTTGGTCTCAGGCTTGTAAGTTCAAGCCCTATGTTGGGCTCAAAACAAAACAAAAATAAATAAATTTAACATCTCTACATTTCTTTCCCCCAACACAAGATCTAATGCTCTTATCTAATTCTTACCCCCCTCAAGGTATATGATGTTGGTGCCTAGTGTCATTAGGTAGATAAAAGTGAAAAACAAAGATCTATTTTATATCATTATTGTTAGCCCCCCCCCCAAATTATATGTTACTGGTTTCTATACAGTTCTTTATTTTGATGTACCTGTAGGTACCGATTACTTACTGATTATTATTAAAACAAGACAACAGACCCAAAATGGGCCTCACATCACCAAAGCAAGGCTGGGCTTAATTACAATTTTGGCTCTACCAGGAGGGAATCTTTAACTAGTCAATCAGTAATTGCCAGTTGGCACTAGTTAGGTCCTGAGCCTGGTTGACCCTGTCATCCCCTGAAGGAGAGTAACTTTGCAATAATCACCCCCATTTTTGCCTAGTACAACTTCCTTGTTCCTGCTCCCATCTGCCTATAAAAGTCTTTTATTTTGTACAGCTCCTCAGAGCTCTTTCTCTCTGCGAGGCAGGGTGCTGCCCAATATTAGTTGAGTTTTGCTCAAATAAACTCTTAAAATTTTCTCATTTCCTTAGTTTATCTCTTAACATGTTCTCTCTTACGTCTCAGACTTTATTTCTCAGGTTAGCTTCCTTCCTCCTAAAACCCATCATTTAGAAGTTTCTTTAGTAAGAGTCTGTTGGGAGTAAGCTTTCTTAGTTTCTGTTTATCTGAAAATGTCCACATTTCTCCTTCATCCTTGTAGGATCATTTTTGCTAACTACAGAATTTTACCTTGACAGTCTTTTTTTCTCAGCATATTCTGTGTTCTCTGTTTGAGAAGTCTGTTTTGACAAGTCCCTGATGAGCCTTTTGTCATTTTTAAAAATAATTGACCTGAGGCGGCTGGGGGGCTCAATTGGTTAAGCATCCAACTCTTGGTTTCAGCTCAGGTTGTGATCTCAGGTTGTGAGATTGAGCCCCTGTAAGGCTCTGCACTCAGCTGGGAGTCTGCTTGGGATTATCTCCCTCTCTTTCTGCCCCTTCCCCTGCTTGTCTGCTCTCTCTCTCTCATATATAAATAATTTTTTTTTAAAGTTCTCTTCTGTCACTTGTATTCTGTAATTTCTTAGGTATGTGTTTATCTGGAGGCTTCTTTTTGCTTGTCTGGTTGGTGTAAATTATTCTATCTGTGGTTTTGTGTCTTTCATTAGTCCAGAAAACTCTCTTTTCTTAAAATAAGCCATTATTTCTTAAATCATTTCTCCTTATTCTTTCTAAATGTCCTTCTGGAGCTCAGATTAAATGTATGTTGGACCTTCTTACTGAATCCTCTACGTGCCTTGTCTTAAATTTTCTCCCCCTTGTTTTTAAGATCCGCATTCTGGGTAATTCTTTCGCTCAATATTCCTGTTTACTAATTCTCTCTTCAGCTGTGTTCACTGTAGTGTTTAACCCAGCCATCGGGTTTTTTTGTTTTGTTTTGTTCTTGTTTTTGTTTTTTTTTGGAGGGGGCTGTTATTTCAAAAACAGTGTACTTCATTTTCAGTTCTATTTGGTTCTCTTGAAAAGCTGCCTATTTGTTTTTAAAATAAATTCCTGGTCTTTGCTTATTTTAAAAACATCTTTTATTTCTTTTAACATTTCATTTGTAGTTATTTTTTCAATATCTGAAATTTGGGGGAGTTTAAATTTGTTTTTGTTTTGGCTCTTGCTCTGTGTGGCTTGTTTCTATGTACAGTAGCTTTTTAACTATGAACATGTATATGGTTGCATTTAATCTGTGGAATCCTAAGGTTGTCAATTAAGGTGGTTTTTCCTCTATAGAAAGTTTGCATTTGCTTCTCTTTGGTGCTAAAGCATATTCCCAACCTGGAGCCACTTTTAATTTCATTATTAATTTTGAAAATAGGCTGTTTTAACATCACTGGAACATTGAGGGCCCTTTGTGTACCTCTACTTACCTGCCCAGTTGTGGAACACGTAGTTCAGAGTGTTTCTAGGAAGAAGGGGAGAAAGGTGGATACGTGTGAGCCCTGGGGGCTTTCTGGCACGGGCTTTTGTCCTCAAAGCAATAAGCAATACCAACACACATTGCCTGCATGTGTGCTTTCAGCTTAGTCTTTATTCTCTTCTGCCTTTAGAGATTTCCTATTCTTGTTTTGAGTTTGGCCAAACATTGATCATGATTGCTGTGATTTATCAAGCATGTAGTCCAGAAAAGAGAAATGTGGGGTTCTTTTTTAAACACAGTTTAATTAAATAGCGCCCAACGTTCAGTGAACATTAGAGGGTCTCGGAGAAAGCAACAGTTCACAAGAGGAGTGATGCTGGACAAGTGGGCACGTCGCTGGCCTCCCTGAATCCCATTGTCCTCCTCCACAAACAGCAGCACTCAGTGCACTTGGTAGCACCTTCCATAACCACCGGGCCGTGTCAGCAAAGGAGCCGGCCTCGCCACCTGCCCTCCTACATGTGGCCCACTGTTCCCGCCGGGCTGGGACTGGTCCCCCTCACTCTCCCATTGGGTCCTCTGTCCTGTGAGGTGGTAGCTGGGGCCCTGGTCTGTTCCCCCAGGAGCCCATGGCCCCACGAGGACATGAATATCTTTTCGGCCTTGTTTCCCCAGCACTCCCCATGGTACCTGTCACAGAGCCCCTTCCTTTACGTGTGTACCTTGGTCCCTCTGGGTGCTCACCCCGGCATGCAGTCTGACTAGGCCGGTCTTCTCTGTGTCCTCAGCGACGAGCCCCACGCCACGCAGTCCCCCCCTCACCCCCAGACTAACTCCTTATGGCCAGGACCCTCATTGGCTCTGTGGCTGGGTGTTGTGAGAGGTGCCTGAGGGTCGGCCAGGTCCCAGCGGGGACAGGTAGCGGGGACACAGGGAGGCTTGCAGGATTTGTGCGATGCGGACACCCACAGCCGGGCCCTTGTGCTATGGGTTAGTCCATGCAGTCACTGTATTTTATTCTTCTACGTGTTAATTCTACAGAGAGCAAAGGTCCAAAATAAAGGAAAAGGCACAACTCAGTATTTATTCTCTTCCCAGAGGACCTCAGCGTTTCATTCAACCCCAGCAGCCTTTGCCTCAGAACCCAGGCATCATGGGATCTGTTCTCTGACATCAAGCATTCTTCCCTTGGAGTTCTTGCCACTTTAGGATTCCTAAGGGCTCTAGAAATATTTTTCTCCTTGTGCTATTTTAAACTTTTCCCTTTTTTTCGTGTATCTCCCTCAGAGAAATGGAAGGTGAGCTCGAGGTGGTTTGGCAGTCTACCTCCAAGGAAAACCAGAGAATCCGCGAGCTGCTGCAGGTCGCGCTGGAGAGGCCGGGTGTGTGGGACAGCACCGGGGGGACACCCTGGGCCACAGCCCCAACCACGGTGACGTGAAGCCATAGCCCGTGCGGGGACCGGTGACCGGGACCCCCCGCCCAGAGCCCTGCTTTTACCCAGGACCCAGAGGTGCACAGGGAGGGCAAACCCCCACCTCCCGCCGCAGCGTCTCCCCTCCTGGGGGCACCAGAGAAGTAAAGTTCTCAGAAATGTGATGTGTGTTTGCACATTTTGCTTTATTTGGGGAGCACGGTGCCGAGCTGCTGTGCCAGTACGTGGCCTCTGGCTTCCGTGGCTCCAGGTGACAGTGACCTCCTGGGCGGGCCTGGCCCCGAGCTCCCAGGCCTGTCGCTGGGCAAGGGCCCAAGGGAACGGCTTGGGGCACCGGGTGCTCACGCTGCGGGCAGTGGCGGTGCTGGCAGGTGCTCTGGGCTCTGTTTTAGCATTTGGGGAAAGATGGGTGCCAGCCCTCACGGCCTAGTAAGCTCTACAAGGTGCCCCCTGCCCCGTCCCTTCCCTCCTCAGCCTCCTAGAAAGGCGATTTTTCTGGGGCCACCCAGTGCTAAGGTGTGGTCGCTGCCCGGCCGCCAGGGGCCAGGGTCCTGCTGCTCCCGGGCCCCTCCTTGGGCGGGCTGGTCCCCCCTCCCCCCACAGGGCCACCCCCTGGCGCCTCCTGCCGGTGGTGCCCACCCCTGGTGCGGCTTGGCCCCGACCTGCTGGCTGCCCAGCAGGGAGCAGGATCCCGGCCCCCCACACCCTGTGACCGAGCCCTCCCAGCTCACCCCTGCCTGGGCTCGGGGCGCACAGGCCGGCATAGGCTCCTGGCTGGGCAGAAAGTTCCCGCGTGGCCTCTGATCGGTGGTTGGGAGCTGAGATGGAAGATCTCAGCTGTTTTACATTTTATTGTAATTTATTTTCATTTTACTAGAGTGGGGAGACACGCAGGGATGTCACACTGTGTGACCAGTCGGCCGCGGGGACCCAGCCGCTCTCCAGCCTCCACGCAGGCGGGACGCCCCTTGCCCCAGTGGCTTGTCGCAGGAACCCTGCTGTTGCCACATTCGTAGAGGGCCGCTCTGGTCACTCCTGTCGCTTTCCCGCCTCCTAGGAGAGGACCAGTGGGCCGAGGCAAGGGCGGTGGGGTGGAGGCCGGAGTAGAGGCCGGGGTGGGCCTGGGGCCTGGATTGCCGGGGGGCTCCCCTCCCCTTGGGCTTCACCCTGCAGGTTCCAACCAGAGCAGGAGGCGGTGCCCTTCCTTCTTGGTCCCGCTGAGTCCATGGCTCCAGAACGTTCCTGGCCAGGCGAGCAGTTATAAAGCGGGTCCCAGGAGCACAGGTGAGCCTGTGGCCTGTGCTCTTAGCCAGTAGCCTGGGGAATCCAGGCCGCGGTGGATGCGGCTGTGACTTTGGGGGGACAGGGGCAAGGGGCGGCCCTCGGTTTGCGGTCGATCTGCCGCCAGAGGGCCCGAGGGTGGGAAGGGGCACCTGCCCCTCAAGCGCCGAGAATGGGAGAGGCTGTCCCTCCCCAGCGGCCACTCTGAGACCGGTGCGTCCCCGGTGGGGGAACAGGAGCATTCTCTGTCTCGACGTGTATTTCTTTCAACGCAGCCTGTGTATTCAGCAGGCATCCATGCAATGCTTACATCTGTGCGCCGTGTGGGGAACAGCAGGGGCGAGGGCAGACGTGGTCGCAGGCCATGCTAGGTGCTCGGAGGGAAACGAGGCCCCCCCACCTTCGTGGCTGCCGTGGGAGCTACGGGGAAGCCCGCGTGGACCCTCGAAAACCCCACTGCTCAGAAGCAGGGCCGTGATCTTAGCCTCCCCAAAACAAAAGATAATAATAGTACTTTCCCGCCACAGCCCGGATCGGTCTCCGCCCCTCCCACGTCCCCACGACGGCCGCTCTGCGCCCCTCCGGCTCCGGTCCCCAGGGGTGGCCCGTGCTGGGCTGTGCGGTCTCAGCCACCTCACAGGTGACCCCCGGGACCTCAGAAGGGGATGATTTGGAAAAGAGGCTTGTTGCAGATGCACTTAGGTCCGACTGGAGCGGGGTCGGTCCCCCGGCCTCCCCCATGCAGGTGGCTGGTGCCCCTGAAACCAGACACGCAGGGAGGACGCCAGGCGACAGCGGTCGGGTCGGGCAGGTGTTGCTGTGGGCCAAAGACAGCAGGGGGTGCTGGCGACCCCAGAAGCTAGGAAGAGGCCCTGCAGGAGCCCCCTCCTCGGGGTTCAGAGGGAGCGAGGCCCATGCCCACCCCCGGATTTGGGACTTCTAGCCTCCGGGTCTGAGACAAGAAATCTGTTTTAGAGCCAAGAGAGAAGAGAGCAGGCGAGGACCCCAGGGCCTGGGTTTCCAGAGCCAGCAGGGTCAGTCTCAGGAAAACTTCGGTGTGCGCTGGGACACCTGGGCATCAGCATGTAGCTTTTCTTTTTTTTTTTATTTTCTTTTTTTTATTTATGATAGTCACACAGAGAGAGAGAGAGAGAGGCAGAGATACAGGCAGAGGGAGAAGCAGGCTCCATGCACCTGGGTCTCCAGGATCGTGCCCTGGGCCAAAGGCAGGCACCAAACTGCTGCGCCACCCAGGGATCCCAAGCATGTAGCTTTTCAACGGAATACATTTGTAAAAATTTTTAAAAAGATGTTATCTATCCAACAGCACAAGCAGGGGGAGCGGCAGGCAGAGGGAGGGGGAGATGCAGGCTCCCCGCCGAGCAGGGAGCCCAACGTGGGCCCCAACCCAGGACCCTGAGATCAAGACCTGAGCCGAAGGCAGACGCTTAAGCGACTGAGCCCCCCAGGTGGCCCCTCCACTGAATGAATTTTAAAAGGTTAACCTAGGTATAGATCAAGGATTTCTGATGAAAATCTAACCCCCAAATTGAGATGCGCTATAAACATAAAACATGCACCAGATTCCGAAGGCTCATGACAAAAAGAACGGAAGACGCCTCACCAGTGATTTTTTTTTTTAATTTTTATTTATTTATGATAGTCACAGAGAGAGAGAGAGAGGCAGAGACACAGGCAGAGGGAGAAGCAGGCTCCATGCACCGGGAGCCCGACGTGGGATTCGATCCCGGGTCTCCAGGATCGCGCCCTGGGCCAAAGGCAGGCGCTAAACTGCTGAGCCACCCAGGGATCTCCCTCAGCAGTGACTTTTATACCTGGTTATATGTTGAGAGAACGTTTTGTGTGTATTAGGTAAAATAAAATCTATTCTGAAAATTGATTATTTCACCTACTTTGGTTTTCGTTTCTACTTTAAAAAAAGAAGAAAAACTGTGACCCCTGGAAACCTGTAAACCACGTATGTGACTCACAGTATACTTCTCTTGGACAGTTGTGTATGGAACTAAGTGTGAAAGGCACAACTAAGCTTCTAGGTAGTTGATGACCCTGGGTCAGGGAGGATTTCTCTTTTTTTTTTTTTTTTTTTTTAATATTTTATTTGTTTGAGAGAGAGCGAGCGGGAAGGGGGCAGAGGGAGAGGGAGAGTCTCCAGCAGACTCCTCGCTGAGCGTGGAGCCCGACATGGGGCTCGATCTCCCCACCCTGAGATCGTGACCTGAGCCGACACCAAGAGTCAGGCCTTGACTGAGCCCCCCAGGCTCCCCGGGAAGGGGGTCTCGAGGCGCGCCCAGGAGCACGAGCCACAGGAAGAACACGCTGGACGGCCGCCGGCTAGTGAGCTCTTCACCTGAGGGTGGGGAGCGGCTCTCGGCCCACGGAGGCCGCGGGGCGGGGGGTGGGGGGGTGTGTGAACACGCGCCAGGAGGCCGGAGCACAGGGGACGCACTTCAGCCACCAGAACCGAGGCAGCGGCCTCCACGAGGAGACACCTGCTGTGACACTGGGCACAGAGGGACAGCGGGTTAGAGGGATGGAGGGACAGTGGGATGGAGGGATGGAGGGGGCGGGGATGGAGAGACGGGAGGGATGCAGGGATAGAGAGATGCAGGGATGGAAGGACCAAGGGATGCAGGGAGGCAAGGACGGAGGGACGGAGGGAGGCAGGACACCGAATGAGGCCCCCACACGGACAGGAGCCCTTCCCGTGCGGCTGAACCAGCACAGCGAGTCTCAGCACAATACGGTTTGGATCTGGTTGGGTGGCGTTGGCGCCGGGCACCGCGTCCCCTGGGGGCGAACGTAGGCGGGCGCTGGGGCCCCAGAGACATTCGCAGTTGGAAACCGCTCCCGCTGACTCAGAGGCACGGGAACTGCTGTTGCTCCCCCCACTAATCGTGCATGGGCTTTTTTTTTGTTGTTGTTGTTTTTTAACAATTTTTAAAAAATTTATTCATGAGACACAGAGAGAGGCAGAGACACAGGCAGAGGGAGAAGCAGGCTCCATGCAGGGAGCCCAATGAGAGACTTGATCCCAGGACCCCGGGGTCACGCCCTGAGCCGAAGGCAGACACTCGGCCAACCAGGCCACCCAGGTGCCACAGATTTACTGTTTTTAAAACATAACAGAGGGATGCCGAGGAGGCCCAGGTCGTGACCCCGGGGTCCTGGGTTTGAGTCCCGCATCAGACTCTGCATGGAGCCTGCTTCTCCCTCTGCCTGTGACTCTGCCTCTCTCTCTCTCTCTCTCTGTGTGTCTCTCATGAATAAATAAATAAAATCTTAAAAGAATTCTAGTAAAGTTTCGGGAAAGTAAACAGGACCTAAGGCTGAGATGAAGGCGAACTCGGGAGGTGCACTGGTCAGCCTGGGAGCGGCGGGTGGTGCTCAGGCCGGAGGCCTCGGGGCAGGGGGCCTTGGGGTGGCCTGTGTCTCTGGGGACCCTAAGGTGCCGGGTGGACTCGGGGCCAACCCCTCCCCTCGGCCGCGATCCCAGGAGGGAGGGGTGGGGGGAGGCCTGGGGAGGAGGGAAGCTTCCAGAGGCTTGGGGACACGGACACGTGGGGCTGCGCCCACTCGGCCTGCTGCGTCCTGTACCCCGAGGTGCCCAGAGGCGAGCGCCCCCCATGGGCAGGAGGGGAGCGGCTGCGGGCGCGGCACAAGGGCCCCGGGACCCGGGCATAGGGGGACAGAGCCCAGGATCCCCCCGCCCAGATGCAGCTGCCCCCCCAGCTCCTTCTGGAACTGGCTCTGTCGTCCTTCACAAAAAGCTTGTCCCCATCAAGGCCTGGGTGGCACCAGAGCCCGTGTGGCCTCGGGGGCTTCCGTGGAGCCCGGGGACCCTGGCGTGTGGCGGCCGCGCCCGGCCCTGGTCTTGGCACCCACCGAGCAGGGCCTCCTGAGGTCACCCTCGGGGTGCGGGGCCCGGCGCGGGGAGGCCTGAGGAACCACAGGAAATGCCTCCGTGCAGAAGGGCCTTCGGAGTCCAGCGAGGACGTGTCGCGTGGAGGGGCCCGCGGCGCCGGGACGGAGGCCCTGGTGTAGCCTGCAGAAACCGGGGGTCGGGCGAGGCGTGGACGCCCCAGACTGAGAGCCATGAGCGGGGCGCAGACGGAGGGAGCCCCTCGCAGCAGCCAGGCCTTGCCAAGCGTCTGGCACCCTCAGCACTGGGGTGACCCGGGACCGTCACCTCCCAGATTCCTCAAGCGGCTGGGCTCGGTGGGTGGGGTTCCCTCCCTCCAGGGGGACACACACGCCTAGGTGTTCCCAGATCCAAAGTCGGGGTCGCTCTGGGCAACCTGTCCTTTTTTTTTTTCCAAAAATTTTATTTATGTATTCATGAGAGACAGAGAGAGAGGCAGAGACCCAGGTGGAGGGAGAAGCAGGCTCCCTGCGGGGACCCCAATGTGGGACTCGGTCCCAGGACTCAGGGGTCTCAGGATGAGCCCAAGGCGACACTTGGCCACCGAGCCACCCGGGCGCGCCTCCCCGTGGGTTCTCCGCGGGCTCCGCACCAGCAGTACGGACCTCGGTGTCCCGCATCCAAACGAGAAGCTAGACCCCAAGTCCTCCCCGCGTCCTCCCCGCGTCCTCCCCGCGTCCTCCCCGCATCCTCCCCGCGTCCTCCCCGCGCCCTCCCCGCGCCCTCCCCACGCCCGCGGAGAGCCTGAGCCCGGCGCTGCTCGGAACATCCGCAGGACATTTTTGTGGGGATGTGTCCATTCTTTCCGGGTAAACCCCGAGGGCCGGCCTTGCTGCACCGCGGGAGCACGCGTGTGCTGAGCCGAGTGACGCGTCTCGGGCACCGAGGACAGATACCGCGGGGCTCCACGTAGGTGACGTGCTGAGCCAGAGTCCCAGGGACAGAGAGGATCCGGGGCGAAGGAGCAAACAGGGAGCTCGTGTGACAAGGAGGGAGGGAATTCCCGTGCTAATTTTTTTTTTAATTTTTTTTAATTTTTATTTATTTATGATAGTTACAGAGAGAGAGAGAGGCAGAGACACAGGCAGAGGGAGAAGCAGGCTCCATGCACCGGGAGCCCGACGTGGGATTCGATCCCGGGTCTCCAGGATCGCGCCCTGGGCCAAAGGCAGGCGCCAAACCGCTGGGCCACCCAGGGATCCCCCGTGCTAATTTTTTTATGGTGAGACTGTAAATCCTTGGCATTTAAGGACTCGGCACATTCCACTGATTCTTTTATATATATATATAAAATATATATATATATATATTATATATTATATATTAATTTATTCGTGAGAGACACAGAGAGGCAGAGACCAGGCAGAGCGAGGGGCAGGCTGCCTGCAGGGAGCCCGAGGCGGGACTCGATCCCGGGGCCCGGGGTCACGCTGAGCCCAAGGCAGCCGCTCCACCTCCACCGCGGAGCCCGTGCCCGGTTCCCCGCAGGTTCTCCCGCCTGGAGGGCAGCGGGAGGCCCGGGCTCTCTGCTCTCGCAGCCCGGAGGCCCCGAGCCCGGGGCGGCCGCCGCGGGAAGGCCCACGGCCCGCGGCCTCGACAGAAGGCAGTGTGAGAAAGGCGGCAGGCCGGGACGGGTTGGAGCGACGACGTGGGGGCCTGAGCCTTCCTCCGGGGCTCGGAGGACCAGAGAGGCCAGGAGGCTGCGCAGCACGGGCTGGGGCCTGGGCTCCTGCAGAAGGGACGCAAAGACGCCGCACCACGTCCCAAACGGTAAGAAAAACGCAGACGCGACGCGGGTCCGTCTGCGCAGACCACAAGCACATTTGAGTGAAGGTCAAGAGCTTCCCAGAACCTTGAGAAATAGGGGGGGGGGTGCGAGAAGGACGGGTGCAAGGGGCCGGGAAGCGCCCGGAGGGGAACAGGCAGCGGGGGCCACCTGGGCCCTGGGGGGAGGGCTGGGCGCGCGAGTGGGGGCCAAGGTCTCCAGGAGCCCGGGCCGGGGGGGTGGGGCACATCCAGATTGTCTCCCCTGAGTGGGGGCGATTTACGGAAGGAGTGGAACGCTCCCTCTGCCAGGGGAAAGCTGACACCACACGGCAGCCTGGGGAAGGAAGTGCTCCCCCGCGACCCCAGGGGCACGGAAGCGACTTCTCACCCTTAGCAAGTGCACACTCCCCGGCAGAGGCCCCAGAGGCCGGACCACGCCAATCCTGCACGCCCCACACTTGCGGCGGCCGTGGGGGCTGTGCGGGACCGGCCCCCCTCGAGATTCGGATCTGGGCGCCTGCGGAGAGGCTGAGCCACCCGTGGCCACCGGCCTGGTCTGGGCGTCGCCCTCCCACCCGCCACCCACCCTGCCCTCCTCACATGATTTCTGTTGAGAACAGCAGCCCTTTGGAGGCAACTTTGACCCCAGGAGTGTTCTGTGTTCTGCAGTGTTGTGCAGATACAGACGCGCCAGGGCCCGGCAGCCACAGGAACGGCCCTGTTGGGGGGGCGGGGGGCACGGTGGGCTGGGGAGCGCGGACTCGCGGCAGCGAGTGTCCCCATGTCCTCCAGATGGCTTTGGGGACAGCCCTGAGGCCCTGCCCGCCCCACAGTGCTCCCTGGGGACCCCCTGTGGCTTGTCCTGCTCCTTCCTGTGACCTTTGGTCTCTATGTAAGATGCTGTCAGATTTAGCCCAGCGCGAAACAACGGAAACAACGGAGGAGGCGGTGGTGATAACAGTACAAAGCTCCCCGCTGAGAACGTATCTGGGACAAGGGATTAGAGCCGCCACCCGAGTCAGCCCTGGAGGGGAGGGACGGGAGGGTGGGTCTGTCCCCAGCTCCTCTGAGCACACTCGGACCTCTGGAATGGGGGGGGGGGGCGTTGGCTGGAGCTCCGGGGCCTTCACATACTTCATTGTCTCTTGGGCTCAGTTTCCCCAGCAGGTTGGGGACATGCGCAGCCCCTTCTCCACCCCACGAGCCCATCAACACAGACTGGGGCCAAACGGAGCTGGGCGGCTGCAGGTGCAGACGGAGCAGGGCGGGTCCGCGGGGCCGGAGCCCAGTCACCCCCAAAGGGGAGCGGGAAAGACCCACCCACGGTCCTGCGGGCTTGGCACCCGCCCTGACCCGCAGCGAGTTCCCGGCCGGCGGTCCCCCCGGGTGCCGCCTGCCCCCGGCTGTAAATCTAGCTTATTAAGGCAATAAAAGAAGCTGGTTCCAAAGTTTATCCCCTCCGCTGCCAGTTTTTAGAGGGATCTCCTGACAAGATGCACCCGATGTGGGGGGGCTCTGGTTAAGGAAAGAACAGTGAGCGACAGCACGGGAACATCTGTGCGCAGGAACTGGCCTGTGCCTGGCCCTCCTCCCCTTGTGGGCGCGGGATCCAGGCTTCATTGCTGGAAGAAAAAAAAAAGAAAAAGAAAAAGAAAAAAGAAAAAGAAAAGAAAAGAAAAAAAAGAGGTGTTTAATAATTACCTTTATTGACCTCTGTACCTTCTGGCGTCCTCCACTCCTGGGCACAAGACATGGCCATTCCCAGGGCGCGTCCGTGCAGACGCGCAGACACAGCCGGCGGCCGAGCTGGGCAGCTCCCCGGGCACTGCGAGGGCGAGGAAAGGTAAGGCCGCAGGGCGGTGGGCAGCCCCCTCCCCCCAGGGCCTGGGAGGGACTTTATTTAGGGAAAGGGCGCAGGAAGGGAGCACCCCGGCTCGGCCTCGGGCTGATCCCCCCAGCATCTCGCGGCTGCTGTCGCTCAGCGCGGGAGCATCGCCGCCGCGGGGCTGCCCTGTGCCCGGTGCCTTCGCCTTGGACGTGACCATGGGCGATGCGTGCCGTCCTTGGACTCGGTTCCACCAAGGGTCTTCCAGGATGTTGTAAAATACTTCTTTTTACTTTTGGAAAAAAGTAAAAAGAGAGAGAAACAGACAGACAGAGACAGACAGAGAGAAAGAGAGAAATTGGACGTAGAACGACTTTGGGGTGCGCCGTTGCTGGCGAGCAGGGGCGGACAGCTTGGGGGGGGGCCCTGGGGGCTTCTGCGGCGCCAGAGCAAATGCACGGGAGCCCCTCCCCCGGGTCGGCCCGGACCCCGCACACCATCCCTGAGGGGTCGGCAGGTGCCCGTCCCTGCCCTAGCTGGGCGCTGCTGGTGGAGTGGAGCTGGGCACGGGGGGGGCCGAGGGGTGCCCTGGCCTGGCCGCCACCGCCGGGCTGGGCCGAGTGCTCTCCTCGCAGCCCCCCTAGGACCGGCGGGAGAAATGGAGGAGAACAGCCTGAGAAACAGGAGAGACGACGAGAGGTCCACGGGGAGCATCCAGGCCAAGGAACCCAAGACCACGAGTCTCCAGAAGGAGGCAAGTCCGTCCCCCCGCAGGGCCCGGGCGGCGAGCGGCGGCCCCGCGAAGCCCCCCGATCTCTGATTGGAAAGCACACCTCCAAGCCAACACTTCTGGGGGCTGAGCTCTTGCCTTCCGGCCCGTGAATCCTGCATTTTCTTTGTGAGGCTAACGCGTGGGTGCTTCGCAGCGCCGGGCGAGGGCCTGGACGGCTGGGGTCTGCTCGGGCCCGGGGGGACGGTCGGGGGGCCCTTCTGCCGTGGGCCGCCCCCTCTATAGGTCTCCACCGAGTAGCTGCCCCCGGCCTGTCCCTCAACATGTTCCTTCAATGATGGGAAACACGTTCCTTTGTAGGGAGTCGAGCAGGGGTGCGCGTGCGACATGGGTGGGGCGTGGGTGATCCTGTGAGATGGACCGCAGTAGTGGCTGGACTGGGGGGGCCTGCGCCCCAGGGGCGGAGGGCAGTGTCCCTCAGGGGCTGGAAGGCAGGGGGGCTCCACGCGATTAGGAGGGGCGTGGACGGTCGGCTTCGGGGGGTCAGGGGGCGGCGAGGGCCCCACTGGCGGGCTGGGCTGTGCGGGCGGCAGGGGCCGGAGGAGGGACGGGGGCTGGCTCGGCTGCCTGCGAGCTGGCCCGGGGTCTGGGGTCCCTAGGGGCTGGCTAAGGGGTGTCGCTCCCCCTAAAAAGCACCGAGCTGACCCCGGGGTGTGTCCTCCACTCGTTCCTAAACTGGGGGCAGCTCCAGTGAGTGCAGACCTCAGCAGGAGGAAGGGTTCTGGAGGGTTCCCGCGGCCCCGGGGTCAATCAGCCTAACAGGCCCCGAGGGGAGAAGAGCCCAGGCCGTCCTGCCAGCGCCCCGGTCACTCCCTGCCAAACGGCATCAGAGCTCGGCGGCCTCTGGGTGCTTCTGTCCCGGGAGGCCCCTGGGTCTCCCCCTGCACCCCCCCGCCCCCGCTCCCCAGGAGGCCCCTGGATCTCCCCCTGCACCCCCCTTCCCCCCTGCTCCCCGGGAGGCCCCTGGCGCAGACCAGGGCCCTGACTTCTCTGCTCAGTCAGCCTTTAAACCCATCTGGGCGTCTGCGCCGCTTTGTCAAGGGCAGTCGGGGGTAGAGGTCGGGGCGCCGCCCAAGCCAGGGGTGCTGCGCGGGGACTCCCGGGGAAGCACCATCACCCGTCTGTCCTCCGCACTCTCCTCTGTAAAATGGGCGTGACGGGGGCCTGCCTGACTCACCGGCCGGCCGTGGTGACGGTGCTCGGGCTTGACGGGAGCTGGGCCGGCAGTGGTGGGAGGGGGCTGCGCTTGGGGGGGGCGCCCTAACCGCCCTCCGTGCCGCATCCCAGGTGGGCCTGCTCAGCGGCATCTGCATGATCGTGGGCACCATCATCGGCTCTGGGATCTTCATCTCCCCCAAGTCTGTGCTCAGCAACACGGAGGCCGTGGGGCCCTGTCTCATCATCTGGGTGGCCTGTGGGGTCCTGGCAACACTGGGTAACGAACACGGGCCTCCCTGGGGAGCTTCCCCGAGGCAGGCGGGCACCCTCCGCACCCCGGCCCGCACTTGCTGGGGTCCCGCACAGCACCTGTGGGGCACGAGTGCAGACCGGCCAGAGAGCCGAGGGGGCCCGGTGGGGCGGCCCCAGAAGTGGGGGGGCTCCCCGGGAGCAGGGCAAGGCCTCACCCTCGCCCCACGCCTCTCTGCGTTCCAGGCGCCCTGTGCTTTGCGGAGCTTGGTACGATGATCACCAAGTCGGGGGGCGAGTACCCTTACCTGCTGGAGGCCTTCGGGCCCATCCCCGCCTACCTCTTCTCCTGGACCAGCCTGTTCGTCATAAAGCCCACCTCCTTCGCCATCATCTGCCTCAGTTTCTCCGAGTACGTCTCTGCGCCCTTCTACTCAGGCTGCAAGCCCCCCGAAGCTGTGGTGAAGTGCCTCGCGGCCGCTGCCATCTGTAAGTACTCACGGGTGACACCCGGGTCATCCTCGCCTGGGGCCCGGCCGCTTCCGCATCGCGGGGCTCCGAGGTCCCCGCCAGGCACACCTGCCGATGGGGCGGCTGCGAGGGCAGCTCCGGGCCCCTGGGAAAGGAAGGGGGGTGCTGGGCCCGGGGGCGCCGTCACCCCCGTTCTGGCTCTTCCCAGTGCTCATCACCACCGTGAACTCGCTGAGCGTGCGGCTGGGGAGCTACGTCCAGAACGTGTTCACGGGGGCCAAGCTGGTGATCGTGGCCGTCATCATCATCGGGGGCCTGGTCCTCCTGGCCCAAGGTGAGCGCGCCCCGGGGCGGGCAGGGCGGGTGCCACACGGCTGGGCCTCGTCCCCCGCGGCCTGTCCCTCGGGGAGCCCGGCAGGGGTGCCAAGGGGCCGCTCTGGATTCCCGGCCTTTCGGAGCTCGCGTGATAACCTGAGGTCACGGCGGCGCCCTTCGGTCGTGGAGATGCCGCGGGGTCCCGGTGCGGTCCTCTGACACCCACAGTTCGCTGTCTGGCTTCATTACAGGAAATACAAGGAATTTCGAGAATTCTTTCGAGGGCGCGAAGCTGTCTGTGGGCGCCATCAGCCTGGCCTTCTATAACGGCCTCTGGGCCTACGACGGCTGGTAGGCTCGCTGGGACGGGCTCCTGCAGAAGCCCCGGGGCTCGGGGGGCTCATGTCCACACGCCCCTCGGTTCGCTCGCCCTCCGAGCCCGCAGGCCCGAGACCCCTGCCCCTTCCGCGGGCCACACGGTGGCCGAGGCTGGGCCCCGAGGGGGACACGGAGACGGGCGGGCGCCCGACTAGGCCAGAAGCCTCCGCAGCGCGTCCACCCCACGGCGGAGATGCGAGGTCCTGCCCGTGTCGTGTGAGGAAGAAGCCTGGCCCCCCGCCCGTCACCCTGGCCTTTCCCTCCCGCAAAACCCTCCAGGTTTCCCAAGCAGCCTGGGGACCCGTTGCTCCCGAGGGTTCTGGAAAATTTTCATGATTCCCAGAGAGCAAAGGCCTATCGCTTGACAGACGTGCAGACCTCGCAGTGGGGCGGGGGGGGGCACCGTCACGGGCTTTCTCTGAAAGAGATCACCCTGAGGCCCCGCGGGAGAACCTTCTCCGGAGAGTCTCCAACGAGACGCTTGGGTTGTGTTGCACGCGCGTAAGCAAGGAAGGCCGAAGGAGGTCACTCGCGTGACTTTTCCCTCCTAGGAATCAGCTCAATTACATCACGGAAGAACTCAGGAACCCTTTCAGGTGAGAAAGCAGAGTCGGGTGGGGGGAGCGGGGGCCCGCAAGCCCGCTTGTCTCCCCGAGGAAGCGGGGCCCCTTCCTGCTGCGCTGGCTCCCCCCAAGCCCATTCCCACCGGTGGGAGCGCGGCTTTGCTCCGGGCGGTGCGGGAACCCCCACTTTACGTCAGGCTGAGTTTGAATCAGGTGAATCAGGTGACGTCCCACTTCTCCGCCCCGGAGCCTGAGAGTGGGATGGGTTTTGTCTTTTGTTTTTTCCTCAGTTGACAACCCCGGGTGGGGGTGGGGGTGGGCCTCCCGCAGCAGCTGGGACCCCGGCCCCCCACGGGGACAGGCTGGCTGGGGCGGAGGGATGGGGCTGGCGAGAAAGGACAGGACAGGACAGGAACCGCAGGCTCGCGGGGCTCCCACGGGTGCTCTGCTCTGACCCTGGGTCCCTGCCGCTCTCAGAAACCTGCCCTTGGCCATCATCATCGGGATCCCACTGGTGACAGGCTGCTACCTTCTCATGAACGTGGCCTACTTCACGGTCATGACCCCCACCGAGCTCCTGCAGTCCCAGGCGGTGGCCGTGGTGAGTGCCCAGGGCCCGGGGCCGGAGGCTGCTGGGCTCCGGGGCAAGTCCTAAATGCCCAGCCGAGGTGCCCCGGGGAGTGGGGGGGCAGTCATCGTCTAGGACTCGGGGCAGAGGCAGCCGTTGGGGGCAGCAGCAAGGACGTACCCGAGGACAAAGGCTGTGCCAGCGGGTGGAAGGTTCTGCCTGGGGCCTGGGCTCTGGCACGGGGCGCAGGGGGCATAGGGCCGGGTTTGCCCCGGGGTCGGGGTTTTCATGGATACAGGCGAGGAAGTGCAGGGGAGGGATCAAAGGGCAGGATTATACTGTGGGGGGGTCTCGAAGGCAAGGGGATGCATGTGGGTGCCAGTGGGAGAGGCCGGGGGTCCAGGCGCTGGAGGCCTCGTGGGGCGGGGGCGGGCCAGGAAGGGAACTGCAAACGGGCGACAGGGGTGGGTGGGGAGCGGGGGGAGAGGCCGTCTCGGGTCGATGAGGTCATGGGCCACGAGGACAGGTGGCTGGGGCACGGGGAGAACAGGGTCACGCTGAGTGAGGGGGGACCGGGAAGCCAGGGGTGTCGGGAGGACAGTGAAATGACAAGCTAGGACGGTGGGAGGTGGAGAGGACATGTCTGCCTCTCTGTGTCGGGAGGTCGTCAGTAAAGTGTCCCTCAAACCAAGGAGGCACTTGGACCAAAGACGAAGCACTGACTCCCTACGGTCTGTACACGGTTCTGTTCAGAGTAACAGGTGGAGGTAACAGGTGAAGGTTGATCCAGGCTCAGGGCCTCCTCAGTTCTTCTCTGCGAAGAACTGGACCTTAGTCCCCAGATTTTATGGAGTGAGGTGGTGTGCAGAAGGGCACCATGGTGGCATCAGAGGGGGAGCGTGCACCCCACGGATGGCCAACCTTTCTCTAGAGCTTGTGGCTGCTCCCGTGTGTCAGGAAGGGGAAAGACTATGCTCTAAATGGAGTCCCGGGAGCCAAACCGAGCCTCCCTGCATCCCGACCATGGGTGGCATTTCTAAGCTTTGCATATTAATCCCCAAGTCGCTGGGAACACTTAGCCCCAGGAGAGGTCACCCTGCAACCATGAGCAAGATGGTCAGGAGTGGAGTTAGTATTGGTCGCTTTCCTCTGGGAGGGGAAGAGGCTATGTCGTTCTTCTCCGAAGCGGTCAAGTGGTCGTGTAGGTCCTCCTTCCCCGAGGGGAGTCAGAGGCCAGGCCCTGGGGAGGCCCAGCAGCTTCCTCGGGTGGAGTGTGCAGGTCCCTCAGGATTCCTGTGCTGGGCAGCCCCGGTGGCTCAGGGGTTTAGCACCTGACTTCAGCCCACGGCGTGATCCTGGAGACCGAGGATCGAGTCCCACGTCGGGCTCCCTGCATGGAGCCTGCTTCTCCCTCTGCCTGTGTCTCTGCCTCTCTCTCTCGTGAATAAATAAATAAATCTTAAAAAAAAAAAAAAAGGATTCCTGTGCTGCTCTCTGCAGACGTTCGGTGACCGCGTTCTCTACCCGGCCTCCTGGGTGGTTCCCTTGTTCGTGGCCTTTTCCACCATCGGTGCTGCCAACGGGACCTGCTTCACGGCGGGCAGGTAGGGAACCCCAGCACTCACTTGGTGTGGGGGTGGGGGCGGGGAGGCCAGAGGGCACCAGAGGCCCATCAGCACTCGAGGAGGGACCAGCCTCAGGACAGAAGCCCTCAGGGCCCTGCTGGGCTTACACCTCACAGCATAACAGAAAACTGGAATTTGAATAAAAACATAAGAAAACCCAAAGTCCAGGAAAGAGAGCAAAACGTACGGCCGAGCTTGTGCACCGGTGCTGGGCATGGTGGCCCCACCCTGTGCTCCTCAGCGGCGGGGGCAGTGCTGTCAACGTCGCACAAGGCAGGATGCGGGGACATGGGGAGATACGCTGGTCCCATTTATTGCCTACTGAAGTCTCTTGAACGTCTTCCCCCGTGACTATATATGTAATGGAGACCCGAGAGTAACCTTCTGGGCTCTCGGGCCACGGGAGTCTGCCACTTACCCCGACGGTCTCGGTGGCAGCATGAGAGCAACCGGCACGGTTCTGTTCCTGTCCCACATTCTGATAATGTGGGATTATTATCCCACACAAACCCACATCGTCTGCCGGCCCTGCCAGCCCCGTGGACCCTCCCGGCCCGGAGACCGTCAGCAGCTGCATCGTATTCCAGTTGACCCAAAGTCACACAACCTCAGCTCACGGCCCCAGTGGGGGGTTGTTCTCTTAAACACTGCCACAGGGAACATTCTGGAACACATCTTTGTCCACTTGCCCGGTGTCCTGCATGGATTCATTTGCGAGGGCGGAATTGCCAAGGAGGATACAGTGGACGTGTTTGAGGACCGCAAAACCATCCTTTGCGGCGCTGTGTCGAAGCACAGATGGTGCCAGTCCAGCAACTTCCCTTCTTCCAGAGCGTTCGGCTATTTCTGGATCCTTGGCATTTCTGTACGAATTTGAGAACCTGCTTGTCAAATTTTGCTCAGGGCCGCCGTGAATCTGTAGCTCAATTTGGAGAGGGCTGCCATCTTCGCTAACCGTGTTGATCGCTCTAACCCGAGGGCAAGGACCCGCTCCCTTTATTTAGGTCTTCAGTTTTTTCCAAAATGTTTTTTCTTTTCTTTCTGCAGTAGTTTCAGTATGTGGCTCTTGCATACGTTTTGTCACGGTCATCCCAAAACATTTCATATCTTGGGTGGTTCGGTTGGTTGGGCATGTGTCTGTCTTCGGCTTGGGTCACACAGTCCTGGTGTCGGGGTCGAGCCCGGGCCCGCTCAGTAGGGAGCCTGCTTTTCCCGCTCCCTCTGCTCCTCCCCACCCACTTGTTCTTTCTCACTCACGCGCTCTCTCTCTCTAAAAACAACCTTCATATTTTGTGCTACTGTAAATTTTTTTTTAAATGTCAGTCCCTGGTAAGTTTGTTGCTAATACACAGGAACATGATTTCTTTTTTTTTTTTAATATTTTTTTTCAATTTTTATTTATTTATGATAGTCACAGAGAGAGAGAGAGAGAGAGGCAGAGACACAGGCAGAGGGAGAAGCAGGCTCCATGCACCGGGAGCCTGATGTGGGATTCGATCCCGGGTCTCCAGGATCGCGCCCTGGGCCAAAGGCAGGCGCCAAACCGCTGCGCCACCCAGGGATCCCCAGGAACACGATTTCAATAGCTCTCCTGAGGTGTAAACACCGTTAAGTCTCACTTGGTAATTATACAATTCGATGATTTTATTATGTCTATAAAGCTGTGCAAATAGCCTCACATTCCGATTCTAGAACATTCCCATCATCCCCAAAAGTTCTCTCCTGCCTGACTGCAGCTAGCCCCTGCTCCCCGCCGCACCGGGCCTGGGACTGTCTCCGACCTGCTCCAGTGTCTGTTAACCTTGCCTTTTCTAGACATTTCATTTAACTGGCGCGATGCAGGGTGTCCTTTGCATCTGGCTTTCTTTCACTTGGCATGTTATTTTTGAGGTCCACCCATGTCACAGCACGTATCTGCTCATTCCTTGCAACGGCTGGATTTCCGTTGCGCGGAGCCACCGCCTTTTGTCTATCCATTCTCCAGTCGCTAGAGGTTTGCGCTGCTTCCAGTCTGGGCCATTTGAATGCCCACTGCGCACGTTCACACACGTGTGTGTTCATTCTTCTTAGGTAGATTCCTAGGAGTAGAATTTCTGGCTCCTACAGTAAATTTGTGATTAACTGTTACAGAAGAAACTGCTTAACTGTTTCCTAAGTGACTGTTCCATTTTGATTTCTGGAAGCAATGCATGAGCATCCCAGTTTCTCCACATCCTAACGTTTGGCATGGTCTCCTTGATTAGTCTTTCTCGTGGGGATAAGTCACGTCTCTGTGGTTTTAACAGCATTTCCCTAAGGACTCCTGATGCTCCTGAGCATCTTTTCATGTGCCGGGTAGCCATGCATATGTCTTCTGATGAAATGTCTACTCAAATCTCTTCTCCACTTTTTCATTTGGGCTGTTTGTCATCTTAGTGAGTTGTAAGAATTCTTTATACAAAAAAAAAAAAAAAAAAGAATTCTTTATACATTATGGATACAAGCCCTCTCTCGGGTATCTGACTTGCACATATACTTTCTCCCAGTCTGTGACCTGTCTTCTCATTTCTTACTGGTGTCTTGGAAATGTGTGTGTTTTTAACTTTTTTTTTCCCCACATATCATGCTTTTGTTGTCATCTCTAATAGCCTTTGCGCAACCCAAGATCACAAAGAGTTTCTTTTCTGTTTTACTTTAGAAGTTTT
This sequence comes from Canis lupus dingo, assembly GCF_003254725.2. Taxonomy (NCBI): domain Eukaryota; kingdom Metazoa; phylum Chordata; class Mammalia; order Carnivora; family Canidae; genus Canis; species Canis lupus. The sequence continues at coordinate 119,336,558 of NC_064243.1, forward strand.
ATAGGTGTAGCCCTCACATTTAGGTTTACGGCCCATTCTGCATTAACTTTGTATAATTGGATACCTGTGCAGCTTGGGGGTTGGCCAGAATTATGAATTATGTGTTGGGTAGAATTTTTGTGGGGCCACATCCAAGATTCTTGCTTCCTGGGGTCTGAGTTTTCCATGTCGTGTAGACAAACCTCCCTCCTTTCAAGAATATCCACTCATGTTTTCTCCTAGCATTTTACATTGGCTCTTTGATCAATTTGGAATGCATTATTTTTTGGAATGCATTTTGATATGAGGCATAAATCTCACTTTTCTCCCTCAAGCATCTACCTGTTGTCCCAATATTTTTTATTAATAGTCCGTCGTTTCCCTCCTGGTTTGAATACCACTATTAGCATGCCCATCTGGGCCCTGTCCTATCCCTGTGCACAGGGACGCCTCATAGCCCCCCCCACCCCCGCCATGTACCATCTGGAAGAAACGGTGCCTCCCTGTCAGTGGTTGGCTCCCCCTTGCCTACTCAGCCCTCCAGCCGCACTTGCAATGATTGTGTCCAGTTCCAAACGTCCCGCTTGCTTTATGAGCCCGTGGAATTTACGGAGAGGTTTGTGAGTGCTGAGGGGTTTAAAGTGTGAGGTCCCAGCACCCCTGCAACCTGTCTCCCTCTGGCAACTCCTTTCCTCCCGGTGTTAACTGGCTTGTTCGGGAAACTAACTTGATACCATGTTTATGTCTTTTTCAAAGTTCAGATACGTAGTTTTAAATAGACGAGCCCTTTCGGACTTTGTATTCCTGACTTCTGATTTTATGGTGGTGTAGTCAGAGTGAGGGATCTTTATGATCTCATTTCTTTGGAAGCTTTACGCCTTCCCTTGTGGCTGACTGCAGGTTTTAAAAATGCTTCTTAGGGTCTTGAAAATAAGGTGTATTGTGTTCTAGTCACCTTGATTTCTCTATCATCGTCAAGCCCGTGCCTTGACTCTTCAGATCTTCTGCTCTCAGTGGATTTGTCAAGTTTGGCCTTCTACGTTTCAAGGGCTCCCGGTTTTCGTATCTTCTTGGCAGATGGCTTCCATTTTCCACAGGAACTCATTTTGCCTTAAATTCTGTTTTGTCCAATATTGATATTGAGGACCCTACAGGCTCAGGGCTGCTGCTTCGGGTAGCATGTTCATCCATCCCTTGTCTCTTCCCCCCTCGGCCTTGGGGGGCTTTGGCTTGTGTCTCTTTCAACAACCCCCCAGGGCATCTCTGGCCTGGATCTACAATCTACGCGATCATCATCATCTGATCCCATCTGATGGGATTCCTGTTACAGTGGGATTATCTCCAACATACTGTGTTTTCATAGCTTAAAAAAAAAAATCTTATCCTGACTTATTATCAAATGCCTTTTCTTTTCTCTCCTGATGTGGAAGTTTTCTTTCTGTTCTTTTAGCAATTGCCCTTAAAATTTAACTCAAATACCTAACAGAGGCTATAAACATCTCCCTTCTCCTCCCTCTCCGGCAAGGGCTCTCTCTCCCTTTCGCTACGTCCGGTAGATCAGCTGCACCTTGTCTATAAACCCTCCCCTCCAAGAAAAGTTCATCATGATAAGAATTGAAAACGTGTGTACTTACATCCATATCAACGTGTCTTACTGCTGTTTCCTTCACATCGCATCTTCAAACGACTCCTGAGTTCAGTTTCTTTCTGTTTGTTGGAGTAGATTTAATAGTTTCCAATGAGGATCGAAGAAGAGAAAATGTGTCGTAGTCCCTGTTCACCTGCAAATATATTTATTTTGCCAGGAGTCCTGAACGATGGCTTAGCTATACAGCCCCGGAATCTGAAAACCGATTTCCCAGGTTGCTTTGAAAATATTCTCGTGCCATGTCTGCTGTTCTGGTTGTCCTCATTTTGTAGTTCATCTTTTAAATTTGGAAGCTTTAAAAAAATTTTTTTTTCCTTTCACTGTGATGTTTGTATCTGGGTATGTTTTTTATTTAGAACTGGGTTTAATTTAAAAGCTGTTTTTCAGTTCCATGGAAGCTCTCTGCTTTTCTTCAAGTTTCTCTTACCCCATTCAAGGAACTCGGGGGGCTCCCTGTTTCTTCTCTCAATTTCCTGTCTACATTTTCCATTTGTCTCCGCTTCATAACTCAGGTCTATTTTTTTTTTAAAGATTTTATTTATTTAGAGAGTGTCCGTGCAAATGGAGAGTGGGGCAGACAGAGAGGGAGAGAGAATCCCAAGCCGACTCTGCACTGAGCATGGAGCTCGAGGTGGGACTAGATCCCAGGGTCCCAAGAGCTGAGCCGAAATCAAGAGTCATATTGCCCAACCTACTGAGCCATCCAGGTGCCCCTCTCAGATCTATTTTTTTTTAAGATTTTATTTATTTATTCATGAGAGACACACAGAGAGAGGCAGAAACATAGGCAGAAGGAGAAGCAGGCTCCCTCCCAGGAGCCTGATGCCGGACTCAATCCCACTACCCCAGGATCATGACCTGAGCCACAGACAGATGCTCAACCACTGAGCCACCCAGGCATCCTTTTTTTATTTAATATGGAAATCCTGTACAGCTTGGGTTTAGGAAGTGCCAGGCACCTCTGTGCTTGCTTCCGTCAGGTGTTCCAAGCACTGGGGTCCACTGGCCCTGGACTGGTTTTTCTATTATGTAAGAGCATAATTCTGAGGACACAGAGTAGGAGTCTCCTCCTGAAAGGTCCTTTCCAAACCCCAAGCCACCCCCATGCTCTCCCCTGTGTAGCTGACCCTCAGCACCAGGAAGCATGGCTCTCAGGTGCGTTTAACCACCTACTTCCCCCAAATTCACTCAGCTCCCTGAGACCGACTCCCACTGACCACACCAGGTGCCCTTGAGTCCCTTCCTCCGTGGCTTTGGTGGGGAAGCCCAGTGGTGGCACCACAGACTGCGTGCCCATCCATCCCTCTCCTCCTGCTCTTTCAGGCTTGTGTACGTGGCGGGCCGGGAGGGCCACATGCTCAAAGTGCTCTCCTACATTAGTGTCAAGCGCCTGACTCCAGCCCCCGCCATCATCTTTTATGTAAGTATGAATTCTGGTGTCAAAACACCCCCTTCAAGGCCGAGAGGCTCTGGAGTAAACCAGTATCACTAAGCCCAGTGGTTTCCAAATGGCCCCGGCTCCCTTTACTCCTCCACATGAAGTAGGTGCACTAAGAAGCCTATGACCGCTCCAACAGGTTGCCCAACGTCTGTTCCTTGTTCTGAATTTGTCTACGAAAGACACGGACTCTCCCAACTTTCTACCCTCTACAGTCCTTACATGTACATTCGTATGTCTGGGTCCCTGGTAATAACTGTACAAAACCCCACCAGCTTCCAGGGAAGGAGAATATGCCACTTTATGAGGTGGCTCCGGATCACTGCTTCTCATTATGGCCCAACAGTTCAGACGTCACGGCATCCCTGTGCAGTGGAGGCCCTCTGACATTCTCTAATTGGAGTTTCTCAGTGGAGGGACGGTCCTTTGTTGTGTGGCACCCCCTACAGACCATGCAAGCCCAGCCTCGGGGCCAGGCTCCTTCCACCCCACAGGAGAACCACTGCTGTCCATCAGCCCACTCCCTTTGAAGATTAGGGGAGGCCTCACACCACACCGCCCAGGCCGTGCAGCTCAGGCTGGTCAAGACCAGGCTGAGCCAGGCTGAGTGTCACAGCTCGGGCTCCTTTGCCCTGATGAAGACTCTCTGGCAGAAAAGCTTATCATCAGGGAGCTGGTGGGATGTACATGCATATTTTGTTCTGTCGCCGCTTAAAACTGCAACTTCAAAGAGTCACACGTTTCCAGGTCCTCTCCGTCATGGAGAACACTCATCACGGCCAAAGGCTGGGTTCACTCCAGCTAGAAGGGGATTCATGGGTTCGTTCATGCCGACAGGTTCATCCACAGGAAACGCTGCTTCTTCGACCTCCTGAGAGGTGACAGGGATCCTGTTTTTATGCACCAGTGACCTAAGAATCCACTCTTCCTTCCTCTAGGGCATCATAGCGACTATTTACATCATCCCCGGTGACATAAACTCGTTGGTCAATTACTTCAGTTTTGCTGCGTGGCTCTTTTACGGCCTGACGATTCTGGGACTGGTTGTGATGAGGTTCACAAAGAAAGACCTGGAAAGGCCTATCAAGGTAGGTCTTGTGCCCCAAATGTCACAAGCCGCTTTGATTTCTTGAAACGGTTTAAAAATACCTACCTTAAAATCTGTTTCCAACCTGACTCTACTCCTCTTCCCTTGAACATCATCGTTTAGGGTGGAGTTTGCGCCTGAATTCTGACCCACACCCATTTCCGTGCGGGCAACCACTAATAGTCTACATCTGCAAACTGGGGTTCCCCGCCACCTCCCTGCGCAGCCGGGGTGGGTCTATGTGCCAATGTGACAAAGAACTTATTTTGTTTATGTTAGAGGCTTTTGTTTTGTTAACAGCTGTACTACTGAACAAATGCAGATGTAGGAACGAGGTAGGAAAGCTGAAGGCTTAAACAGGACAAGAACAGGATAATGTCTTTGGCTTTAGGATTTTGTTTCAAAAATGTGCCTAGTGGTCTTTCTGACAGTTATCTGGACTGTCACCAAGTCTCTGGAGCCAGCTGAGACATGGGGTTTAGAAGTCCCACCTCAATCAGGTCATCTGGCAGGCAAAATCATGACGGTAGAATAGATTTCTCATCTGCACAAAAATCCCTTAAATAAAGAAAGAGGATTTGAGAGAAAATATCAAAAATAGGGGAAGAAGTGCCCTAACACATGTAGAACTGGAATCCCTGAAGAAGCAGCAAATAAAAGCAACAGAATTCTTTTTTTTTAAGGGTTTGAGTGAGGGAGAGTGCAAGCATGAGTTGGGGGAGGGGCACGGGGAGAGAGAGAATCCTCAAGCAAACTCCCTGTGGAGCTAGGAGCCCAACATGGGGCTCAAACCTGTGACCCAGAGATCATGACCCGAGCTGAAATCAAGAGTTGGCCGCTCAACCAATTGAGCCAACCAAGCACCCCAAGGCAACAGAATGCTTTAGAACTGTAATTCAAGAAACATTTCCTGGGACAGGGGGGAGAGTGGGAGGGGGACCATGAAAGGAGGGGACCAGAACCAAAATTCTGGAAGGTATATGACATCACTGGAGAATCAGCTAGAAGGAGCAAGAGGGAAATATGTTCTGATTAAATTACGGAACTTTGAAAGATCATGCTTTGGGTGTCCACTGCCCCTGTCATGCCCTCCCTCCACCCCAATTCACTTATAAAGTTAATGTAGGTATTAGGATTCTCATCAGCGACACTTCATACCCTGAGACAATGGGGCACATGTTTAGGGTATTCAAAGAGAGAAAATATAAGCCAAAGGCTTTATGTCCAAATTGACCTCGAAGAATAAAGCTACCAAGGGGCGTCTGGGTGGCTCAGTTGGTTGAGCAGCCAACTCTTGGTTTCGGCTCAGGTCATGGGCTCATGGTTGTGAGATCAAGCCCCGTGTTGGGCTCCGTGCTCAGCAGAGAGTCCGGCTTGTGGATGCTCTCCCTCCCTCTGCCCCTCCTCCCCATACTCTCCAACAGGTGCGCTCTCTCACTCTCTCTCTCTCTCCCTCAAATAAGCAAATCTTTAAAAAAAGAATAAAGTTACTAATATGAAACACCTCAAGGCATGGATTGTTACATGAAACCCTCAGGAGGAATCACCTAGAGAACAAGCTTCAGAAACCAAAAAGTCAGTGGCACAAGGTGAACACACTTAACTACAGAACTGGACTAAATGATGCGAGATAAAGGGGACACAAGGATGCAAACATCGAGCACTGACAATATCATACGACAAAAATGGAAGGGAAAGCGTATGAAAGCGTGCCAGTTAAGGAAAGCATGCCTAGGAAACTGCCCCAGGCTACCATCTAAAATTAGGAGGAGGAAAGAGAAGACTCCCTAGCTAATACTATTACTGCTTATTATAGACAATGTATAGAAAAGAGGAGAGTGAGCTGTGATATTTACTATTTATAATGGCAACTCTGAGAACAAAAACAGCATTTATAGACCCCAAAAGATAGATCCAAAATAAATAAAGACATACAAACATGTGCGCATGCGTATAAGACACCGTATCATAAAAGACCCTCTATATAAAGACTCCAATAGGGAAACAATCAGAATATCTTCCTGGTTAACATTTTCTTGGTAGAATGCATATTAGGGTTTTTTGTTTGTTTTTGCTTATTAGTTTTTAACATCCCAAAACTTTCTAGACTCTATAAATCTATAAACCTCTTTATACTCCTATTTCTACCTGCTAGCTATGTGGGGAAATTAATATTACTCAATTACATTTAACTTTCAATTACGGTTTTAGTTTATAATTATTAGTTATTTAGTTATAATCATTATCGGTCCTATTTAATATTTATTAAATCAGTATTTAAATCCTCAAATATAATAGAGAAATGTTTCAAGTTGGGCTCCAAATCCAACACGAGTCAGAATCGTGCGTAGGCACACTGACAAGTGAGAGTCACGTGTCACTCTCACGTTGGGGGGCCGTGTCACCGCATTCATGGTAACCACTCGTTCACAACTGTACTAACTGGTCAGGGGGAAATCACTTTTAAAGCAGTTACTACTTCTTGGTATGATGCATGTTGGGTATTTACATGCATTTACTGTGTTTAAGCTGTATTTAAGGACACTGGTTGGGACTGTGATACATGATCTTTTCTCCCCATTTAAAATAAGAGAAATGGGCCTCAGGTGAGAGTTTTCCCACAGAATGTCACTCGTTAAGGGTAGAAAACTAACAATAAGTAGAAGCCTGCATAGAGGACTGTAAAACAGTGTGGAGCAAAGACTGGTCAGTTACACTGATAAACTGGTTTATTCAGTTTATTTTTTTAAAATTGTTTTAAAGATTTGATTTATTTATTCATGAGAGACTCAGAGAAGAGGCAGAGACACAGTCAGGGGGAGAAGCAGGCTCCATGCAGGGAGCCCGATGTGGGACTTGATCCCAGGACCCAAGAACACGCCTGGGTGGAAGGCAGGTGCTAAACCGCTGAGCCTCCCAGATGCCCTGGTTTATAGAGTTTAAATGAGCCTAAATCAACCATTAAAGGGAAAAGATTTTTCAGGCAGGTTTACAAAGGATAGACAATATGTAGAAAAGGATAAGCAAAGACAGAAAGGAGAAGCAAAAGGATAAGCAAAGGAGGATAAGCAAAGACAGACCAAGCAAAGGAAAATAATAGAAAACAGGGGTTGTGATCCTATCAGAGGAGTACTCAGGCACAAGACACTCACTTCAGTGTCTTTAGTGATGCTAATGGCCAAAATTCACAGTAAAGAGATGGCAGGCATGAAAACCTATTCACCGAATCACACAGAGGTCATTTTTATGAAGCAGAAACTGTAGGAAGTACAAGGAGACACACATACAGACTTTAAAGTGTCTCCCTCAGTCCAAGACAGATCCAGACATCTCACTAGTACAAGTGACAAGCCCTGAACAGACCACGGCAGATCTTAGAGACCCGGCCAGGCTCTGAGTCCCCAAAATAGCAGGCGCATATGGGACATGTCTGAAAATTGACAAATGCCACAAAGAAAACCTTGATTAAAAAAAATTAGGAATAAAGACCAACCACATTCTCTGTCTATAATGCAATGAAACAGGAAATTATTTTTTTTAAATCAAACTTTTCAGTCCAACAAATAGGAAATGAAGGTATATAAATTCCTAAAAATAACAGTAAGACATGATCTATGATCAGTGCTTTGAGGAAGTTTTACTGCATTAAATACAGCAATCAAAATGAAAACAAATAGGCAACTCAAAAAGCAGGAGAAAGAACAACAAAGAAAATCAAAAGAGTGCATAAGGAATTAATAAACAAAAAAGAATTTAAGATCGCTAGTCAGATTATCTGGTTTTTGGAATTTCCCTGAGAATTCGGATTCTGACAGGGTTAGTTTTAGTAACTTTTCATCTTCCCAGAAAATTGTCCATTTCATCAAATTTATCTACATAGAGTTGTACAAATTAGTTTTATGATTTTTAAAAAAATTCTTATGTTCTGGAGATGATTTCACCATTTTTATTTATTTTTAAGATTTTTATTTATTTATTCATAGAGACACAGAGAGAGAGAGAGAGGCAGAGACACAGGCAGAGGGAGAAGCAGGCTCCATACAGGGAGCCCGACGTGGGACTCGATCCAGAGTCTCCAGGATCACACCCCGGGCTGCAGGCGGTGCTAAACCGCTGAGCCACCGGGGCTGCCCAATTTCACCATTTTTATTTGTGTGTTTGTGCTTCCTCTCATATTTTTAAAGGTTAGCTACAAGGGTGCCCAACTGGCTTGGTTGGTAGAGCATGTGACTCTTAATCTCAGGCTTGTGAGTTCAAGCCCCATGTTGGGTATAGAGATTACTTAAAATCTTTAAGGAAATTAAAATAAAAGGTTAGGTATAGGTTGCTTTACTAGTTTTTCAAATTATTTCTATCAACAGGGTGTCTGGGTGGCTCAGTCAGTTAAGCATCTGACTCTTGATCTCAGCTCAGGTCTTGATCTCAGGGTCATTTTCTATCAACTATAATATTGATACCAAACCTTAGAAAGCACAGAAAAGGGAAAAAGAAAAAATCACAGACTAATCTCATTTTTGAATATTGATATAAAAATCTTAAATTGTTTAACAAACAGAACCCAATTACATTAAAAAGATAATATCCCATGACTAAGTCACATCCGCAAGGGCGGCAAGGATCACAAAACCTATTAATTACGGATTTAATTCATGGATGGATACATTTCACTGTATTAATATATCTATGGAGGAAAACCCTATAATCACCTCCTACAGATTACAAAATTCGCCAGATACAATTCAACATACACTACTGATAAAAACACAGATAGGAATTGATAACTGTTTCCTTAGCATGAACACACACATACCCCTTCAGCAAAAAGCTAACGGCTATTGTAATTGAGAAGGTGGCACTAGAGGGATGTCCTCAAGAATACCTTCCGTTTCAGCTCTCATGTAGCTGCATTTTGGAGACTGTGGCAAGGCAATTAAATAAGAGAAAGCGGGATCCCTGGGTGGCACAGCGGTTTAGCGCCTGCCTTTGGACCAGGGCGCGATCCTGGAGACCCGGGATCGAATCCCACGTCGGGCTCCCGGCATGGAGCCTGCTTCTCCCTCTGCCTATGTCTCTGCCTCTCTCTCTCTCTCTCTCTCTGTGACTATCATAAATAAATAAAAAATTAAAAAAAAATAAATAAATAAGAGAAAGCAATTCAGAGCATAAGAATTAGAAAAGGCTTTTTAAAGTCTAAAACTTCCTCCTTTCAAAGATACATTGTGCCTCTGTAACATCCAAAAGAATCAAAGAAAAAAATACATGGAAATACGGTAAAATAATGAGACATAAATGCGCCTGGATGGCTCAGTTGGTTAAGGGTCCGACTCCCGATTTCAGCTCAGGGCTTGATCTCAGGGTTCTGAGATCGGGCCTCACACTAGGCTCCATGCCTAGCATGGAGCCTACTTAAAAAAAAAAGAAAAGAAACGTACTGAAATCAATAGCCTTTATTTATAAAAATGACACCCAATTAAGAGATAACAAAGAGAGCACCTTATTCCCCAAAACGAATAATAAACAAGTGCCTAGCCATAAACTTTATAAGAAGTGAGGCCTCTGAGTTGTAGCAGTGGAATTCTTTTGAAACATAGAAATGGGTCAGTTGAACAAGTGAAAATCCTTACATGTTCTTAGGAAAAATAGCATCATAAAGATTTTACAGGTTTTTTGTTTTGTTTATTTAGAGGGGGAGGTGTGGGGGGGAGATGGGGTACTGGGAGATCTCAAGCAGACTCCATGCATAGTGCGGAGCCCAACCTGCAGCTCTATGTCATAATCCTGAAATCATGACCTGAGCCAAAATCAAGAGTCAGACACAACTGACTGAGCCATCAGGTGCCCCAAGATGTCACTGTTTCTTAATTTAGACATTTAAAAAATATATTTTATTTATTTACTCATGAGAGACACAGAGAGAGAGAGAGAGAGAGAGAGACACAGGCAGAGGGAGAAGCAGGCTCCATGCAGGGAGCCCGATGTGGGACTCGATCCCGGGTCTTCAGGATCACGCCCTGGGCTGAAGGTGGCGCTAAACCGCCGAGCCACGGGGGCTGCCCTAATTTAGACGTTTAATGAGACCATGATACATCTGATTTTTTTTTTCTAGAGTTGCAGGAGTTGATTACAAAGTTCAGTCCGATGCAAGACTAGCCAGCAAAACAGAAAAGAGGATATTTTTTTTCTTCAGAAAAAAGGATATTAAAACATGAAGGTTCTGAAATGTAAATATTATGATGCTGATGCATAAAGAAAATATAAATTATATAAATTGCTTTGTAGTCCAGAAATGGGGAAGGGATCTTTCCTAGGACTCAAAATCCATAAGCAATAAGGGGAAAATGGTGACAAACATAAAACCCCAACAAAATAAAAATTTAGGCATTGAGAAAAAGAGAAGAAAGTTAAAAATGCACATGCATACCAGATGGGGAAATAATCCTTGCAATAATGTCACAAAACGGGGGCTACTATCCTTAATTTAAAGAGTTCCTAAAATGGAGATGGGAATTATCGACACCTAAAATGGACAGAACATATAAACAAACAAAAAATATGGAGAGACAGCTCAGAAACTGCAATGACTCTTAAAAATGAAGCAAATGAAACCCAGCAAGCACCCCCCCCCCCCATAGGAGAATGCAGGCCACAATTCTGATGAGGTGCCGCTGCTTGCCCATCCGACGGGCAGATCCCACGCTCCAGCCACTCCCCATCTTGGAGAGGCCACGGGGGGGGGGGGGGGGGGGGGGGTTGGCAGCCCACTTCCTCCCACATGGCGTCTGAATACAAATGGAATAGCTGCTGTGAAGGCAGGGGGACTGCTCAACGTCTAGCAAAATTACACTTGCACTTATCTTTTGTCCCAGCCACCCCCTTTTGGGGTAATCTACCCCCAAGATGATACTGGCAAAAGTATGAAATACACACAAGGGTATTTACTGCAGCAGTAACTGTATTCAAGAAAAGCTCCACCCAACCCAAAAGTCAATCCATGGGAGGCTGGTGGAGTACATTTTGAGACGTCCACAGAGTCGAGTGGGATGCAGCTGTAAAAGATGGAGGGGTGATACTCTGTGTGGCGGGGGCACCATCTCTGGCATATATTCATAGGAAAAAGCAAAATGTAAAACCATCAATTTTGTATTTGCCAGCTTTTATATGGGGGCGGTGAAAGAGGAGTGTGTGCCTGATGGTTGAGCTTTTATGTGTGTGTTTATTCTCAGAAATAAATGATGGAAGGATAAAGCAAGATCAATCAGAAGTTTAAAATTATAGTAGTTTAAAATTTAAGATAAAAGGGGGAAAAAAACAAATCCGCAAAAAACGAAAACAAAGAGAAGTAAGAAACCTTACTCTGTGATGAGGAAAGGAAAGGACAACACCACACAGAGAAAAAGTCAAGTGCAGTTTTTTGAATGAACCTCCCTTGTGGGTTATGTTCGGAGGTTAAAAAGAGCTACAAGAAATCTTACTCTTCATACCACACTTCCAGTAGTGGTCATACTGGCACAGTTATTTTGTCTATTTATTATGGGCATGTTATAGGGTAAAACAGGTAAGGAATTTTGCCAAAGCCATTAAGAAATAAGGTTTTCAGAAGCATAAGGAAAAAAAGATCTAAATCTAAGGGGGAGAAAAATGCAATGAATTGGAAATATCAGTATGAACTTGCCAATTTTTTCCCTTCTTGGAAAAAAAATATTTTCTGTCTGTCCCTAAGAACCGTGAGTACCCCAGCCCCCCAGCTTATGGTTTCTAAGTGCCATTTCCAGCTAAGAGTGAACAGCTCCCTGGAGAAGCGGGGGGAGTCCAGATCTGGTGGCTCTGGCTTCCTCCCCGGCCCTTGAGCCCACTGGCTGGAAGGATCGTCACCTTGGCGAGCGGAAGTGGGACAGAGGGGCATTCAGGGCCCCGCGACGTGCTACCAGAGGAAGCACACTGCTCCAACGACGAAGCATCCTTGCCCCCAGATCCACTACCCTTGTGCAGGGACAGAGGAGCGAGTTCTCGGGCAAAGCTAGAATTAAGTCCCTGTAAAGGGTGAATCATCCAATTCCTACAACAAGCCAGTGACAGGGGAAAAGGGGGAAAAGGGAGGGAGAGGGAATAAACATGTTAAAAACAAAAAGTCCTCCTCAGGACTTGGAGGAGGACATGTCCCAAATGTTTCACAGGTAAAATGACACCATATCTGACATTTACTTTAATATTCTAAGGAAAGGGGTGGGGGAGGTAGATGGGATAAAATAAGATTGGCAAAATTATCTCAAAAGTACAGAAATTGGAGGACCGGCACACGGAGTTCGTAGACTTCCTGTGTCCGTGTTTTGTCTTGGACGAAAATCCTCAGGATGTAGGTGAATGCCCGTGGCCGCATCCTGACACCCTGTGGTTCTGCCGGCAGGTGCCCATTTTCATCCCCATCTTGGTGACCCTCATCTCCGTGTTCCTGGTCGTGGCCCCGATCATCAGCAAACCCGCGTGGGAGTACCTCTACTGTGTCCTATTTATACTGAGCGGCCTTATCTTTTACTTCCTGTTCGTCCACTATAAGTTTGGATGGGCTCAGAAAATCTCGAGTAAGTACCAGCCGAGGGGCTGCCGTGTTAGCGAAGCTCGGACAGGTGCAGCGGCCCGCGACCCCCGCCCCGGCCCGATGCCACCAAGACTGTCTTATCCCAGGAGCTCACGCAGTGACCCGAGGTCACCTTCTCCTCCGTGTGACACCTCTGGGGGCCACCTGCGGCCTCTGCCTTTGCTCCCGTCAATTACTGTAACGAGTAGGAAGGGGAACCACCATCGGCTTTTCTTTTTTCTTTTTTTCTCATTGTAAAATACGCGTAACATCGACCGTCCCGACCATTTTTAAGTGTACAGTTCGGTACCGATAAGTATGTCCACATCGTTGCGCGTGCAGCCTCCAGAGCACTTCCCATCCAACCACTTCCTTTTCCCGCCCCACAGACAGCATGTGAGGCCCAGCAGCAGCCCAGACACAGCCAAACCAGGACAGTGGGGGACGAGGGCCCGAATTGGGCTGCGCAGCGTCACTGCGGGTGTATACAGCAGTCACCTAATGCTTACTGAGTCACTGTGGTTGGAAATCTGCCTCTGCTCCTTCAGCTTCTCCTCCGAACAGGGAAGCACAACCAGGCCCTCAGGCACCTCTCTGGGGTTTACTTACACAAATGCAACCCAGAGAGACCTACAAGGTTCCAGGGAGCAAAACCCAACTGGGTGGGGGCGCGGCTGACCCTGAGACTTTGCACCGGGAATGCCCTTCTCTGGCCTGGGCGGCTCGGCCCCTGGCTCAGCCCCTGGCTCGGCCTGCAGGCCTGCCTCACTGGTACTACGGGCGACGCGGAATCTGTTCCATGTTGACCAGCAAAGTGAAGCCAAACCCAAAATAGGGCTTTATTACTTCTACTGGGGATTTTTCCTTTCCTGGAAGAGCAATCCCCACCGCCTAATCTCTTGACTCTGATGGAAGCCCTAAGTGGAGAGACAGTTGCAGGCACACGACGGCAGAAAGGAAAGTACGTGTGTCGCTGTGAGAACCGACGTGTCTGAGCATGAGCTGAGGTTTGATCCCACTGATAGGGAATCTAGCCACGCTCCGGGGACGTGGGCTGAAGGGAGAGCCACCCTGGGGGCCACTTCCCAGTAAAGCCGTAGGAACCTGCTAGCTATCTTTACTGCCACCAAACCACGTCCTCTGGGGAAGATGCACGACTCCCTTCTCTGTCCGTGTGCAATGACCACTCACCGAGAGCTGAATATTTAGTCCACGGTCACCGGGCCTGCATCCTGCTTAAAATCTAGATCGTTTGTTCACCTTCTTAGTTCCAGCTTCCAACAGTTTTCGTAGGGAGCAGCTTGGCTGGGTTTTCTAAAGCCGAGCAGTACCACCTGCTTTGTAGCTTCGGGTTGGGAGTCGTCCTGGCTGGGCTCTCGGGACACAGCCCCGTGCGCGGGGCAGGGACGGTATTACTGCTCCCCGGGAAGCAAGCGAAGCCAGCTTCTCATTCCAGTTCTCTAACCGCACTCTGACCGGCTTTTCTTCCAGAGCCCATCACCATGCACCTGCAGATGCTGATGGAAGTCGTGCCGCCGGAGGAAGCCCTGGAGTAACAAGCTCGGCCTCCCAGAGCCAAGTCCAAGTTGCGATAAATTTATTTTTGTAAGCAATATTTGTGGTTATTTCTTCCTGATGTTTTCCGTAAGAAAAAAAGAACTGTATTCGGATGTTCATGATACTGTTGTTTTTAGATATCCCCGGTTCTCTGGGCAGGGGTTCTAGAGAGAAGTGACAGGTGTTTGCTGAAGTTAGCGGGTGAAGACCTCACCTGACGGATGGCTGGTGGCCAGGCTCAGAGGCTGCCACCTAGGCTGAGACTCTTTAACGGGGGCAGGCACATCACACCTACTTCAATAAAGGGTGTTCTTTCAACTCTGTGATCAAGAAGATACATATATATATATTTTTTATATAAAATAGGTGACACTTTTGCTTTGGTTGAAATAGATTTTTAACATACTAAGTGCAAATGTTTTACTGCCTCCCCCACCGCCCCCACCGAAGTACTGAACCCCTATATTTTACCCAGGATGTAGGAGGTGGGTCTGCCCCAGGCTGGTGTCAAGGGCCAACTGCAAAGCTGAGCACCCAGAGCCGCCTGCAGCCTGCTGCCCACGGCCGGCACCACGATCAGTGGCCAGCCTCGCAGCCCCCCCAGCCCCAGCCCTTCCCGGCACTCTGGTCAAACCAGAAAGGGCAGTAGTGAATAAAATTCTATTTTGCATTTGGCACTCAGGGAAAATAGGGTCGATAAAATATGTGAAATGGCATTTCTGTGAAAACACTGAAATTTTATTGATATACCAGCAAGACATTCACACCACGATTGACTATGTGAGCAATTTTAGAAGCAGAGACACAAAAGTACTTTTACTTTGCATTTCAGAAATTTTCCCCAAACGTGAAATCAGTATGTATTAACAGAACCAAAAAACCCTGTTAATTGCTTACATGTCACAAGTCAGTGTCTATGTCCCATAAATGCTATTCAGAACTACAAACGGTACATTTAAATCACTGAAAACAAAAGAAATCAAGATTTAAACACCTGGCCCTGCTCCGCCACTCCTGGCCCAGGAGAACCTGCGCCCCCGCCCACCCCGCCCCGATTTCTGCAGCTCTATTACTTGTTCTTATTATTTGCCATGTTTTACAAGAGAGTGAATATAAGCGGGCGTCGGCGGCAGGTGGCCAACAGCCACGGGCAACCGGTGGGGCTCGGCAGCCCGGCCGCAGCTAGGAGGCCTCCCCGAGTGGGAGCAGGAGCTCGGGGTACATAAGCCGACACCTGCTGGGGCCCCTGCAAGAGCTCCACAAGGTCCAAACCTTTGCCAGCGAAGACCGCGTCACCTCCTACCTCAAGAGCTGCCCGAGTTAGCAAGAGAGAGGTCGAGCACCCCCGTACTTCAGGCGCCCGCGACACCTGCCGAGCCCCCACGGGAGTCCCGGCTGCCTGGCGCGCCCTCCCACCCGTAGCCGTGGGCCGACCTCCCTCGCGGGGCCCCACCCGGCCACGTCCCCGGGCAGGGAGCAGGGCGAGGCCACGCAACAAGGTCCTATTTTACAGATGAGGAAACTGAGAGCCAGAGTGCGATCCCGACCTGCTCTGGGCACAGCCTGGGGACAGGTGACCTTTAGTGCAAGCAGCTTATCTATCGGGACGTGTGACCTTTCTGATGGGTCGTAAGAATAAAGTCTGCAAAGTGGTCCCTGCGGTCCCTGCGGTCACCGTTCCTTCCTGCGTCCAGGCAAAGCCGCGGGGCCCCTGCTGACGACGGGCGCAGGGTTGGTATCTCGCTCCCCTTTACAACACCCCAGTCACTTGGCAAGTCGGGCTCGGGGGCTCCCGCAATTAGGTGGTGACGGCTGCGGCCTCCCCCAAGGACTCGGACCCCGCGGTAGCCCCCGGCCTGGCCCCCAGATGGCATCGGGCTGCTGCCAGCACCCTCCCACCTGCCCAGGTGTCCTGAGTCCCCTCCGGGGGCCCCACAGGTCCTTTTCCGTTTCCACTGAGCAGGAGCCTGGACCCAGGGGCTGAGCAGGTGCGGGTGGTTCTGCAGAAGCGGGGGCCGCACCTCCACAAGCCCGGGCCAGGCTGGGGACCGCGGAGGTAACCCCACTTTCCCCCGTGCTCCGTCCGTGGGCAGCCGGCAGCCCCCCGAGAAGAGAGGCAGTGCTGCGTGAAGTCTGTGCCGGGACCCTCAACCATGCGCACACCCCGGTTTAGGGCAGGCCACCAACCAGGTCTGGGCGGGGGGCCAACCCACCTGTGCAGGGGCACGCGGTGCCCGCCCCTGCCCCAGGTGAGTGTGCTGGGACAGGCTCCGTGAGAGGCAGGCGGCCGTGGGGGCGGGGGGGGCGTGGGCCGAGTCCGAGCGGCCCCTCGACCCTCCGCCTGCCTCTCACCAGGCCCACCCGGGGCTGCGGCGGGACACCGGTCAGCGTGGACCCTGGAGGCCAAGCCGCGTGTGCGTGGCCACGTTTCTAAGCTCCGAGCCACACGGCGCGCCCCGTGTCTGTGCGCCGCCGGGGCTCCCACTCATTCGCTGTCACTCCTGTCTTCCTCCGACGGCTCCTCCCCGCTCTCGGTCGCCTCTGCCACTTTGTAGGGCAGGTTTTTTTTAGAATTCGCAACTAGAAGAGTTGGGTATTAATGAAAAATCTGTTAATTACAGACTAGTTAGCAACCCCCCCCCCCCGCCCCCGCCGTTATTCTGGCCAGTGCAGGAAAAGTCCGTTAGGGTGTAGAGCTCTACCCATCCTGATATTTTCATTATTTTAGGCAAGAAATGAGCAGGGAAAATCTGCCTGCTTAGAGAGAAGCTATTCTCCTGGGAAAAAGATCTGTCGAAGTGTCACAAGAAGGTACGCTTCTAATTACGAGTGGATACCTCCTCAACCCGGAGCAGGTGCCACCAGGGTCACACGAGGGCTTCCTGTTGACGCCCACCCCCAGGGCCACGGCCAGTGGCCAAACCTCCGCCAAGCCCCCACTTACCCTGGGGGAAGTGGCTGTCCTCTTCACATTCTTCCCAGTGATCGAAATCAAAAGCCACATTAGGATTCTGTTCAACGGAACGGGTGACGCTGAGTGACAGGCTAGGTCAGGCTCGCTGCGGCGCCGAGACCTGCCGGCTCCTCCCCACTCACCCTCTGTCTGAGGAGGCTGCACCACGACGCCCTCGTCTCCTTTGCAAGGGTGATCACAGGCTCCTCGTTCGTAACCGTGCACTCGCAGGCATCTTTCACTATGTTGGCCCGCAGCTCCAGGTCGGCCAAGTAGAATTTCTCTCCGGCCCAGGCACTAGGTGCACAGAAAGAAGGCCGCTCTCTTAGCGTGTTAGAAGCGACTCCGATCTAACTCTGGCGAGACACACATGAACCTACCTGAAAACGACTCTATCTCTGAAATATTTACATTTGTAGTCTTTTACATTCCTTATTTTTATCTTCAGTATGACCACATCGTCTTTTTGGAACCACTTGATTTGTGGGTGGAAGCTAGGAAAGAAGACGGTGACTTACGTGGGCACCACTGTCCGTTCGCGGGGCGGGTGGGGAAGGGGCCCCGGCAGCAGGTGGACGTACCTTTTCGGAGGCTCTGTGGTTCTGCTACGGGAACAATCACTCGTGTTTTCAGGTAACGTTTCTGGGCAGAAAGTCAAATGTTCCAGTAAGTTATTCATCCGTGACCGTGCACTCTACGTACCTACGTGTACTCACTCTGTCCATGCGACTTTTAGCTGAGGAAGTACTGACAGCCTCAATTTCCAAGCGTCCACTCGCGAGGAATAATTAGCAAAAATTAAAAATGCACGACCCGAAACGGAGCAGCGTTACCACCAGCAGCCAAAGGCTTCTCTGCGGTGGCCCCCGGCCTCCTTCGCCTGAGAGCAGCAGAGGCGCCTGCCAGAGGGGAAGTCATCTGGTCGCCACTGTACGCGAGGAACCAGTGCCAAACGTGACACGTCCTAAAACAGCATCTGAACTCAGTCTAACACCCCTGAATCTTCCATCTGAAGACGTGAGCAACACTGTGGCCGCCTTAATCATAGTCAAAGACTGAAAGCAGCCTCCGTGTCTACCAACAGGTGGACGGATGTGCAACTTGTGGTGTATTTGCGTCACGAAACACCACTCAGCGGCAAGAAAGCCCCCACCGCTCCTTGCGATCATCTGCGTGAATTTCACGGAGAGATAACGCCAAGTGAGAGAAGCCACAAGAGGGTAGACTGTGTGCTTCTAATCAGCAAAACTGATGGTGATGGAGTCAGGACAGCGGTTCCTGGGACGGGTTTCAGGCGGGGAAGGTGCATGAAGGGGGTTCCTGGGGCTCTGGAAATGTTCGAGTGCATCAGTGGACACGTACACACGTGTCAACGGCTCTGATGAGCGTACGCTCAGGATGTGTGTACTTTTCTGGATGAGCATTATACCTCAATTAACAAAAAGGAAAAGTTTTTAAAAAATATATCAGAAACTGAAATGTCAAGAGTAGGAAGTTAGGTAAGACCAGTCTATGTCACCTTCTATAGACTTCATCCAGAAGTGGGAAGTGTCGATGCTGGAAAACTCCCGAGCTTTCATAATTTTAAGGGAGCCATGTTTCTGTTTTTTTTTTAAAGATTTTATTTATTTATTCATGAGAGACACACAGAGAGAGAGAGAGAGAGGCAGAGACACAGGCAGAGGGAGAAGCAGGCTCCATGCAGGGAGCCCGATGTGGGACTCGATCCCGGGTCTCCAGGATCACGCCCTGGGCTGAAGGCAGGCACTAAACTGCTGAGCCACCCAAGGATCCTGGGAGCCATGGTTTCTAAAGATTTTTAAAAAATTCATTTGAGAGAGAGTGAGCGAGTGTGTGTGTGTATGTGCACGAGCAGGGCAGGGGCAGAGGCAGAGGCAGGCTCCCCGCTGAGTGCGGAGCCCGACGTGGGGCTCCATCCCACGACCCCGGGATCGTGACCTGAGCCGAAGGCAGAGCGTAGCCCACTGAGCCCCCCAGGCGCCCCTCAGTGAGCCATGTATTAAATCACCAACCATGCTTTTGGATTTCTGGGTTTGCCTGGGCATCAGCACCTCCTTCTGAGTCGTCCTGCCGTGGGCTCTGCGGACGAGCAGCATCCTCTGCTGGAGAAGGCACGCTAGGTGGAAGAGGTGCAGGTTAGCTCCGAGTCGAAGACACCGCAAGCTCGGGCTCTCTACGGGGCCCTCCCAGCGCGAAGGGGGAGGCAGGCAGCAACTGACCACGAGGTGCCAACCACACGGCCAGACCTGCGTGGGGCCTGCGACTCCTTCACGGAGGACGGTCAGGGCCCCAGCTCCGCTCACTGCCGCGCCCCAGTGGCAAGCCCAGGGCCGATCACGGAAACACAGGGGGCACGTACAGGCATGAACCCGTTTGCCAAAAAGGTTCCCTTTCAAACCATTTACCTTTGAGAATGACCAGCACTGCTCCCCTCTTCAAAATGGATAAAAGGGGAGGAAGTAAAAGCCACCTGTGCCCCCCTGCCCTAGCTCCCCAGCACCTCCTCCCCGAGACACCCCCTCCCCGGTTGGGTCCCATCTACAAACCTCTGCACAAGCAAGCATCACGCCAACTATGTAGAACTCATGTGCGCATCCCTTAAACACACGGACCCTACTCCACTCACTTCTCTGCCCCTTTGATCATAGTTAATAACTAGAGATAGGTCACGCCACATTAGTACAGAAAGGGCTGCCTCGTCCTTCAGAAAATTTTACGTTTTTTTTTTTTTTTCTTTTGAGGAGGGAACCACTTTTACGTGGTTCAATGTTTTGAAATACAATGAAAAGGTCCTACACAGCGGAACATCTCCCTCTCGCCCGTTCCCCAGCTGCCCAGCTGCCTTCCTCGTGGGTGACAGCGTAATTCATACTTTCTGTGCAGCCTGTTAGAGAGAGTTCAAGCCTAAACGAGCAAGCCCATACACACACGTCCATGGTGAGCGGGGGTGCGTGTGCCTCCATGGGGACTGCTGGGTGACACATGGAGCCCGTGCGCAGCACCCCACAAGTGGCAAAGGCAGCACCTTGTGTTCCAACCACCCAGGCAGGGACCCCTCCCTGGGCCTCGTCCTCCCCACTTGCAGCACCAGACCCCCCGTCGCATGCTCTACTCCATCGCTCTCACTCCTTCACCAGACCCTCACCCGCTGGGGTTCCACCCGTCGTCGCACAGCCACCAAGCTGTGACTCTTCTCCACAACCGGCCGACTAGCCTTCCCCCGCTTTCCTGAGCCCCGGGCTTACGCTCCCCATAATCCTTAAACCCGACGTGTCCCAAACCAACTCAGTATCTCCTCCTCCCCAATGAGCACCCCGAAACTGTCCACCTGGCCAATACCCTCGCCGGCCCAGGGCTCAGAATTAGACAATCACACCCCCGATGCCTGTCAGTCACCAAGCCCCCTGGCTTCCAGACCTTCCACGTCCCCAGGGTCTGTCCTCCTTCCCAACCTGCTGTGAGGACGGCACCACTCTCCTCGTTCCGATCCGATCGCCACCACGGCTTCCCAATCCAGCTCCTGACACGGAGGCTCCCTGGGGCAGGCTCCACCCTCGTTCGCAGTCCTCTGCACGGCCACCTCGTGTGTGAGCCCACAGGTGAGCAGGACTCCCGCACACACAGAACCGAGGTGCCGAGGGCAGAACAGAGCCGGGGCTCAGGTGCAGCTGCTGGGTTTCACAGAGGTGACCGAGCCTCGTTTCCATCGAGTCCACTCAACTCTCAAGACATGTTTTTAAAAGAATATCTTACAAGCAAGTGTGGAGCGATTTTTGTTGCCTCCAAGCCTGTAGAACGGACAGGTCTCCTAATCCCACAGGCCCAAATGCATTAAGGTAAAAACTAACGACTTCAGACTGGAGTACTTCAACCTCTGCGTCGTGCTCTTTGAAAAACTCTCCCGCGCTCGTCTGTCGCCAGGGGCCCCGCGGCGGATGCCAGGGTCGCTGGCCGTGCTCGCCCGTCGGGCCTCCTCTCGGCTCCCTGCACCGGGAAGCCCTCCCCTGCCATCTGGGGGTCTGTCCCCAGGCCTCCTTCGCTGCTGCTCCTCCTCGGCCCCCCGCCTCTGCCGGGCTCAGCTCTCAGACTCTGGCACTCGCTCCTCTGGGCTCGCAGCCAGGCCCGGGCCTGCCCACGGGGCTCCGCGGAGCACAGGTCACCACCAACACTCGGACACCAGCTGCTTCGCGCCACCTCCAGGGGCCGCCCGGGCCGAGCCACCCTTGGCACAGCCTCGGCCCCACCCCACCTTCTCCACACCGAAGCCGAGCCCCTTTGGATGGGGTCGCTGCTCTGCTCCAAACCTTCTCATGGCTCTACCTCCTCGGAGCAGGGCCTGGTCCTCGCAAATGGCCAAGGGCCCAACAAGATCTGGCCCTGGGCTGCTCTCCCGCCCTTCTGCTCTAGTCACTGCACCTTCCCCCTGTTCCCAGGGTCGGGGCGACAGGCCCCCTGGGATGGCCGGGGTCTTGCCTCTCCCAGGGGCCCCTGACACCGCGGGTCTCTGTGCAGCTCTGTGACCCATTCTCAGCCCTTCCCCCCGTTCCCAGAGTCAGGGGCAACAGGCCCCCTGGGACGGCCGGGGTCTCACCTCTCCTGGGGCCCCTGACACTGTGGGCCTCTGTACGGCTCCGTGACCCATTCACAGACCTTCTTCCTATTCTCAGAGGAGAGGAGGAGGTGGAAGAGGAGGAGGAGGAGGTGGAGAAGGTGAGGAGGACGTGTAAGAGGTGGAGGAGAAGGTGGTGGTGGTGGTGGTGGTGGTGGTGGAGGAGGAGGAGGAGGAGGAGGAAAAAGTGGAGGAGGGACGTGTAAGAGGTGGAGGAGAAGGTGGATGACGTGAAGGAGGAGGAGGAGGAGGTAAAGGAGGAGGAGGAGGAAGAGGAGGAGGAGGAGGTGAAGGAGGAGGTGGAGGAGGAGGACACGATTGCGCCTCACACCCTCTCTGACCTGGGGTCTGGCTTCTGTGCTCAGAAAATCCACCTGACGACACTTACCGTGGGTGTGTGCTTTCCTGCATGTCAATAAACACTAACCAAACCTTACTCTGTGAGACATATGGGTGAAACAATACGCTGGGGATTTGTTTTATGATATTCCACCAAAAATAAAACTGCACATTGAGGTATGGATAAAGTGAGATTCCCCAAATCTGAGAAATTATTGGAGGTGAGTGATGGAAACATGGGGATTCAGAAACCTACCCAACTTTAAAAAAGGCCCCTATAAACTCCTGTTTCTAGTCCCACCAAACGGCACCTCCAAAGGGAAGATTAAAACTCACAGGGCCTGGCTCAGGCTTCCTTCACCAGCTGGCATTTTAGCTCCTTCGTATAATGTCTTCAGCTGTTCTGTATGCTCTGAGTTGTCAACGCCCATTCCCATCGACAAAATTTCAGCACGCACGTTATAATCAATGACAGATGTTTTCAAGTTTGAAAGTCTTGTAATGTGCACCTTGAATCAAAGAAAAAGTGTATTTGTGGGAACCGCTCTTTGAACTCTCAAATCAATGGAAAAGGCTCTTGCGCGACCCAGCGCTCTCACTGTGCCATGCTGGGCGAACGTGGGCTCCCTTCGCAGCTCCCAGGTGATTTCATAACTGAGCGTACACGTCAGGTTCTTCCAGAGCCCACTCCCACCCTGCAGAAGCATGATGGGGTCAGGGGCCGGGGAGCCCCTAGGATGCTGGGACCACACACAAAACTCTTAGATCTTCCTGAACAAGGAGGACCCTAAGGCTCAGAGGTGCCAGTGCCCAGAAAGGGCCTATGCCAGGGCCCTATAGCCTGTGTTCTGGACAGATTCCTCCACTGGTTTTCTTCTGCAACCCAAATACTCTCATCCATCTTAATTTATACAAAAGATAAGGTTCTGCAACATTGTGCTCCTCCCCTCCTGTCAATGGGAGGTGCAGACCCAGGACTGGGCGTCCCTTTCACGTTGGGGGAGGGGAGCCAGGCTGAGACCAGCTGGAGACCTTCCTAAGTGAACACTGGGAACAGGTTCCCACCTGTGCATGGCAGGAGAGCCTCTCTCCACTCAAACTGGGGGCCGAGAGGTGTGAGTGGAGAAGGAAGCAGGTGTGAGGGCTGCCCCCCCCCCCCCACGGTGCCGTGGACACCGCTATACAAGCTGTGGAAGCTGACGGGTGGATTTCTTTTTTGCTTCTTCATTTCCTTAGCTATAGTTTTAAAAATCTCTAAAAAGATTCCATTTTTTCCTCCCAATCGAGAACCAGAATATCGACTATTATGTAAACCAAGACCCCAAATCTTCATCTGACCTGCACCGGTAATCTTTACCTTCTGTGCTAAAAATCATTTTCTCCTCTGAACCCTTAATCTTACACCCAAACTCTTCCTTGTAGGTGTTAAGGCTTCTCCTGTCTCATAAAAATAACTTTCAGCAGAACAATTCTTATGAACTGAATTCTTGTGTTATAAACATACCAGTTAAGATTTAAGTCCAATGGAGCAAAACCTCAAATTGAAAAGCAGAGTTCTCGGGGTGCAGGCAGATAGAGGGGGCGATGCTGGCATGGGAGGGGACGCACAGAGGCCCCACGTACAGGTCCTGGTCTGACACTCAGTCCTGCTCACCCCTATGTCAGCTCCACAGGGTAGGAGTTTATGTTCACGGACAGAAGCCAAGTGTCCCGCACAGGACCCAGCACACAGAGTAGGTGCTCAATAAATATTTGGTGAAGGAATGAGATGGAAACTGCAAACATAATAAAACCTATCTCTGAAAACCCAAGGACTAGAATCCTCCACATGACCGATCCCATGTGGACACCTCCGTCCTGACATGGGGCTTCCCCATCGGTGTGGACAGTGTGACGTTGATTCACAGCGTACAACCAATGCTTGAAAAAACAATGGGATAGAATCATAACATCAGAGACTGTCACAAGGAGAGTTTCATAAGCTTGTCTCCCTGTGTGGGCGCGCTGAGTTGTAACATAAAGGATTCCCTTAAACAAAAAACCAAATTCATGACCCAAATAACATGGGAAAAACCCCGGCTCTCCCTAAACAGAACCCCCAAAGCCTCCATTTATTTGAGACAAACCATTATTCAAGCAACAAATTAGAATACCAGGAATAATTTTAGGAGTCCATCCCAAAACAGACTTCTTTTAAGAAAACCATACACTGGGGGCACCTGGGTGGCTCTGTCAGTTAAGTGATGGCCTTTGGCTCAGGTCATGATCTCAGGGACCCTTGGACTGAGCCTCAGGCTGGGCTCCCTGCTCAGTGGGGTGTCTGCTTCTCCCTCTGCTCCTTCCCCTGATCGTGCGTGCACGTGCACAGTCTCTAAGTAAATGAAATCTTAAAAAAAAAAAGAAAGAAAACTGCATACTCACCATTGGATCGACCCACACTGTATTTCCCAAAGCCAGTATCACTTTGGCATCGTGCAATTTTCCAATAATTTTATGATGAATGTACCTGGTAACCTAGGAAAAGAACCACTTATGTAACTTCTCTGAAGCTTTAGGAAAATATCTTACTCGGTGTAGGCTGTATAGTTTCACAAAAAAACGTTTCCATTGAATTTCACCTGAGTCTCACCACCACCCTGTGAGGGAGGTGACAGAGGCCATCGTGTCCCTGTGCAGACAAGGATAGTAACAGGGGAACTTAATAAGGACAGAGCAAACAGCACCTGTGGACCCCCCAAAATGCAACCATGCGTCCTCGCCCCCCTCTGTGAACAGTCACCCAGTCTGTCTCTGGAAGCTCAGAGCCTGAAGCACCCCGGGAGCTGAGGGGCCCCGGGTCCGAGCACCCTGTCCCGAGCACGGGGCTGCTCTTCTCTCAGGACGCCCCTGGCAGGCACGGCGTGTCTCATTCTCACTCTGACCGAGACAGGAGGGAGCCGGCTCCCAAGATCAGACTCTTTTTTTTTTTTTTTTTAAAGATTTTTTATTTATTAGAGACACACAGAAAGAGAAAGAGAGCGAGAGAGAGCGAGAGAGAGAGAGGGGCAGAGACACAGGCAGAGGGAGAAGCAGGCTCCACGCGGGGAGCCCGACGTGGGACTCGATCCCGGGTCTCCAGGATCACGCCCTGGGTGGAAGGCGGCGCTACACCGCTGAGCCCCCCGGGCTGCCCAAGATCAGACTCTTCCATCGCCCTTGAAGCCTGCACATTAATTTGAAAGACTACGCACAGAAGACCCTTCCGCGGCACGTGCCCACGGAGGACACCGAGCCAGCGCTGGCGGAAGGCGGGCGACGGCCACTCGGTAGGCAGTCTCTCGGTAGCCTGCACAGCGAGCTCGCGTGTTCGTCCGCTTCGTGAGAACACGCACCCGGTTATTTCCTGGACCACGTCTGACCTTGTTTATGATCCAAAGTGGTTTTACTTTGCGATGGTTTATTCCACGTCCCATTAGCCGGATGGTATGAAATTTAACCTTCCTTGAAGAGTCAGGAGCGTCGTCAGTAGGGACTCGGCTCCGTGATGGGCAGACGGCCGGCGGGGAGCGCCCCGGGGTGGCTGCACCGTGCACCACGCGCTCTCCTCCCTCCGCACCTGGCCTGCGTGGTGACACCCCAGGGCCTCAGCCTGGAGGCCCACAGGAGGTGTCCCTTGTCACTCCCTCTCCCGGCCCGGCCTCCCAACGCCAGGGGAGGCACCGGGCCTCACCAGGGAGTGTCCATCGCCCCTGCCTGCCTGTGACAGGGGCAGCCACCTGGTGCTTACACTGCTGCTTCCCAGGCTCACGGCCACTTTATTTGGCCCTGATGCGTCCCTCACACCGATTCTGAGACTGTGAGCATGAATGGTGACGACGGCCGCCTGTACGAGGGTCTTTATTTTTTTATTTTTTATTTTTTTCCCCCAGAAAACTGAATTGTACCAGGGTCTTTAACTGTCCAGGAACAGGAGGCATTTCACCCAAACTCTAGACTCTACATTCAAATAAACCTCAATTCCGTGTATATCCTAAAAGGCAACAGGGCATAAAAAGCCAAAATAAACTTACCTTTGGATTCCACTCAACTTCGTTGTCGGCAGGCTTCACTCTGCAAACAATAAACTCCACCGCCTGGGGGGGCAGAGCGTGGAACTTCTCGGGGAGACGCAGCAGCTGGTCTCTGGTGATGAGTCCCGTCCGGCCTTCGTCTATGAACTTCACAAGGACACGGTCTGGACCCCAGGCGTCTTCCTTCTGGCTCATCTCCAGCACCTCAACCCTGGAGAACCACCGCGGCTTCAGTGTAACACAGAGACCCCAAAGGAAAACAATCTTTGCCTCAACCTACCCAGTAAATCCAAGAAGGCTCTAGCTGCAAGGCTTGATTCCATGAGAGAAATAAAAACCAGCTAGAGCGTCAACACCACTCAGAATGGCTTATTTAATTCAAGTGCACAGAAGTATAAAAACACAGAGCACTTTTGAATAGAGTAAATCCCTTTACCAGACAATAATGATGAAAATCAACACGGTAAATAGTGAAGTTACAAAATTTCCCAGCCTAGGCTACCCCAAGAGAGCCAGGAGTGGCCTTCGAGGGTGTGAGCAGGCCCCTGGGGCACACGGCCCGGGTCGGAGCCCCAATCGTGCCATTCACTGAGCTGATGCTGCACAGCCTACGTGATCTCACCAAGGCCCAGCCTGCTCACCTGTAAGAGGGGACCTGTTTTACGGGAATTACGTAGGGTTAAGTGAGGTGAAGGCATGTATGGAGGTGGCACACACGGTGGTGGCCCCAGAACCGTCGGTGTGTAAATGTGACCCTGTCTTCTGTGCCCTGTGTGCAGATGCCCAGGATTGGACGAGTCAGGTGCAGAACTGCACTGGGGGTTGAGGGGCGGGGGTGGACATGCCCCCCCTACCCTCCTGGGGGCAGCCAGGCTTCATACGTGCACACCGGGTCAGAGGGACACAGGGGGAAACAGGGATTCGATACCACTTAAAGTTGCCGCATGCTTCACAACTCTTAAGAGATGAAATACAGAGAACTTTTACCTGTGGAAAAGTGTTTTTTCTGCTAATCCATATAATCCAAATTTCTCCACCTTTTCAACACTTGTTTTATTGCTGTTACCCTTAAAATACTCATTCATTTCAGCATTAAGAGTTGAATAAAGATCCACTTGTTTATCAACTATACGACCAAAGTAATGCGTTGCATTCGAAATATAAAAGGGTATTATCTGAAAAATAATCGACAACCACATTCAGAAAACAAACTCAATCTAAACCAAAAAGGTCTCTGCAGAAATCCGCATCTGACCTAAGCGCCCAAAGCAGGGATGGAAACCTGAACGAGGAAACTGGCCAATAAACAGCAAAAACCTTCCCATACTCACCACAGAGAACTGTGGTTTCCCTTTAAATCTAAGGGAAGACTTTTTGTTAATCTTGGCATTTTTAAATTTTTTATTTCTAAAGATTTTATTTGAGAGAGAAAGTGAGAGAGAGATCATGAGCAGGGGGAGAGGCTGGGCCCCTGCCGGGCCAGGGAGCCTGACACAGGGGTCATGACCTGAGCCCAAGGCAGATGCTTAACCGGCTGAGCCACCCGGGCCCCAATCTTAGCATTCTAAAGCTTCATTACAAGAGTTCCTTTGTTTATTCCCTAACTGCACTTTATAGAAATCATTCTTAAATAGCATCCCTCTCTTGAGCTCTTTCTGATTTTGTTCCTGTAACAAGCAGTATTTTATCAAGAGCCCACTAAGCAGGAGGCGCTAGGGATAGGAGATAGGCCACGTCCTACAGGGACTCCCACCCCCCACAATCCACACGCCGACAGATGGGCCACAGCTAGTGTGTGGTCAAGGAAGACGACTCTTAGGCAGCCCGGTGGCTCAGCAGTTTAGCGCTGCCTTCTGCTCAGGGCCTGATCCTGGAGACCCGGATCAAGTCCCATGTTGGGCAACCTGGATGGAGCCTGCTTTTCCCTCTGCCTCTCTCTTAGTGTCTCTCATGAATAAATAAAATCTTTTTTTTTTTTTTTAAAAAAAGGAGGAAAACTCTTCACATGCAAGTGGTGTGCAAGGGGCAACGTCGGGTTGCATGTATCTTAGCAAGAGTATGGAGAAGGCACTCCAGACACAAATAAACAGCCTGCATGAAGGCATGAGGTGGTGAGCTACCCCAGCAGAGGCCAGGACGGAGGAGTCCCCTGCTGGGAGGACGGAAAGGACAGTGCTGCTTGGGAGGCAAGGAGGAAGGGGTGAGGTCACCCCTTGTGATCAATCTCACAGGACTGAAGCCCCTGGCTCTCCTTTGTGGCGTCCCCAAGCTCCCCTGCTTGCTGTTTTCCCCACTCTCACTGCCCACCGGCCCTACCCTGAACCACAAAAACTCGATGTTAACTCCTACTCTGGGGACTCACTGGTTCCTCTCCCAGGAACAGTCTTCTCCAGGCCTTCCCATGGCTGGATCCTTCTTATCATTTGGCCCTCAGCGCAGCTGACCCCTCAGAGAGCCCTTCCCTGCCCATATTCCCAAAGGCCCTGCAGTTCCCCTTCTCCACAGCACACGTCACAATATCTCCCATTCACTGGTCCTCTGCAGACCCTCCCCAGAGGAAGACAGGTAACATGTCTGTCACCTTTCTGCAGCACGGTGGAGGAAGCTGCCCGAACAAACCCTCAGTGCTTATCCACCGTCTTAGGCAGGAAGTTCAACATCCCTTCCTGCATGGCAGATGGCCTCTTCTGGGGAAGTCCTTGCCGCTATGGTTTAGAGGCCCCAACAGTCCGACATTCTAGACATCAGCTCACTGCATGATGGCAGTCAGGGACCACATAGTGGCATGGAGGAGAGATATACCTGCTACAACGTTCTGAGGGACAAGCAGGGCATAATATATATGCCAATGACAAATAAATCTTTTTGAAAATGCACAAAAGGGCAGCCCCCGTGGCTCAGTGTAGTTTAGCGCTGCCTTCAGCCCAGGGCCTGATTCTGGAGACCTGGATTCGAGTTCCACATCGGGCTCCCTGCAGGGAGCCTGCTTCTCCCTCTGCCTGTGTCTCTGCCTCTCTCTCTCTCTCTCTGTCTCTCATGAGTAAATAAAATCTTAAAAAAAAACACACACATACACAAAGAAAAATGGCAGGCTAAATATGTACTAGGATGCAAGTGGTGATTGTTTAAAGGTGATGGGAGTAAAGGGGAGAGTTTCCTCCCCCCCCTTATTTCCCAATCAGAAGACTCTGTGCTAAGCCTCAGCACACACAGAGAACAAAATCCAGGCTCCAGCTGTGACAGTCTATGGCTGTCATCTCTGCATGGCATTAGCACATCTGGAGACACATTAAGTTGGCAGAACGGATGTGACAAAATGAAGCTTGTGGACTGGACTCTCCCTTGTAGAGAGGGTGACCAGCTGGTCCTGGTTTGTCTGGGGGCTCTCCTGCTTTCAGCACTGGACATTCCATGTGACCAGAAAACCCCCGGTCCTGGGCACACCAGGAGGGTTCCTTTCCAGCCACCTCCCCTGCCCCCTGCCTCTTTGTGCAGAACCGCACATAAATAATTCACTTTGTTACAGTCACAGGATACAAGGTAAGGACACAAAAGTCAACTGCACTTCTAAACAATCAAAACATGAAGTTCAAAGAAAAATAAGATTAGCATCCAAAAGCAAGAAATGCTAGGAATAAAGTTAACACAATAAATACAAGATCATTCTACTGAAAAGTATACACATTGCTTAGAGAAATTAAAGATGGCCTAGATAAATGGAGTGATGGATATACCATGTTAATGGACAAGACCCAGTATTGTTAAATGTTGACTCTTCCCATATTAACCTATAGATTCAACACAGTGCCACCCAAAGTCTCATCAGGCTTCTAGGTAGAAACTAGCAAGCTGATTCTAAAATTTTCTGTAGATATGCAAAGGAACAGTCAGAAGGATAAGAAGACTGGCAAATTGGAAGACTCCTCTACCAGTCTCCAGGATTACTTATAAAGCTACAGCATTCAAACCAATGTGGTACTGCATAAGGGCAGACAAAGAGACCAAGGAACAGAAGGAAGAACTCAGAATTCACAGATACAATCTTTTAATTTATATCAAAGGTGCCAATGTAATTGAGGAGGAAAGAAAGGTCTTTAGAACAGAAGATGCGGGATCCCTGGGTGGCTCAGCAGTTGAGCATCTGCCTTCGGCCCAGGGCGTGATCCTGGAGTCCCGGGATTGAGTCCCACATTGGGCTCCCTGCATGGAGCCTATTTCTCCCTTTGCCTGTGTCTCTGCCTCTCTCTCTCTCTCCCTCTCTGGGTCTCTCATGAATAAATAAAATATTAAAAAAAAAAGAACAGATGATGCTGGAGCAACCAGGAACCACCAATGCACAGCAACCACCCTTTGTACACTTGCCTGTGAAGAGTTGTCCTTTTTTTTTTTTTTTTTTTTTAAGATTTTATTTATTCATGAGAGACACAGAGGCAGAGGGAGAAGCAGGCTCCATGCAGGGAGCCCAATGTGGGACTCGATCCCAGGTCCCCTTATCCACACTATATGCACGCAAATTAATTTGAGATAGATCACAGACCTAAATGTAAAACCTAAAATTCTAAAATAAAAATTCTAGAATAAAAAAAAAGAAAGGAATCTTTGCAACCTTAGGGTAGGCAAAGATTTCTTATGGCAAGAAAAGCACAAAACGTAAAATAAAAAAGTGTTAAAAGAAGACTTCATCAAAATTAAAAACCTCTGCTTTTCAACTGAGGAAAATTTTTGTAATATATCTGACAAAGCACATTCATAATCTACAAAGAATTCTTAAGACTCAACAAGACAACCCAAACTAAAAAATGGGCAAACACTGTGATACTAGCAAACACTAATTCATAAAGGAGATACACAGGGCCAGGTAAGCAGTGAGAAGAGGTCCAAGATTCTTTACCACCAGAGAAAGGCAAATAAACATTCATGCAAATGCAACAGAATGGCAAAAATTAAAAGACTGAGAACACTACGTATTGAGAATGTGGACCTATTGGAACTCTCAAATATGGTGCAATGAGAATGTAAAATGGTACACGTGGTTTGGCAGATCCTTACACGTGCGGGTGCACACACACAGGCCCGCGCGCACACAGACACTATGACGCCGCAGCAAGTCACCAGAGAGAAATGAAGGTGTAGGTCTAGAAAGACTTGTAACACACAAGTTCACAGCAGCCAGAAACTGCACACAAGCCAAACATCCATCAGCTTGTGGGCAAACAAAGGCACATCCATGTAATGCAATCCTGTTCAGCAATGAAATAGAACAACATAGGTGAATCTCATAAACCTTACACTAAAAACAACTATCAGACTCAAAGTCCAGACTGTAGGATTCCATCAATATGAAATCCCAGGAAAGACAAAGCTCTAGTGGCAGAAAGCAGGTCCAGCAGCCACCAGGAATTGGGGTTGAGGCTCAGGACTGTCAGCATGGGGCCAGCAGAGGCCTTTTCGGGGCCATGAAAATGTTCCTGTCTTCACTGTGGTAGTGGTCACGCAATTGTATGTGTTTCTCAAAACTCAACAACCTATACACTTCTAAACAGTGATTTTTATTGCATGTAAACTGTACCTCAATAGAGCCAATTAAAAGCAGGGGTCTGGTTGAACGGGTTCTAGAAAGGTGGCAGTGGTAAAGGGGCATATGTCCTGACTCTCTGAATCTCCACATAAAGAGAGCAATGAGATGGCAAAACCAAACACCAGGGATATACTTTGCAACAAAACTAATTAACAAATTACCCCCCCACCCCAGACACCAAAATAAAAGCTGACGAGGAAGATAAAAAGGAGAAAATCTAAGTGACCTTGGGTTTTATGATGACCTTGTGGATATGGAAACAACTAGAAAGTTGGGCTTCATTAAAATTGAAAGCTTGGGATCCCTGGGTAGCGCAGCAGTTTGGCGCCTGCCTTTGGCCCAGGGCGCGATCCTGGAGATGCGGGATCGAATCCCACGTCGGGCTCCTGGTGCATAGAGCCTGCTTCTCCCTCTGCCTGTGTCTCTGCCTCTCTCTCTCTCTCTCCCTCTCTCTCTCTGTGACTATCATAAATAATAAATAAAAATTTAAAAAAATTGAAAGCTTGTGCTCTGCAGAAGACTATAAGGAGAATGAAAAGGTAAGCCACAACTGGGAGAAAATTTTTGAAAACCTGTTTCTGATAAAGGACTGGTATACAAAATCTACAAAGAACTCTTAAAACTCAACAAGAAGAAAACAGACAACCCAATGAAAAAAAAACGGGCAAAAAATCCTGAACAGATAGCTCACCAAAGACGACGTACAGCTGATGAATAAACACATGAAAAGATGCTCAACACTATTGGGGAATTGAAAAATAAACAATGAGGTACCACTACACCATGTGTCTCTCATGAATCAATAAAATCTTTTAAAAAATGGGAAAAAAAGAAAACAAAATATAAGAAAAGATACATACATGATAAATATGTACAAAAGAACAACACATATCAAAAAAATTAGGAATGAGGTGACAGAGCCAGGAAGAATGGTACAAATGAGCTGAAGAGATCTGCCTTAGAAGAAGGGAAGGTAAGAGCAATCTTGAACTCAAGAAGTATTAGAAAGTATTCAAAAGAAAGTGACACACTCTTAACTCAGCAATTTTATCTACATTTCAGAATTATGGATGTTCTGAAAAGATGTGTATGCTATCACACTATTTTTTTAAAAGATTTTATTTATTTATTCATGAGAGACCGAGAGAGAGGCAGAGACACAGGCAGAGGGAGAAGCAGGCTCCACACGGGGAGCCCGATGCAGGACTCGATCCCGGGTCCCCAGGATCACGTCCCGAGCTTAAGGCAGCCCTAAACGCTGAGCCACCCAGGCTGCCCACATCACACTATTTTTAAGGAAACAACTTCCTGAAAATATAACTAAAATACCTCTTAACTGTTGAAGTGGTTTATCTATTTTCCTAATTTAACCTTGCTTTTCTCAATGAACTGCGGTCTTGAAATAAGGCACCTTTAAGGACCCATGCCTGTCGTCAGATTAATGGTGGTACATTAAGAGCGTCATAATGATTCTGCTGCTTCAGAATGAAGTATGTTCAGGGGCGCCTCGGTGCTCAGAGACCTGAGCTGCTGACTCTTGGTTTCGGCTCAGGTCATGATCTCGGGGTTCTGGGACTGAGCCCTGTGACAGGGTCCTTGCTCAGCAGGCGGTCTGCCTGAGGATTCTCTCTGCCTCTCCCTCTGCTCCTCCACCTCGTGCTCATGTGCTCTTTCTCAAATAAATAAATCTTAAAAAAAGGAATGAAGTATGTTCATTAAGCTGATCATTAATCATTGAACAAAGGATCTTCAGCAGAACTTACTTTGATGTATCCAAATGTCGGTAGAGCTTGGTTGGATAATTTCCTTGGTGTGTCCATTTCTGGATTAACATGGTGTCGATTAGGACAGATCCTTTTGTCTCTGAAAAACAGTAACTGGATTTTAAAAACAAAAACCGAACAATAATTTTCCTTTTTTTTTTATTGGAGTTCAATTTGCCAACATATAGCATAACACCCAATGCTCATCCCATCAAGTGCCCCCCTCAGTGCCCGTCACCCAGTCACCCCCAGCCCCCGCCCACCTGCGTTTCCACCACCCCTTTGAACAATAATTTTTAACATGAATTTCAAACCATTCTTCATGAAAATTAATCTATAATTGAAATCAGAGGCTTTTATTCTAATACTTTAAAGTTAAGTAGCCATATTAAATAATCCAGGCGACACAACATGCACATTAGTGAAAGAGGTCTTAAAATTTAATTAACACTGAACAAACTTAAAGAGTTCCTCCATTATTTCTCTAGACATTGTCATTGAACAAAATGTACTTCCAAAATACTCTGAATTAGAAATGACCACAACCCAAAACAAAGACTGATAATTAACTGCTAAACCAGAAGTCATTCTGTAATCTGAGCTGAGAAACCGTTAAAGCTTCAGTTTCAAAATTCCATATTCTGTTTAAAGGCATATGGAAATCTCCACTAATAATCTATTTCAGGTACCGTAATTCAAAGAAATAACCGTAAACAGTTATCTTAAAAGTAAACTCGATCCAACAGGTACCTATCAGACATCTACGACCCAGTCCCAGTGAGCGCTGATCAAGTACTGACATCATGTCTGGATCAATGAGAAGCGTCCCCCACCCCCATGACTGCTGAGATTCTCATGCTCTCTAAGCTGATATACAGCATCCCTGCACGTGGTATCAGAAGTCAGGCAATGTTTCTGAAGAAACTGATAAGCCTATTCCAAAACGTATGGGGAGATGCAGTTGACTTAAAATAGCCAAAACAACCCTGATGAAGACTAGCTGGAGAACGTGCATACCAGGTTCCAGGACTCACTCAAATACAGGCTACAGTCAGAAAATGTGGTACCAGTGTAAGGACACAGACACTGAAACAACACAGAGAGTCTACAAGTGGACCACATACACTACCATCTGGTTTATGTCAAAGGCACCAGTTCAGTGAGAACACAGTGATGTTTTAAGTAAAGGATACTGGAGCAAGCGATTATCACACAGGAAAAAAAATCCTTGCCCCATATCTCACTCTATACACAAACATTAACTCCCCCTAGATTACACACCTACATGTCTGTAAAGCTTCTAGAATACAGAAGAATGTCCCCATGACCTAGAGATCAGCAAATATTTCTTTTTTTAAAAAAATATTTTATTTATTTATTCATGAGACACACAGAAAGAGAGAGAGAGGCAGAGACACAGGCAGAGGGAGGAGCAGGCTCCATGCAGGGAGCCTGACATGGGACTCGATCCCGGGTCTCCAGGATCATGCCCTGGGCTGAAGGCAGGTGCTCAACCGTTGAGCCACCCGGGCGTCCCTCAGCAAATATTTCTTACATAAGGGCACGAAACAACTGCAACCATGAAATATTTCATCAAAATTAAAAAGCTCCACTGATCAAAGATTCCTACAAGAGCCAAAAGGCAAGCCATGGACTGGGAAGAGATCTTCTCAAGGTACACATCTGACAAAGCAGTAATATCTCGAATGAATAAAGTATTCCTCCAAACCACTAAGAAAAAGAGTTAACACCCAATATAAAAAATGGGCAAAAGCACTGAACAGGCACTTCACCAGAAGAGGATGGTCCAATGTCCCTCAAGCACATCACAAGACACTCATCATTAATTGCTAGGGAAACACCTATGGAGGCCACGGTGTGCCACCGCACCCTCACGAACACTGTGTGGGGGTGAGGGTATGGAGCCACTCAGCGCTCTCGTATGCTGCTGATGGGAGAGGCAGTCACACACCTTCGAAAGGTCAAATGTATGTGTACCCCACGACCCAGCAATCTCACTCTGAAGTCTATACCCCAAGGAAACTGGGTGCATATT
The DNA here is from genome assembly GCF_003254725.2 of Canis lupus dingo. Taxonomy (NCBI): domain Eukaryota; kingdom Metazoa; phylum Chordata; class Mammalia; order Carnivora; family Canidae; genus Canis; species Canis lupus. The sequence goes on from NC_064243.1 coordinate 119,372,210, forward strand.
TCCACAAAAAAACACATGCAAGAGTGTTCACAACAGCTTCATAGACAATAGTCAAAAGCTGGAAATAGTTGGCAGGTTCATCAATAGGAAAACAGATACATACACTGTGATATACTTATGCAACAGAATGCTGAGCACTAAATTAATAAAGAAATCCACCGGATACAAGCACGAACACAGATGAATGGGAGATGAAAGTCCCGTACAATTCCATTTACATAAAACTGGAAAACAAGCCAAATTAATCAGTGTTGACAGATATTGGGGGGTGGCCTCTTCTAAGGGGAGGGAAGATTGTGAAGGAGCATGGGGGCAGCCCCAGGTGTCCCCCAGAGGTGGGCGGTGCTTTACATCACGCATATATACGTGAAGGTCATCCAGCAGTAAACCTATCACTCTGCGCTTTGCCGTACATTTCAATTTTTTATTTAAAAAATGGCTTACTTGCAAAAACCAAACGCCTTAAGATACAAACAAAGAGGCCTCCTGGCTTTTTTATCTTCTTTGGCTTCCAGAACCCCTGCGGTAAACTCATAGAGCTCCGAGGGAATCTTGGCATCTGCTCGCTCCAGGTAGCGCAGGACACCAATCGTGTGGCACGCGTTTCTCTCCGTCAGCAGCAAGACAGATTTGGTTTTCTTATCTCCCTGCTCTGCGGGAGAACCCTTAAAATTGAGGGGGGGTGAACAAAGCAAAGAGGTCATCCATCCCGTCTAAGTGATAAAACTCTGTGGACTCTGAAGTTGTCATAGCACAGAAAATGCCAGCAGAATATTACAAGATAATGAAAATCCATCGAACCTGCTCGGTGGAACTCTGGAAGTGATCAGACATGCAGTAGAGGCGTCCACCAAAAACTTTCGGTGAGGAAGGAAAGCTGAAGTGAATCACACACGTGGCGTCGGTGATGGCCAAGAGCGGTATGCAATCATCAGTCAGGGCTGGAGGCAAGGGTCCGACAATCACAAACGAGGCTGTGGCTTCACTGCACTTACTCTACAGAGCAATTCCGGGAACCGTTCTCGAATGCATCTCTCTACTGCATCGTACTTCTTAGATGCCAAGAAAGTTCTTCCCCATTTTTTCCCCCAAAATGTCACAGCCCAGTGACACGTTCCAGAGAAAAGTAGTCTTCCTAATTTTAGCTTGGAAACTGCTTCTATTACAAATCTAGGTTGCCCATCCAGTTTTCACTTATTTTATACGTTTTGACTTTTTTGAGCTCTACCACTGTATTTCACTACCACTTGTGACAGATTTCACTGTGGGCACACACACGTATATATAAACGAGATGGTGGCCCTCCAGCTGGAACCCCCGGGAGAAGGTCTACACTCCGGGCTGCTACACTTAGAGCTCCGCAGGCCCCTGCATTCGCCTCAACACCAAAATCTTAGTGGAGCTTAATCTCCATTTTGAAATTAACATTACTAATAAGTTCTCAGTAAATCTGGGAAATGATGAGAAATTTGGAGACGAGCTATACAAATAAACTGAAGATAGGATTCCTATTAGCTCAGCCTTCTGTAAATATAAGTAGAAATTAAAACACTTACCTAATACAAGGTGAGAGCCAGAACTTAACTTCTTCTTCCACTGTTCTAAAATACATTTTAAATTTAAAACCATTCCTTTATGCATTTTCAAGCAAAATATTGAACTGCTTTCTACTACCTAGAGATGAAATCAAATAGGCCAGTTCACAGTCGGGAACATAAGCTTGAAGTTAATTGTTCCATCAATAATTACCAGTATAAAACATTTAAAATTATCTGTGAGGATATTACCTCACTGATCCTCAAATTGTAAGAACAAGATGATCTTAAGTTTAAACAGATATATTTTAAAATCCTATAGTTTGTATCTAAAAACTTGCTCAAGTGAAACATTTTGCTGAAACTATTTTCCTTCCTTTTTAAATAGCGTGCATACAGATGTATTTATTTATACACATACATGTGTGTATAGCTATACACACACATCAAATTTATGTGCCAATATGTGTCACATTATTTTCCATGACACCTCTAGTTCATCATGGCTGAAAGGTGGATGTACTACTGATCCTTATATTTTTAAATTATTTTTTTAAATTTTTTTTTTATTGATTTATGATAGTCACAGAGAAAGAGAGAGAGAGAGAGAGAGAGGCAGAGACACAGGCAGAGGGAGAAGCAGGCTCCATGCACCGGGAGCCCGATGTGGGATTCGATCCTGGGTCTCCAGGATCGCGCCCTGGGCCAAAGGCAGGCGCTAAACCGCTGCGCCACCCAGGGATCCCTTTAAATTATTTTTTATAGAAATTTTTCTTTTAAGATTTATTTATTTATTCATTCAGAGAGAGCGAGAGAGAGGCAGAGACACAGGCGGAGGGAGAAGCAGGCTCCATGCAGAAAGCCCGACGTGGGACTCGATCCCGGGTCTCCAGGATCACACCCCGGGCTGCAGGCGGCGCTAAACCTCCGCACCACCAGGGCTGCCCTAGAAACTTTTTTAAAGATTTATTTACTTGAGAGAGAGAGTATGCGGGGAAGGGCGGTGGAGAGGGAGAGAGTGACTCTCAAACAGATTCCCCACTGAGTGTGGAGCCTGACGTGGGGCTCGATCTCAGGACCCCAAGATCATGACCTGAGCCAAAACCAAGAGTTGGAAGCCTAACCGACTCTGCCATCCAGGAGCCTGATTCTTGTAATTTGTATTTGGCTTAATTTCTATATTTAGATATAGAATACAGATTTAGGTTATATTAAATAAATCTGTACCCAATTTAGTTGGCTTTTCTGGCCACGTGATCTATCTCTTGGTGTTACTGGATCTTTTTTATTTTTATTTTTTTAAGGATTTTTATTTACTTATTCATGAGAGACACAGAGAGAGAGAGAGAGAGAGAGAGAGAGGCAGAGACACAGGCAGAAGGAGAAGCAGGCTCCATGCAGGAGCCTGACGTAGGACTCGATCCCGGGTCTCCAGGATCAGGCCCTGGGCTGAAGGGGGCACTAAACCGCTGAGCCACCGGGGCTGCCCAGGCTCTATCTTTTTAAAATGGAGGATATAGACCTCACTGGCATGTCTTTATGAATGGGATCCTTTTAACGACAAAATGCAAAGCACCGGCCTCCTTAGGGGAACATGTGCTTCCGTGGAAAGGCTGGTCCCACCTCCCTGGCTCCTCTCTCAAGGTCAGGCCTCCCGCGTCCCTCCTCACTGCCAGCCACACTGCAGCAATAGCCACCTCCTCTTTTGACTCTTCTGACTAATGATAAACTCGACTATTTAACTACCTGGTATAATTCTCTGATGATTTCGAGATTCGATCACGGTTCAAACAAACAGTAAGGATGTTTTATGCGTGGAAGGCCTCACCTTACACACTATTTCTGTTTCAGCTACAGAACCAGTAAAGATCAAGGTCTTCTGTGCTTGACTTGGAGTGAAATCTAGAGTCTGAAGTAGAGTAGAGGTTTTTTCACATTCTAGGCAAAGGTGCACTACCTGGTAATGAAATACAGCAACAATGTGGTTTTAAACAGATTCAAGGTGCCCCGGTTTTACTTCTCATCGCTGAGTCAGGGTTTTAACAGAAAAGAATGCACAGAAAGTCAATATAAATCTAAATACATGATTACAGATTTGTGGATGAGACTGAAGCTGTAATACTTCAGTACGGGGCTGCTTGCAGAGCCCCCATCCCCACACGTGCCCACGAGCCCGCACCTGCTGGACGCCGCCATAGAGAGCAGCCTCTTCCATGGCCGTGACCACAACGTAGGGGTCATTCATGAAGTCTTTGACCAGCTGTTCTATGTGTCTGCTCCAATGAACTCCAACGGCAACAATCTGATGAGGTGCGGATTCCCTTTCTTCAACATCAACATTTTTTTTTAAGTTATCTAATATGGCAAACATCTAAAAAAATTAGTGTAATTAATTTCATGTTTATTTCAAAAGGGAGTAAAATCTGCTTGACAGACCACAAAAAGTAAAGAACTATACAGGTTCTGTCCCCAGAGTGGGGGAAGGCCTTTCCAAACAAAAGAAAAAAACAGGAGAGAATGTTAAATATAAAACAGAACAAAATACAAACAATATCTGGGTAAACATATAACATAGGTAATGAAGAATTAACTTCCTTATGTTAAAAAGTTCTACATTAATAAAAAAAGAAATTAATATCATTAAATGTCCAATGATAGGGGAATAGTTAAAGCTTTATGGATGTCCATATAATGGAATCACATGCAGCCATATTTTTAAAGAACATAAAGATATGGAAAAACATTCACAATCATACTTTAAATAAAAGAAAATGCAGATTATAAAAAAGGTTTAAAAAAAAGTTCCACAAATGGAAAATAAGCAAAGAAAAGGAAGAAGCAGCACAAAGAACAGGAGTAGCCCATATGAATGCTTGGAAATCAGATCATGCTAATGGGATGCCACATTTAACCCGCTGGCCTAGGGCCTCCTCCTGCCAGGGGTGCAGGGGATGGGGCACAGGCGCACCCTGTCCATGGGAGCCTAACCCAGTCCCCACTTTCAATCCCCAGAGAGGGAACTGTACAATGCAGTATCCCGGGTATCAGTTTTGCAAGTAGAGGCGTTCAAGCACCCTGCCCAGGCCCACACAGTCAGTAAGCAACAGAGCCTGGACTTGAACCTGGGGACATCACTGCTCCCAAATGAAATGCCTCTGGTCAGCTTATTACACTGGACCCAATAAATGCCTTCGTATGAGAATTCCCAGCCTTTACTCCATTAATCCCCTTCCTAGGAATTGATCCAACGGGAAACACGCAAAAAAGATGTTTTCTTTAGCCACACACACGCACACACACAAATGATGCTGAACGTCCAAAACTCGAACCGTTCAAAACAACTAAGTCATACCCACAGGATTCCATACTGGCCCATGGCCAGGGAACGATCACGCTGTGGAAGAGTTACTGACCATACTGATATTCACGATGCTGCTTACTGAAAAACGCAAGTTACGAACTAGCCTAATAAGGCCTGATGTCGTCAGCTCCACATATCAAGAGACCAGGAATTATTCCACAACAGGAAGAGTGATCACGTCTGAGCGCAACACTATAGATGCTGGGGATTTTCAAGTCCTTTTCCCTGTACCTCAAATTGTCTAGAATAAAAATGCATTGCTTCCATAATCATAAGAATATCGGTATTTTGGAAAACATCCCTCTTTGCCCTTCAAAGAGAACTTTAGAATTTGGGAAGGAAATTTCAGATGAACTCTCTTCCTAATTATAAAAGTTAAAGGGAAAGCTTCTCAAGATTAACCAGCTTTTTCCCCAGAGACACATCCCTTGACTCCTAGAAGCAGGTAAGACTTCAATCACACATCCGTTTAGTTCTGAGTGATGATGACATCTCGATGGAGCCATACTTACTTCTTCATGAGCTTCAGAGAATAATACTTCCACCTCATCCAAAATGAGGTGACAAAGTCTGAGAAATAGCAAGCTTTGGTATTTGAGAAGTCTCAGGAGGCTGTGGGGTGTCGTCACAATGATGTCACCTACATTTTAGAAGAGAAGACAATTAACATTCAGATTTCCCGAAGGTTTTTCTCACATTTCCTTTGCTAAGATGCCACATGATTTCTAGAACTTCTGTCTAATGATGCAAAAAACACGGTTTTTCCTGCTCAGGCAGGTGAGGCCTGCCTGTCCAGGACAACACCTGTCCTTATCTGACTAGTGCCTGGGCTCCCACCAGGTTTTATGCTCCTGAAGGGCAGGGCTGGGGGTGCAGTCGACATCTAACAAAGGTATTTGATAAGTAGTTGGTGAGTGAAGGAATCATGCTGTCTTCTCAGTGCAACGGCTGTCAGCCAAGATGGAACCTTCGCCCATCTACGCCCGCCCGGAACCCGTGGCGAGGTCCCACCCGTCACTGGGCTGGTGCCCGTGTCCTGTGCAGCTGCGCCTGCCTGGCAGGGCTCCACTGCGTTCCGCAGGGAAAACCAAACGGCTTGGGAAGGATGCTTACACCCCTTAGGAAGCTTCATGTTTTTGGCTTCATCTTTGTGGAGTCCGATTGTTAACAACACCGGATGAAGAGGCTTGGAGGACATGCTATAGTCTTCCAGTAACTCGAAAATAAATTGGGCCTTTTTCCACCCAGGGCACACGACGACTGCCAGAGGCTGCAAAGACAAATTCACATAATTTGGGGCAAAAGTTAGGAATTGAACATAGTGTCTGTGAAGCATGCAGAACATCTCCTTGCACAGAGTAAGCACTGCATGATTTTTTTTTTTTGCTCCCGTCATTGTCCTGTAGATCAGAAAAGGTATAATTTGATTAGAATGGATTTAGACACAAGGACTCAGATTTTTCTAGGGCTTACACCAAGCATTTCACAAATATTAATTCCTTTTCTTTTTAGATCACTCCTACAGGCTCGGACCTATTATTACCTCATTTCACAGATGGGTGTGAGGCACAGAGAGGTAAGGTCAGTTGCCCAAGCCACACAGTTAAGACACGGGAGGAACAGGATCTGAATCCAGGCAGTCTGGCTCCAGAGCTCCTGCTCCCTGGCACCCGGTGAACGAACTGCCTCCCGAAAGGGGCTTGAGAAAAGGTTAGCATCTCTTCCTTAGGGGGATTAAGTTTGCTACGGCTCCATGTGAACCCTGACCTCCCCCAACCCAAAGGCATCTCCTGAAGGTGCACTGCCTGCCCAACGCCCTCCCGGACACATGCCCTCAATGAACGGAAGACGAGAACGAGTCTCCCCTTTCCTTTGTGCAGATCCAGGTGGGTGCCAGCTTCCAGGCGCCAGGCCCCAAAGCAGGCTGACCCCAGGGACATGGAGACAGCAGAGGACGCGAGAGGCCACGCCTTGGCTCTAGCTCAACACAAGCTGGATCTGGTACGCAGAGGTCAGCTGCAAACTGAGGGACGGAGACGGGAAATCAATACGTAATAACCTAGCCACTGCGGATTCCCAAAGGGAAACCATTAAAGCCACACAGCAGGATTAGAAAAATGAGGACCTCTCCTGAATGCAACGGTCTTTTCTTACTACAACCTTTCACCTTGTGATGATGAGTAATGCAACTGTCTGTAGCGCATCCTCTGAGACACGCGTCTTCTGCACGGGTCGCCAGACCGCCCGGACCCAGCAGAGCAGGGGTCACCGCCTCACTATCAGCTGACCCCACACCCCACTTCTCTCCTTTCCAGGATCCTTCACCGCTACTTGCGGATTCCCACGCATGGGAAGAATAATGTAGGATCACACAACAGGGTGGGTGCTGGGAAATAATCAGAAGAATGTGGGGCAAGTTGACAAAAAAACCTACATTCCCATCCCACCTCTGGTCTCACTTGTCGGAGGAGGCTAATTTTCTCATCTATGAAACGGTGTGAACTGTACCCGGCTTGATCATCCCCCAGGGGGACCAAGACAGAGGAGTTAAATCAGTGGAGTGAGTTTGTAAGTTATATATTCATCTCCAAACGCCAGAAATCTCTTGGCTCAGCCGCTGGCCACAACAGGGGCTCAAGGGGAGAATCCGTGTCAGAGCATCAATGACTCTGGCAAGTTCCTGTCCTGTCACGGAAACCAAATGAGTAACGTGACCCACGCTTCCCCACAGGTTAGGCGTAAAACTGAAAAAGACATACTTAAGCCATTTTGTTGTTGAAACAAAACGGTCTCCAACTTACTCCATTTCTACTTGGTAAAGACTTGTAGCAGCCCCCCGTTTGCAGAATCGTAAGCACTGGCGGCAGGTACAGCAGAGGATCATTCCCACAGTGAGAGATGACCACCACGTCACAGCCCCGCGCTATGGGAGGCCAAGAGTAGGACTCGGTGTGGCTAGGTCCCGGGAACTTGTTCCTCTGAAGGGCCTGGAAAACACCAGCAACCAACCACCACCGATGATGCGTAGAAAACCAACAAAAACTCCATCTCCCGGCTCACTCCCGCACCCCCACCCGCCACCACAGCCACTACACGGTGCTCAATCTGGTATTTTCTAAGTCCTAACTTGACAAGTCCCTGAGTCTTTTCCCAGCACCAAACTTCTGCCATAAGACACTTGCTTTTCTAGGCTCCAAATTAAAATCAGGTGCTTAGAGCGTTCTAGAGCAAGGACATGGCTCCTCCTCCCAACAGTCTGGGAGTACATCAGCTTTACTTAGGAAGTTTTTTGTTGTTGTTGTTTTTCAAATACGACTTTATTGGGGCACTGGGCTGGCTCAGTCAGAGGCTCTTCATCTCGGGGCTGTGAGTCTGAGCCCCACACTGGGTACAGAGATTACTTAAATAATACTTAAAAAACCCCATGCTTTTATTTGCTTGTTTTTTATGTAACAGTCACTCGAACCTCCCAAGTGTGGCAACAGAAACAGGTCTCCAGCCACGCTGAACTCCTGAGCACACCGTGTGGGTGAGGTCCTCGTCCCCAGCCCACGAGTGCCGGCTGTGTTCCCACATGCAACTGTCCCCTTGTGGCCCCCCTGCGCTGTCCCTGCTGCGACGCCAGTCGTCCTTGTCTGACCTTCCTGCTCTGGTGGAGAGGATACCTCAGCAGTGTCCTTCTTCAGGAAGTCAATTCCTACGAGACTCTGCATGTCTGAAAATGTCTCTGCCAGTTACAGGTGGACCTTGAGGCTGGAAATCACTTTTCACCCAAATCTCGGAATCAGCACCCCTTGGGTGTTACCAAAGCCAAATATCAAGCCATTCGTGATCTGGGAAGCCCCCAAACCCCACCCCGGGATGGACACCTCACAGCCGAGCACCCACGATCCTGCCCCCTCATGTGCTGGGCTCGTGGGGGCGTGGCGGGGCCTCTCCTATTTGGACAGTCCCTTCCGCTAGGTCTGGAAATCACTTGTGTGTTGCTCTTCTCAGAATTCTCTGCCTGCTTCCTTCATTCTTTTTTTTTTTTTTTTAAATCCCACTTCAGAGACTAAACCTCCAAACAACCCTCAAATTCTGTTTTCCCCCTCTTTTCATCTCTTTGTCTTTTTGCTCTATTAGCTCCCCTCTCATTTTCTCTCTCCAATCTGCTGCTTGGTTTCTTTTCTTTTTATTTTTAAGGTTGTATTTATTTATTCATGAGAGACATAGAGAGAGAGAGAGGCAGAGACACAGGCAGAGGGAGAAGCAGGCTCCATGCAGGGAGCCCGATGTGGGACTTGATCCAGGGACCCTGGGGTCACACCCTGAGCCAAAGGCAGATGCTCAACCACTGAGCCACCCAGGCACCCCTTGGTTTCTATTTTATAGCATTCTGAATTTCCCAAAACCTTTTATTCTTATTGTTTAATAAATACTGTCAATACTATCTCTGACGGTATTTATTTTGCAGCACTTCTACTGCCTACACGGTTTCCTTCAGAGTTTGTTTTGGTCTACTTCTTAAAATACGCTCCTAGAGCTGCCTGAGTGGCTCAGCTGGCTAAGCATCTGCCTTGGGCTCAGGTCATGATCCCTGGGTCCTGGGATCGAGCCCCATGCTGAGCTCCCTGCTGGTGGGGAGCCTGCTTCTCCCCCTCTCTCTACCTGCTGCTCCCCCTGCTTGTGCTCTCTTTCTCTCTCTCCCTCAGATAAATAAAATCTTTTTAAAAAACAAATAATGATTTTATTTTCTTTTTAGGTGGCAGCTTTCATCGAAAGTATCTAAGGATCCCTGATGTGTGTGTGCAGGGAGGAGGCCCCCTATAGCTGGCTGGGAGACGTGTGGAGGGCGGCACTTGGCACCGTTGAGTGCCACACCCCTGCCGGAAGCCAGGACAATGAGCAGGTGTTTTTACTGAAAGGATTCATCTGAGGGGCATTTCTAGGCCCCTTCAGTTCCTTCCAAAAGACTGTCCTTCCTGAGAGGCTGTGGATGCTCAGTTTGGATCTCTGACTTCCCTCCTTCCTTTCCCAGCCACACTCTGCTGCCTCTTTTCCATCTTTCAAAAGCCTGAGGAAGTTTCTAAGCCACTAAAGACTTCACTGTCATTCAATTCATCCTTGGGGTTTTAGCTTATTTCCTTCTTTTCTTTCTTTTTTTGAATCAAGAAGGAAATAAATAAATACGTGTGGTCAATTCACTAACTGAAAGGGCAGGTCTCTAAAGCAGTTTTGAGAAGAACACTCACAGGTACGTCATAATTGCCCTGGCCACTTGCTGCTCCTTCTCGGGACCCTTTCCAGAGACGCATTTGAAAACTTATTTCAGAAAAGCATTAAGAGTTCTACAATGGAATATTACTCAGCCTTTAGAAACGACAAATGCCCACCATTTAGGTATTTGGGGATGGACCTGGAGGGTATGATGCTGAGTGAAATAAGTCAATCGGAGAAGGACAAACATTATATGGTCTCATTCATTTGGGGAATATAAAAAATCGTGAAAGGGAATAAAGGGGAAAGGAGAAAAATTGAGTGGGAAATATCAGAAAGGGAGACAGAACTTGAGAGATTCCTAACTCTGGGAAATGAACTAGGGGTGGTGGAAGGGGAGGTGGGCAGGGAGTGGGGGTGACTGGGTGATGGGCACCGAGGTGGGCACTTGACGGGATGAGCACTGGGTGATATGCTATATGTTGGCAAATTGAACACCAATAAAAAATAAATTTGTAATTAAAAAAAAAAGAGTTCTACAATGGTTTCACTACAAAGAAATTATCCACTTACAGGAAGTTGACCTAAAGAATAAATGAGAAATGAGTCAAAAGCAAAGAAACTATATAAATGCAGCCTTGGAATGGTTTACTCAGAACAGGGTCAGGCACACTGTTACCTTTCTCAGGTCTGCCGACAGTGGCGACGTGTCAATGGATAAGCAAGGCTCAATCTTGTTCCGGAGCACAGCCAAGGGCTGCTGGGAGCTGGACCGCAGCTTCTGCAGCTGAGAGAGCAGGAAGTCAACCACTTAATGCAAAGGGAGGACAGCCTCGGTACAGATGCTCATCAAAACCCACCAAACCCACCAAAATGAAAGGAAGAGCATCTACTATTCCCTCCCCAGAATAATAATAATTTCTTTAATGCAATAATTCACTGGAGGATCTCTAAAAGGATGTCTTCAGGGAGAGTCCCCACCTAAGGGGGTTTGGTTTCTCTTCTAATCTCCAATTCAGACGAGGAAGGAGGAGGATTTAAAAAGCAAAGAGCTGTCTTGGATTTTTACATTTCTTTAGGGTTATAATACCTGCTGCAGATCAGAGAGCCCATCAGTTCTCAAAGGATCAGGATTTAAGAACTGCAATAACCTATAAAACGGTGAAAAGGACCATTTGAAGGAAAAAGTGCTAATACTTCTTCAGTTGAATTCTAATTCTTCCTTGACAGAGATAAAACGAAATACGCAGTTGGCCCTTGAGCAACACAGGTTTGAACCGAGCGCACTCACTTACGTGTGGATTGTTTACACTGAAAGTGTACTCTCTTCCTCGTGATCTTCCTAATAACCTTTCCTTTCCTCCAGCTGACTGTATTGTAAGAATACAGTACATAATACATTTAACACACACATACGTGTTAATCGACTACGTGATGCTAAGGCTTCTGGTCAGCAGTAGGCTGGGGGGGAGGCAAAAGTTACACACAGACTTAACTGTGTGGAAGGTCAGTCTCCCAACACTCATGTTGTTCAAGGGTCAACTGCATACCCCAGGGCACAGCTGTGAAATTCCTGCTTGTCTTGTTTTGTCCTGTTTACTGATACAAAGGCCACAGGGGTCACATCAGTAGAGTGCTTGCCCCTGCACGCTGGCTCCCAGGCTGTGGACACAGTGCTGCCAAGCCCAGGAACAGCTGTTCTGAAGGAGATGGAAACCTGCAGGATTACCAGGTCATCTCACGTTGCCTCCTCCCTTCTGTGTTGTCATCTTGAACCACTTCAAGTTTCCCTGTGGCTCCCAGGGACTGACCAAATAACTGCCACAGTTTAATCAACGGGTTCTAAGTAAAGGGCACGGAGCCCAAGAGGAGAAGAGATACAACCTTTTAATATGAAAATAAAAGGCAATCAAGTAGCTCAGGGTTAATTTATCACGTTAGAATTAAATATGATGAAAGTAAGAAATGAGCCACATGGATAATGCAAGGTCTCTTGTTCCAGGGAAACAACCACACGCAGCCCCACGGCTTCCAGGTAGTCAGGGTGGAGGGATGCCTAGGGGGAGGATGTCCACACAGGGCAGCCCTCCCAGCCCCTGGCCCCAGGGCCCCGTGAGGAGCTCCTACCGGGTGAGAGGATGTTACAGGGCTAAAGGGCGGGCTCCGGGAGGCAGGCAGCCCAAATGGCCTTGCAGTCAACACCCTCTCCCCAGCCACCTAGGCCCATCAAACGATACAGTGCGACCAACCCAGTTGTGAACTGTCGCGAATTCCTTTGTCACTCTGGTGACTTCAGAGCAGCTACGGTTGCTTGGGAGGATAAGGCTGGCTGGGTAAGAAGTCATAAAAATGGGTATGAAAATGTTTCATGGATTAAACAGGTATGAAATAAAGCTACTACTCTATTGTTAACAACTCGTCCATGATTACCTTGTAAATCTGACAGGACAAAAAAACAAAAACAAAAAACAAAAAACCCCCACCAAAACCCAATTCCACGCTGTAAGTAACTAAATAGTTCCTCCAGCAGGTGGAAGACCCCTTTACCATCAGAAAACCAGGAAGATAGCAGATGCCAACCCACAGAAGATCAACAACCCCAAAGACCAACCATATCTAATTTGCTTCATGATACTGTTCACTTCACCAAGAGAATCAGGAAAGGGAGACAGAAAATGAGTATTTTCAGTGTAATAAAGATTTTAAAAGAAAAATCTACCCTAGTGAACAGGGAAAAAAAATTAACTTCAAAGCCTACAGCAGACACTAGATGCATATTTTCCAAATGGAAACTAAGTTTGAAATAAATAATAAAATCAAACGTAAATTCTTCCCCTGCTTATAATTTTGTTATAATTATCTCAATAAAAAATTTAGACCAAGGAAAAACTTCGTACTTCACACAGCCATTTTTCTCGTTGTGTTCTTTCTTCTCGGCCAACCTGAGTGGTTTCTCGTTTGGCTTCTGACATAAAACGCTAGGAACCAAAAAACATTCATTAGATTGTCTGAGTCCATTTACCTCAACCTGAAAATGCTTTTATTTTCTGGAAAAAAACTCAGTAAGTAGCACTGAGGAGTGAGTTGCTCTACGTGCGTGGATTTATTTCTGTGAGAACAGACACTCTGCTCTTTAAGGATGAAAACCATGTTCCCTGGGCTTTTACCTTCCTCTGTCTCCCAACGTTGACCCGAGGCTGGCCCCAGACACAGAACTGAATTGTGAATGTTGACACCAAGCACTGAGAGAACCCTCCAGAGCCGTAAGCCAGCCAGCTTGACCCTGACTGATGTTCTCTTTTCACTTTTTTTCTCTCCTGGCCCCGTCCTGAGGCCAGCTCCAGTCACACAGCTGCAGTGGTGACAGCAGGTCTGTCACCCAAATCCCTGGGAGGAAACCTCTCCCTCTCTCTAGAGGATCTGGGAAATGGGCGCCCGGGTCTAAAGAGGCATGGGGAAACCTCTATCTGTTTCCTCTCATTTCTGCTGCTGTTTTGCTCCACAAGTGGCCCCAATCGCACACAACTGCACGCCTGTTTCTCCCTGAAAGTAAAGGAAGCCCTTCAGGGACAAGACCAGCGATACCAGATGGAGATCTGGGCCCACACAAACCGTGAAAAGCACTGATGGTAACTACACAGGTAAACACAGGAGGTATTTTTTCTTTCTGTTTATTTAAATCTCTTGAAAAGATCCCTGTTTAAATAGAAATGATACTAAAGTCTACAATTTATCAAGAATGTATAAGTGAAATGTGTGACGCTAACGTAAAGCCCAGGAGAAGAAGAATGGAACACACGACTCGAAGATCTTACGCTACTTGTGACACGTGTAACAGCACAGCTTTTCCGTGATTTCACAAACAACATTAAGCTGCATTCTGACATGGCCAGCGTTACAGTCAAAGCCTCTGATTCTCCTCTCCAACAACCGGTCCTGGCCCTGCCGGCTGGCCCACGTTCACCCAGCCTTTACCATTTCACTGGACCTGCCTTACAGGAACAGCTTTGTCCAACAAGGTAACAAGGAGACTCTAGGGCCACTGCCAATTTTTGGTCAATTTTGCTGTTGACCAGTTGTTACAGGTTTTTCTTTTCTTTTTTATTTTTTTTAAAGATTTTATTTATTTATTCATAGAGACACAGAGAGAGAGGGGGGCAGAGGCACAGGCCGAAGCAGGCTCCATGCAGGGAGCCCGATGCGGGACTCGATCCAGGGTCCCCAGGATCACACCACAGGCTGCAGGTGGCACTAAACCGCTGCGCCACCGGGGCTGCCCCAGGTTTTTCTTTTAAATTAATATACGTTCAATCAAAATATCTGGGGCTACTCTATTGAAACTGAATCCTTTCCTATCATCAACCACACAGAATACTGTGAAAGACAATAATACACTTATGCATCTAGTCCATTACAATGAATTTTCAAATCATACCTTGCTGCTGGTATATCTGGCTCAGCATATATGGTTATCCCCCTCTTTGTCGGCCAGTACACTGAGGATTCAACACACTGTAAAAAAAAAATCTCTTTTAGCAAAAATATGTATTCTTATGGAACTAAAATTCCATGGACATTATTCTCATAAACAACCATACCAGATTATTTTCAGGCAACACAGACACGGAGAGACAAAGAACTGGATGTGATTATGCCATTGCTACAATCACTAGATTAAAGTGTCCAAGTAGCAAGCAGTTGGCACTTCAGATAATCAGTATTTCAAATGTCCTCTAATGATTTCACTTGTCTTGTTGAAGGACTGGAAAGACACGTTAGGCTTGAACTGTTTAAATGTCCCATAATCTCAGGTTTTCACATCCTTGTTAAATGAGCATAAATACGGCACCTGGGTGGCTCAGTGGTTGAGCATCTGCCTTTGGCTCAGATTGTGATCCTGGGGTCCCAGGATCGAGTCCCGGCATCAGGGCCCCCACAGAGAGACTGCTTCTCCCTGTGCCTGTGTCTCTGCTTCTCTTTCTGTATCTCTCATGAATAAATAAATAAAATCTTAAAATAAGTAAATAAATGAGCATAAATAGGGGTGCCTGAGTGGCTCAGCCAGTTAAGCATCTGCCTTCAGTTCTAGTCACGATCTCGGGGTCCTGGGATCAAGCCCCACGTTGGGCTCCCTGCCCTTCGGGCTGTCTGCTTCTGCTGCTCCTCCTGCTTATACCCTCTCTCACTTATGCTCTCTCAAATAATAAAATAAGGTCTTTAAAAGAAATAATAAATGAACATAAATGCCCAATCCTGCAGAGAAGCCCCTAGGTCAGGAACTAAGAGGGAAGCTGGAGTTATCTTGTTCTTTTGAATTAGAGCAAACACACAAACTATATTTCTTCCTGAAAAAAACACTATGATAGCCAAGGATTTAACAGAAAACATATTTCTGGTTCCTAGATTTCAAATGAGAATATTCTAAAATTAACATTGCATGAGCTTTACACCTAAGAAACATTTTAAAATACAACCTGATTTACATCTTTCAAACAGATGTGCTGTTGTTTCTTTTCAGATTTCTTTTTGGGTGAATCTCTTAATGAATCCATATTACATTTTTTATTTTTATCTGCAAAATAAGAAGTGATAAAAAGCTATCTTAGGGCTATTAATAGAAAATATAACAAAAAGATGATACATTTAAAAGTACTTTCATAAAAATCTTAACACAAGAAATTATTGTGGAATACGTTTGATATTAAACTTTACTTGAAGAGATTACATTTAAAAATCTTGTTTCAACCCTCATCACGTGAAAAGATGTTTAAGTAATTCCTTTACTGGCTTACTAACAATTAAAATAATTTATTTTCCCAACTTGGCAGACTATAATTTTCAAAGAGGGCCACACATGTCTCCCAACACACGTGCTCTTCTTACAATGTGTCACTGACACGTGTCCCACTGAGAGACGGGCTCTGTATTCCCTTCTTGTGAGTCAGGGTGGGGCTTATAAACAACATGAAGTGGTGTTATGTGACTTCAAAGCTCAATGGCAAAAATGCCATGTACTTAGGACCTGTCCTCTTGAGTGCTCACTTTCCAAACCCAGCCAGCATGCTGAGAAGACCCTCAAGCAACCCCATGGAAAGGTCACTACAGGTATTTCAGATAAGTATCCCAATCAAGGTCCCAGTCAAAGGTTAGAATCAGCTGCCGCACATGCAACAAAGTTTCAAATGAACCCAACTGTTTCTGTCACCACTCAGCCCTCAGGGCTTCCAGCTGAGGCCCCAGACACTGCAGAACCAAGACAAACCCTTTGCCCTGTGCCCATTCTGAATTCCTGACCACAGAATCCATACGTGCTATAAAATGGTTGTTTTCCACCACTAAATGTTACCAGATGTTAGCAAAGCGATCAAGACCAGAATATCACCTGTACTCAGTTTCAGCAATGATCCAGGATCACAACGGTGCATCTCACTTGCTTCTTAATAGCACGGAGGTACAGAAAGCATTAGAAAACAGGCTGAATTTGAATAGCCAGCAGGCAGCAAAATCCTAAAGCAGACTCTCAAATATCTTTATTCCTTAGGCCTAAATCTGACTTTGGAAAAGTGATAAACACTGTGCAGTGAATATGAATAATCAAGTTAGGTAATTATGCTAGGGTAAAAACTGACATGTGATGGGAAGAAAAAGAAAAGGAAAAGAAAATCAACCTAGCAATCATTTTTTCAGGGTACTACAGAGGTAATTCTGGAAAAGTGTTCACTCTAAGCATAAATAAGAGAAACACAACTGAAATGACAAGGTACAACTTTCACTATTAAGTAAGATAATTATTTTAGTAATGCTGGAGATGTGAGATGATGTTGTAAACTGGTCTAACCTATCTTTAAGGTAATTTGGAGCCAAGCCTGCCTGTCATGGGATCTTGGGTCTGGAAATACATTCTCTCTTCAGGATGTGACCTTACAGCCAAAAATAAAAACTCTGATCTATGAAGCAGGAGTGAAGGTAAGGTGGTTGATGAAATTTTCTGAGAGAAAATGTCCATACAACACAAGCTTTCAAACAAAACCAAAAGTCCACAAATCTATGCCATCATAAATGTTAAAACAAATAAGCTCAAAAAGGTTTTGTCAGGGGGGCAGAGATTCTTATCTGAGGAAATGGAGAAAGAAGAACATCTGAAAAGAGCTCTAAAATAAACATACTTAAGATAGCCAAGAGATAAAGAGGACTCATATTCATGAAACAAAGCAGGTGCATATAAAAAGATTTGCAGACGTAAAAAAGAACTGTTAGAACTCTAAGCAGCAGGAAATAGTCATCAGATTGAAAACTCAAAAGATAAACTAAACTGGAAGCGAAAAGTGGTAATTCAAAGAATTAAGAAAAGCTTCCAAAAACATTTCAGAGAAATAAAAAGAAAATGGAAAAAAAACGCTATGAAAAACACATGATAAATGAAGAGACACCAATCTCTGTCTAATAGATTCAAGGGGGGGGGGGGGGAGATAAAATTTAAAAAAAAAACCAGCAAGTTAGATATGAATTCTGTAATTGAAAAATTCCACGTGTTAAAAGAATAAATCTAAACCATCCATTCTTGGACATATTGTAAGAAACTGCAGACTATCAAGGATAAAGAGAAAAACCTAAGAAATCAACAGAACATACTAATTACTTACCAAGGAACAACAGATTGACAGATTAGAAGAAAATGAACTACTATCTCCAATGTTGAAGGAAAATTACTAAGAACCTAGAATATCGCATCCAGTTTAAATATTGCCAGATGTTAACATCTACTACCCACAACCCTCTTCTGAAAGTACTAAAATATGTACTTGAGAAAGAAGAAAAATAAACCAGTAGAGTAATAATAACCATAACAGTATTAATGACCTAATTTAAAGTGGAGTCGGGAGGCCAGAAGGGGGAGCTCTCAGACTGTGACATTCCTCACAGCCCCTTGCAGACCCAACTGAAGGAGACACACCTTGCATCTTCTGACAGGTAGAAGCCTACCTGACTATCCCTGCCGGGGAAGGAAGATTTTCTCCCCGCCCAGCAACAGCTCAGCCAATGAGAAACTGTCACTACTCAGCCAGAGAAGCCTCTACACTCTGGAGTCCCAGTTTACTCCCATAGACTTTCTGTAGAAGAGTGTTCCTCCCCTTTGTACTCTGGATTCCTATGTGGGTTTGCTGTCACTTTCCGGACCTGAATTGTAACTCTCTACTATCCCCAAAGAAACCCACGGGCTGGTAAAATAACTGCGTGTTTTACTTCCAAAGTCGACGGTATATATACCCATTTATGCTGATGTATAAGTCAAATGAATGACAACAACGCAAGAGACAACAGGGAGGGATTAGGAATATTTTGTTATCGTACTTGTACTACCTGTGAAGTGGTACAGTGTCATCTGAAAGTGGACTTGGACTGGTTGTAAACATACATGGCAAGCCCTAAGGCAACCACTAAAGTAAGTGAAAAAGAGGTATAACTGATAAGCTAAGAAAGAAAAGAACACAGAATCTTATAAAATGCTTAATTAAAACTCAGATGGTAGACAAAGAGTGGAAGACAAAAACAGGAACAAAGAACAAGGGAATGAATAGAAAACAGTAACAAATATGGTCAGTATTAATCCAACTCTATCAAATAATCACTTTATTTTTTAAGACTTTTTTCATTTATTTGAGACAGAGAGGAGAGCAAGTAAAAGCACGAGTGTGTGTGGGAGGGACAGATAGGGAGAAGGAGGCTCCCCAAAGAGCAGGGAGCCCCATACGGGGCTCAATCCCAGGACCCTGGGATCATGACTTGAGCTGAAGATGGACGCTTAACCGACTGAGCATCCCAGGTACCCCTCAATAATCACCTTAAATGGCAATGGTCTGAATACACCAAGCAAAGAGGTTGTCAGAGTGAACAAATACAAGACCCAACTATACACTGTCTACAGGAAACCCACTTTAAATATAAAGACAGAGAGATTATGGGAAAGATACACCACGCTAACACTGAGCAAAGAAAGGTAAAGTACCTCTATCAACTTCAGACAAAGTAGACTGGAGAACAAGGAAAATTATGAAGGCAGAGGCATTCTGCAATGATAAAGGAGTCAATTCTCCGAGAAGACATTACAGTCCTTAATGTGTATATGCCTAAGTAGACAGCCTCAAACTATGTGAGACAAAAACTGATTAAACTGCAAGGAGAAACAGATGAATCCATAATAGTTGGAGACCTGAAAACTCCACTATCAGAAATGCACAGAGCAAGCAAGCAGAAAATCACAAGGATACGGCTGATTTCCACACTACCATCAGTCTACTGGATATGACTGACGTCTACAGCCTACCTTCCTCAACAGCAGAACACGCCTTCTTCTCAAACTCATGTGGAACATACACCTAAACAGAACACACTCTGAGCCACAAAACACCGTGGGCCATAAAAACACATGGAAAGTTTAAAAGAACAGAAACTATACAATGTATACTCTCGGACCATAATGGAATTAGACCAACTCAGTAATAAAGATAGCTGGAAAAATCCCAATATAGTTAGTTAGAGATTAAACATCCCACTTCTAAATAACCCCTGGATCTAGAAGAAATGTTGAGAAATTTTAAAATACCTCAAACTAAATGAGAATTAAAATACAGCTCATCAAAATCTGTAGGATGTAGTGATAACAGTACTTCAGAAAGCAACTTACAGCATTAAATGTATGTATCAGAAAAGAAGATGGAGGGATCCCTGGGTGGCGCAGTGGTTTAGCGCCTGCCTTTGGCCCAGGGCGCGATCCTGGAGACCCGGGATCGAATCCCACGTCAGGCTCCCGGTGCATGGAGCCTGCTTCTCCCTCTGCCTGTGTCTCTGCCTCTCTCTCTCTCTCTCTCTCTCTCTGTGACTATCATAAATAAATAAAAATTTAAAAAAATTAAAAAAAAAAAAAAGAAAAGAAGATGGATCTGAAATCAGTAATTGGTGAGGGCTATCCTCCTAGCTTGGAGACAGTTGCCTTCTTGTGTATTCTCACATGAAAGAGAGGGAGCACTCTGGTGTCTTTTCCTCTTCAGACAAGGGTATGAGTATGAGCCCTGCTGGACTAGAGCTCTATTCTTATTATGTCATTTAACCTCTTAAAGACTCTATCTCTAAATACAGTCATGCTCGAGGTGGTTGTGGCTTCAATATATGAATTTCCAGGTCACACAACTCAGTCCACAGCATGATTTTCTTTGGGGAAAAAAAACAATAAAAACAATAAGCCTCTAGCAAAGTTAACTAAGAAAAACCCAGGTGACACAAATTACAAATATCAGAAACGAAAGAATAAACATCACTACAGACCCTATGGACATTAAAAGGATAATTAAGGAGTACTATCAACAACTCTACATTCACACAATTGATAACCCAGATGAACTGGGTCAATTCCTCGAAAGACACAGTTTGCAAAAACTCACACAATTCAGTCCTAAAACTGGTAGGTGGGGGCAGAGAGAAGGGCATCTGATCTGTGCCAGCAGAGGAAGGAACCCTTGCTCCACCGAGAGCAAGACATTGGAGCCCAAGCAGAGTGAGGTGAGTGCCCAGTGGGGGTGGAAGAGGGGAGAGGCTTGGAACCAGGTCAGGTGATGAGGGTGCCTTCCCAAGGGTGGGAGTGAGAGGCAACTAAGTGGGAATGCAGAACCCAAGCAGAAGTGGATCTCCGGGGAAGTGAAATGAAGACAGCGTCCACAGGGTGGCTGTGGATGGCAGGGGGTGGGTCTCAGCCAGAACCAGGTGAGTGATGGAGGCAGGTGAGGTCTGAGGGGTGGCAGTGCTGTCAGCTGACACAGTGAGGAGCGCATCTGTGCAGAAAGGGTAGTAACGGCAGTGAACAACCGGTTATTTATAAACCAGAGTGGTTGCTTCTCTGGAAGACTGACCCCATAAGTAACTGCAGTAGGGATAAAGGCAGACAGGAATCTCACACTCACAGAGGGGCATGAGAATTTGGGAAGGCAGAAAGCCAGAAGAAACCCAGCAGCAGCGGGATCAATCCCGCCAACTGGAAGTACTGGTGTGAACTCCTGGTTTTCAGTACATGGGTCATACACCGATGCAAACAGACACAGACGTAAACGTGTGTGTGCACAGGTGCACATACACGGAGAGCCCCCAGCTCTGTCCACTGAAGGGCGTGGGAGCA
Organism: Canis lupus dingo; assembly: GCF_003254725.2. Taxonomy (NCBI): domain Eukaryota; kingdom Metazoa; phylum Chordata; class Mammalia; order Carnivora; family Canidae; genus Canis; species Canis lupus. Next base: position 119,393,472 of record NC_064243.1, read on the forward strand.
ACACCACCACCACAGAAAGGGGCACACCTCACTCCCACATCTCGGCTTTGAAATGCTCCTTTAAAAGGAGCCAGGGTAGGGCAGCCCAGGTGGCCCAGCAGTTTAGCGCCCCCTTCAGCTCAGGGTGTGATCCTGGAGTCCTGGGATCCAGTCCCACCTCAGGCTCCCTGCATGGAGCCTGCTTCTCCCTCTGCCTGTGTCTCGGCCTCTGTCTGACATAAATAAATAAAAAATCTTAAAAAAAAAAAAAAAAAAAAAGGAGCCAGGGCAACTTGGAGAAATGGTTTATTTCAGGGTCTCAGAGAGGAACCCATACTAATGTGGACTAATGAGCAAATGAAAAGGAATCAGATATTTAAGTTCCGTGGTAGCAGCCTATAAAATATTTACAAGGTGAAGAACTTTCCGTGGAGAAGCCTGCCAGGTGACACCTTCATGAAGCCATCAAAAGGACCTTCACCAGCAATGAGACAAACCAAAGCTCTGCATCCGCTGGCAAGGTGGAATGGGGGGGCACAGCGCCTCCCTGGAGGGATCCCTGGAGGGATCCCCGCCACAGGCGCATAAGCTGAATCTTGTCATGACAAAATGTCTGCGACAGCTGAGGGATATTCTGCTCAACAGCCAGTCTAGAGTCTTCACAAGGGTCAAGGTGATGCTGAGCCGCGTCCCTGTGCCATAAGGAGTCGCGGGGACAAGTGGCCCAACCTGCCTGGCACCTGAGGCTTCGGCGATCGCCATGCGTCCGTGCTGGTCTTCTGAGTTGTCTGGCTCAATTGTGAATATTTTTGAGAATAACCTTGTTTCTGGGTAAAACACACTCCAGTAATGGGGAGAGATCCAGGCAGCAATTTATCCTCACAGGCTTCAGAAAAAGTTCTGCGTAAAGTTCTCCGACTCTTCCGTAATTACATCTGTGATGATCCTAAAATAAAAATCTCCCTAAGAAAGTGGATGCAGGCCCCATGAAAGCAGACACTTGTTTCCTTCCCTGCTGAGCCCTGACGGTGGTCCTGACGCCCCAGGGCTCCTGGGCTGTGTGAGCAGGCTGTCCGAGGAGTCAAGACAGCGTCTAGGACTTGTGGGACCCAGGAAATTTAACAACAATCCCCTACCCCTGGACAAGCAGAGCAGGACTGATTCCATTTTGTGCTACCCCGGCCACCTCCCCTATGACCCCCACATGACCTGCTTATTGCTTAAGGCGCTGCCCCACCCTAGGCGAGCCGCTGGGCACACCCTAATCGGAAATCGGCTCATAACAATGTAACCCTGCTTTGTGCCCCCCAAAACTGGGCGCTGATTCTGACCAAAGTAATAGGCCAGCTCAAGTGGATCCTATAGGGTAAGGTGTAATTCAATCGGCCCCCTGCGTGTGGACCGGCATGACTGTGCAGCTTTCTGCGTATCCCATGGGCCACTGGCCCCGATAAAGCTGCTACGCCTCTTAGTCTCGGGGTCCAAGTCCCTGCTCCGCTGTGTCGGGTGTACTTGGACCCAAGCTCGAGCTTGTAAATAAACCCTCGTGTGTTTGCATCGGTATCGGCTCCTCGGTGGTTTCTCGGATTCGCAATTTTGGGCACAACAGGACTGATAAGCCTCGGGATCGAAAATTAATCATTAAGGGCTTCAAAATCTGGAAACATCCGCCAAAACAAATAGGTAAGGGGAACGATCAAGGTTTACCTCCGGGGAACAGCCTGGGGTGAGGAGAGGCGGGGAAGAGAAAGTTGCTTTTCATCACTTTTCAGTTCTTCTCTGCTAGTTGATTGTTTCACCAAGTAATAACAAAGCATGATACTCTGATTTAGAAAACCGCAAGACAACTTCAAGGAGAAGTGCCAAAAATTAAAATACAATTGAAAATAACTTCTCTCCATGTGTACAAGGAAAAGATCTTTGCCTGGATTCCAAGTAACACCTAATGGATCTGTGACACACCACAACCAGTTATATCTCACATCAGCTTTCCTTTACTTCACCATCAAGACACACAGGTGCATCCCGACACTGACCCCACTAAGGGAGAGCGGGAAATGCTTAGGGTCCAGCAATCCGGGGCTACAGAAACCATGGGGCTCCGTGCTCAGCGGGGGTCGGCTTGGGATTCTCTCCCTCCGTACCCCTCGCCCCCATGCTTGCACATGTACACACACTCTACTACACAAACACATCTTTTTAAAAAATCCTCTAAGGACTGCAATGCAAATTCTGTCAGCATCTGCCCCATAAATTGTTGGTTCCACGAGACTGAGAAAGAGAGAAAGAGAATTACCACAGCCCTTCTAAACAACCCTTATTATCTTTAGACAGTTGAGAGCATCCTTTGATGCTACAAAATAAGGCAAGTGAGTGAACTTACCCAGGATCACAGCACTTGGGCCAAGGTCACCAACACCACCCTTGGGCCACGGATGCTGGAGAGACTGAGCCAGAAAAGTTAAGCCATGTGAATCTGACAGAAAGAACACAATTCAGGATTAAAACATGCAATAAAGCTCCAACAACAAATGCAAAATGCACTGGCACACCACTTCAGCTCCTGCTCTTGCTGGAAGGTCGGGGGAGACCTAACTCCAGGCAGGAAAGCAGTATGAATGAATTAAGGAAAACTGAATTCAGAGAGAAACATTTAAAATTGTTTCCACTGTCCATGACAGTCTATTTCCCTATTAATAAATAATTCTTTTTAATAGTGTCTAAAATGGTAAGTATTTGACCTTGTTTTGGTAACATCTTTAAATTATAAACTTATGTATGGACTTCTGAAAAGATAACTCCATGTTAATAAGAAATTGAGAACAGGGATCCCTGGGGTGGCTCAGCGGTTGAGCACCTGCCTTCAGCTCAGGGCATGATCTCGGAGTCCTGGGCTCCCTGCATGAAGCCTGCTTCTCCCTCTGCCTGTGCTCTGAGCTCTGCGTCTCTCTCTGTGTCTCTCATGAATAAATGAATAAAATCTTAAAAAAAAAATTGAGAATAGTTTTTTTCCTAGTCTCATAAAAGCAAACTGTAGCAGCTTAGAACTTCAAAACCTGTCACTGATCCACTAGGATTAAGGGTAAAATATTAAATTCAGAGTCCAAGACTCTGCCTCCATATGGGGAAAAGTTTGTACAAACTTATGTCAGTACAGTAAGATTCATATAAATAAGACAGTTTAAAAGAAACCTGTATCGGTGAGAATCCACTCACTTTCCACTCCTTGAGAATCTTTTCCTTGCAAAAACATTGGCCAAAGAGTAAGTGCAGGATTGAGTTTACTGGAAAAGGATGTTGACTTTATATTCAGTCTTGGTTTCTCTACAGAATCAACATTTTTATTCTCCTTGGGTGATACATAACGAGCAAAGTTCTTCGCAACCAGATCATCGTTAACACAGACCTGCACAATTTTCAACATTTCATGAATAAGACAAATGGAGTCAAGTGACTTGTTCAGAAAATATCCCAAAGTTAACCCCAAAATTCAATCTTGAGAAAAAATTATTTTATAGAACATAATTTGATAGAAACCCATCTCTTGACTTCTGCTCTAGTAATGGTGGAGTAGTTACTTCTGGTCAACCCTCCTTATCAGAAAGACTAAGACTCTGTGCAAAATATGAAATATCTTCTTGAAAGCACTGGGGAGCTAACATGACTGCTAGTCAAGAATCTGAGGGGGGTTTACAAAGGATAAATCATAAAAGGAAAAGCTGATAAATCAGACTATATCAAAATTTAAAATTTCTGCTCTTCAGAAGACATTGGTTAAGAGATAAAAGACAATCCACAGATAGGAAGAAATATTTTTAAAATCTTGTATCTGGATGGACATATATCCAGAATACATAAAGCAACTCTGAAAACTCAATTAAAAGATGACAAAACAACTCAATTAAAAATGGGCAAAATACAATTGAATATTACTCTGCCATAAAGAGACGAGATTTTGGTTATTTGTAACATGAATGGACCTAAAGGGTATTATGTTTAGTGAAATAAGACAGAGAAAGACAAATACCACATGATTTTACCTATACGTGCAGTGAAAAAACAAATGAATAATGTTTAAACAAATAGCAGAAACAGATCCATCAGTACAGAGAACTGACGGAACGGCAGGGGGGTGGGCAAAAGAGTGAAGTCAGAGGTACAGGCTTCCAGGTAGGGGAGGAATAAGTCATGGGAATAAAGGGTTCATAGGGAACAGTCAATGGGACTGTAATGGTGTCGTGCGGTGACAGGTGGAAGCTGACTTGTGGTGAGCCTAGCGTAAGGTCTACACTTGCCAAATCACCCTGTTGTACACCTGAAACATTGTGTTATCAACTATACTTTAAGTTAAAAAGTTATCCAAAAAGTGGGCAAAAGATATGAATACACACTTCATCAAAGAAGGTACACGGATTGCAAACAGCATGTGAAGAGCTCCTCATCGTCATAGGTCATTGCGGAAAAGCAAAGTTAAATCACAATGAGAAACCACTACACTATGAAGGCGGCCATACAAGCACTGAAGAGGACAGAAGGGACTGGAACTCTCACCCACTGCTGATGGGACTGAAAAATAGTTAACCACTTTGGAAAACAGTTTGGCAGTCTCTTGATACCTACAGCACCATCTAGAAATTTGACTCCTAGGTATCTACCCAAGAGAAATGAATGCACAGTTCACAGGAAGCACCGAACATGAATATTCAGAGCAGTTTTTTCTCTAACAGCCCTAACTTCCAAAAGAAGTGAACAGATAAATACACTAAAATATACTGGACAATGGAAGAGCATTTGACAGTAAAAGAAACAATGTGGATATATCCTGAAATAATTTTCTTGCGGGAAAGAAGCCAGGCCAAAAACAGACCACCCTCGGGTATCCTTGTGCTTCTTCGGGGAGCTGGAAGAGGATGGTGGGCCCCGTTTTTCTTTTTCTGGCAAATTTTTGACCTCACGCATCTGCTGTAAGTCCTCTCTGCTAAAAAGCGGACCCTCTGCAGTCACTCCCTGTGAAGTAAGAACAAGTCCTCGTCTGCACACGGCCACAAAGGGAAAGAGACCTACTTGGAATAGCAAGAAGAGAAACAGGTCAGTAGAGAAGTTTAACGATGTTTCACTAGACTAGTCCAAAAGCCAACGTTGTGTTATTCTTACCAAACTGGAAAATAAGCAATGAAAAGCCACAGGGGAAACTGACAAGGACGCGGGGAACCCAAAATGCACCACAAGGAATAACAAAGGAGCCTTATTTGCAAACCAGTAGCATCATCAAGATGAAGCAAGAAAACTGTTGGAAGTAACTCCCGAATACAGTGTTTGGGCTGCTGCAGGCTGTTTGTTTTTAGACAAACGTCTTTTTCACAGGAACATGGGTGAGCAATTCCAGGATTACTTTATGTGAATATTAGAATTAATCAAATTAGGTGTAACTGTAGCTCCCAAGGGCAGGTTTCTCGCTGTTAGAAACAGGTGTCAAGATAAAGAAGGGGGAGGCCACAGGAATGCTGTCAGGCTGGACTGGAGTGAGAGGTGCCGGAGCGTTTTTTTTTTTTTTTGAGAGAGAGAGAATGAGCGTGCACACGTGTGAGTGGGGGAGGGAGAGAAAGGGAGGAGAGAGAGAATCTTAGGCAGGCTACAAGCCCAGCACGGAGCCCAACGTGCGGCTCGATCTCACGACCCCGAGCCCTGAACTCAGGCGCCCCAGTACCAGAGCTCTGAAGACACATATGGATGGACCCAGGCATCAATCTGCGTGCGTGTAGACTGGTGCACACACACGTGCTTCCTAACTGCAGAGCGGGCCTACAATCACAGACACCCCAGTAGCAAGGAGCACTTCTTGTGCCCTGGTCCTGCTATCTGAATAACCACTCTTCTTTGAGAAGTGGCTGAGCTGGAAAATGACAAAATTAGCCTAGAGCATCTCGTGGTACCAAAAGTAGGAAGTTTTCAACAATGATGGGGCACACTGAAAGGACACGTAAGCCACTTTGAAGCAGCTGCTAATGGCCAAATCTGAGACAATTTGAGCAAGAAAATAATGATGGTAATGGATTATATCAACCTAGAGTAAAACAAACAGCCGAGAGTCCACACTAAGATACTACTGAATCAATTCATAAATGAGGAAGAAGGGCCAGTTCTTTTTTTATAGAATTCCAATTAAAATGTAGAAGGCCTGGGGCTCCTGGGTGGTGTAGTCTGTTGAGTGTCTGACTCGGTTTCAGTTCAGGTCATGCTCTCAGGTCGTGATGTTGAACCCTGCATCAGGCTCCTGGCTCAGCGGAAAGTCTGCTTAAGATCGTCTCTCCCTCTCCCTCTGCCTCCAATGCACACACTTGCTCTCTCTCTCTTTCTCCTCTCAAAATAAATAAATCTTAAAAAAAAAAGGGGGGGGGGATCTCTGGGTGGCTCAGCGGTTTAGCACCTGCCTTGGGCCCAGGACATGATCCTGGAGTCCCAGGATCAAATCCCACATAGGGCTCCCTGCATGGAGCCTGCTTCTCCCTCTGCTTCTCTATCTCTCTCTCATTCTCTCTATGTGTGTCTCTCATGAATAAATAAATAAAATATTTTTTTTTTAAAAAGGTAGAATGCCTTACAGATAAGCTTTGCAGGGTTAGGAAATGACAATGTTGGAGAGGACGTGGAGAAAGGAGAACCCCCGTACACTGCTGGTGGTAATGCAAGCTGGTGCAGCCACTCTGGAAAACAATGAGGTTCATCAAAAAGTTGAAAACAGAGCTACCCTATGACCCAGTAATTGCACTACTAGGTAACTACCCCGAGGATACAAATGTAGTGATCAGATGGGGCACCTGCACCCCAATGTTGATAGCAGCAATGTCCATAATAGCCAAACTGTGGAAAGAGCCCAGATGCCCATCAACAAATAAAGAAGATGTCTATCTTCTGCACACAACAGAATATTAGTCAACCATCAAAGAATGAAATCTTGCCATTTGCAATGACGTGGATGGAACTGGAGGGTATTATGCTAAGTGAAGTAAGTCAACCAGAGAAAGACAATTATCAAATAATCTCACTCATGTGGAATTTAAGAAACAAAACAGATGAACATAGGGGAAGGGAAGGAAAAATAAAGTAAGATGAAATCAGAGAGGGAGACAACTCGTAAGAGACCCTTAATCATAGGAAATAAACTGAGGGTTGCTGGAGGGGAAGGGAGTTGGGGAGATGGGGTAACTGGGTGATGGGCATTAAGGAGGGCACGTGATGTTGTATGTGAGCGATGAATCACTGAGTTCTACCTCTGAAACTCTTAATACACAAATGTTAATCAAATTTAAATTTTTAAAAAATGAAAAAATAAGTTACTGCTTCTTTGCTCAAAAAAATAAAAAAGAAAGAAGCTTTGCAGGCAAGAATCACTGAGGGTAATTTGCAGACTCAGACCATCTCTCCATAAGATACTTAATTTGAAAAGGAAAAAGCAGTAACTCTATAGGACACACCCACGGACACCACCATCACCAGCAAACATCACCGTAACCAGGTGATTGAAGGTCAGCCTGACCAGTGATGAGCTATTTCAACACCAGAAACCAACCCCCCCAGGATGCCTGGAGACATCGAAAATGTACAACCTCAATCTAATCCCATCACACAAATCCAACCTGAGCAACAACACGATAACCGTCATATAACTACAAAATAAGCGTCAAGGTCTTAAAAGATGAGGAGAGGCTGGAGGATACTAAGGAGACAGTGTGGGATCCTGGATTGGGTCCTTGAGCACAAAAAGGAAATCAGTGGGAACACGGAAAAAATTCAAATTAGGTCTGTGGATTTATTAAAATAGCACTTTATCAGCATTAATTTTCCGGTTTTAATTGCTGTGCGTTAGTCTGCATGGTTAACGTAAGGAGAACCCAGGTCAAGCACACATAAAAGCCTCTGTCCTATTTCTGCACTTCTCCGATAAGTGTGAAACTATTTCAAAAGTAAGTTTTAACATAAATCCGTGGGGAAGATGCCTTCCGTGGGCCTGAGTAGCCGTGCATCTGCACCTCCATCCACATCCACACTCGGTGCACACCTTTTGCACCTTGAGCCACCCTCCATAAGGGGCAGCCTCCCTAATGGTAACAGCTGACACCGGGGGCAGGGAGTTCACCTGGGACGCCCACTCCCTTCCTACTCGTGTTACCTCCACTCTCTACGATGAGCATGTACTACACACAGTGAGACAATCACGGGGAGAAAAAGAAGCAGTGAACTCAAACCACATCAAATAACGTCTCTTTATAAAAATTACCTCCTGTTACAAGAAAATGACATTTTATATTCATCACTGTAAGAATAATTTGTCTGTTAACTAAAATGTTGCCTAAATAAAACACTGAGCTGATTTTGAAGAACAATCAAAAAAAGAAAACACAGTTCTGGCTGACTTCTGATCTACGCCAGACCTTAAAAGATTAAGAGCACTTCCGCGCTGGGGCGCCAGGGTGGCTCAGTGGGCTGAGCGTCTGACTCTCCTCTTGGCTCAGGTCACGATCTCAGGGTTGTGAGAAGTTCTGCACTGCTGGGTTCTGCACTCCACGTGAAGCCTGCCTGAGATTCTCTCTCTCCCCCTCTGCCCCTCCCCTGCCCTTTCTCCAAAAGAAAAAAATTTTTTCCACGCTGTGTGAATGACACTCTTTTTTCCTTGGTGTTTACTCTGTCTCGTTAACACAGAAAATTTAAGTAAGGATAAAACATTTTTAAAACACGATTCTTTCACTCACTTTTTCATTTTCTATGGTTGCATAAAGGTAGACCTCAAAAGTGTCTTGTTCCACAGCACATAATTTGGCTTCCACCTGGGTGGTTGCTAAATAGCATAAATGAAAAACAATAAATACATCAGCTGATATTGGAACAATCCTATTCCACCTGTTAATCTTCACCAACCACTTAGGATCGCCCAGCATCACTGTATCTAATGGTTTCCCCCTGCTGGGTGAGCGAGTGGAGGCAAAGGCTCTCGTGGCGAGGAGTTGGTGGTTCTTGGCCCTCTTCCCAAGTCTCCTTGCCAGTCTGATACCTGAGTCCGTTCCACCCTGCGCGCACCCTTCAAGTCAGAGCCCTCAGCCACTCAGACCCAAGAACCCAAACCGCAGCCCCAGGCCCGGGGACCCTCAGGCACCACGCTAAGTCCTTCGCAAACATGTTTCATGGCACACCTGTCCCTGTCACTTACAGGTGAGGGACCCGGCCCAGAGGAGGCTGCAGGGAAGCCGCGGGCAGGATGCAATCCCCGGCGCTCTGGCTCTTCCACACCTGTGTCTCCCAGTGGGCTCGCAAGGGCCCCGACTCCAAAGCCAGAGACCCTCCCGGCCTCCCATTTCCACTGGGTCCAGCATCTGGCTGTTCCTCTGCCCAGACAGGGGGCAGTGGAAAAGGGCCAGCACCCCAGGCATTTCATACTCACTTCTTGGAACACAGCGACTTGGCACCTGCCTGCCAGGGGTTTGGCCCAGGAGGCTGTACTTTACAGAGAGAACACACTGTACAGCTGCTCTGAGACAGACCACACACTTTAAATCGGCAATAGGGATCATTACACGATCAGTACCCAGGAAAAAAGTCTAGCTTTCCATCAACAGCCGGTTCAGGGAAATGCACGGACATCTATCTTGCAGTGCGCAGCTTCCATGTAGACGAAGGGTCCCTCACTCAAACAGCCCCTTCTAATTTCAACTCTCAATTGCTTATGTCCACCTCCACCCCCAAACTTTCAGGGGTGCAGAGTTGCTGTGACATGGGGCAGGAGGAGTCCCAGGTAACAGATGTGCCCCTGTGAGGAGGGGCACACAGCTGCACGTGGCCATCTCGAACCCCCTTGTCAATGGGAAGCACACCAGCTGGGGCGCCAGTTCAAAGCAGGTCGCGGTGGTGATTGCACCTGCCCTACCTTTTAGGATGTTCTGGAAGTACTGCACAGCTGCACTGTCCCACTTCTTGGCTGGTCTGGAACAGTAAACAGATGCAAGCTTACCAAATAACACTCTGAGGCTAAGACACCAACGTCACTTTGTTAAGCCACATGCTGGATGTTTCTGAGATTACGTGTTGAATGTGTGATGCCTGGCTCTGCTCTGGCGGTGAGGACCTCAGCTGCACGCTGCCACGGGCTCCTCTCCGCACTGCCGCCTGTAACCCAGTGCACACACTCTCTGAGAACGGGCCACGCCTGCCCCCCAGGGACCAGGGACCCACCTGTGTCCGCAGCCAGAACACGAGCTCCCGGGGCAGGGATGCTGCGCATGCGGTGTCCCGCCACACAGGCTGGCACAGAGCGAGGGCTCTGTGTGTGCCAGTTGGACCACCGCGCTAGAGTGGCCGGGGGAAAGACACCAGCCAGGCTCTCATGGTGTTCCCACACCTCTCCTCTGTCTCCCACTTTCCTCTGATGATCTTGCCCTTCCCTGTGCTGTGGAAAGGAAATCCTAAGAGCCATAGACAGCGGAAGATGAGGAGGAACCAGTATTTTGAGGCATGGAACAAAAACAACTAAGTAAGGGTAGAGTGATACGTTGATGTTTCTCGGCTGGTTTGATTTTCCAAAGATGCCCTCATCATCCTGCTTAAGGATCAAAAGAAGTAACAAAGCACCCAACCCCACGCTGAGGCGAAGGTATTACTCTATTTCTACTAAAAAAGATATTGAGCACATTACTCCAAGAAAATCACAGTGTTCCTAAAAGAAGTAAAAAAAAAAAAAATTAAGACAGTAATTTTAAAACCTTACTACACATACCAAAAATTACCTAGTAAGTTAAAAAAAAAAAAAAACCTGTAGTAGATTCCTAATAAGAAAATGGGCCAAGAGAAAAATCAATCTAGGCCATTAACAGGTAAACCAGTCCTTCAGTCTGTGTCTATCTCTTACACACGTGAATAACCACAGAAGAGACACTCAACTTCACAAGTTAGAAAAATACAAAGGAAAATGATACCATTTTCATACAACAAACAAGCAAAACTTTAAAAAGCCTGATGATAGTCAGCGTTGCGTGGGAAAAGCAACCTTCTCTGTACCCTGGTGACATGAGGATACGCTGCTAGTCCTTCTGGAGGACCATGTGACAAAATCTATAAAAACCGTAATTCACGCATTGAGACAGACATCCTAGATGCGCTGCAAACACTGAGGGTGTGCCCAAGGCTGGCGAAGGTGGTCACACAGAGGGGGAGCTGGACGGGGGCAGACGGGCACCAGAGTCAGCCCTGGCAGGAAGGGAGACGGCTGCGCTGGGGGACAGGTGGGAGGCAGGGGTGCTGCTCGCAGGGGACCCGCTGGCCTCGAGTCTCTGAGGACAGAGGTGGCCTGGGCTGGCGCAGGGAGCCTGGCGGGGCACACTGGCGTCAGCAGGGACAAAGGGGTTCAGCACCTACTAGTACAGCTTCTGAGGCCAGCCCTGGGGGGATGCACTTACAATCTCACGGGAACTACAGGTGCTGCGGGTGCGGGGAGTGGGAATGGAGGGTCTTCACACATCCCGTGAGAGCATCCACTGGAAAGGTGGCTTCCAAGTCCAGGGAACAAGATGCAACATCACCAGGGCATACAAGCTAAGCGGGTACTGTGCTGTGCCCTGGTTTTTCTTCCCATAATGCCATGGTCCCTGGTGGGGGTAGCAGTGGAAAGGTAGAGCTGCCCCAGGGCCTCAGGTAGCACTCAGGTCACGACAGTGGAGATCGCAGCCCTACCCCTGCCACCGTGCTGCCCAGTGCAGGGCCCCTGGTTAGTCCTGCACAATCCCTGGCAGTGTGGCCCAGACTAGGAAAACAGGGCAACGATGGGGGGGAGGTGTGGGCTGGTATGTGCACCCCCATATGCTTTATTTGGATTTATCCATATTCTTGCGGGGATGTGCAGCACAGGGTGGCCTGGAGATAGTCCAGCTGGCTCTCAAGAGAGGAATGGTTAAACACAGCCAGTGGCCAGTTATGTTCACCCCAGGAAGTCCAAGAGGAGAAAGCAGCACACGTACTAGCAAAGAGCTTCCGCACATTCTTGGGTTAAACGTGCAAATAAGGCAGTAGGTTCTAATTTTCATGAAAGGCTCCACACAAATTAACACAAATAAAGCACTGAACAAGGTCTGTAAGCTCAGAGCCTGAACAGGTCCCAAGAGGCCTGGTGGGAGGGGGTCGGGGACGGGATGGGGTAAGGGCTGGGGAAAAAGGCAATGGATTGTTTTTGGTTTTTTTTAATGCTCCATGATCCTAGTCCCAGGGTTTCACCTTACAGTTATTTTATTACTCTTTGTAAATTAAAAGAAGTTGCAGCCTGCTCCAAACCCCCTCAAGTGCAGCCTTGGGGGGGGGGGGGGCTGCCCGGGGAGCTCCACGTGGCCAGGTGCCATAGACACACACCTGCCCAGAGGTCTGCTGAAGAACAAGGGGCCTCTGGAACGGCCTAGCGCTTCTCAAGGGGAGCAGGTTCCACATAAACAGCACACACTCAATTTCAGATGTTTCCTCTGATTCAGCACGTGTTACCAGGGGCACTTACACAATCTCGGCGCTATCTTCACAGAAGTCAATGTGTAACGTAACAGGCTTCGTGCAGTACAGCCTGAATTTTTTCGCTCGGTAGGGAAGCTGCATGAAAGTTTCTACTGCAACCCGGATGCTTAACAGCAAAACAGAAACAGTTCTATTATATTAAAGAAAACTCACGCAGAACACATCTCTTTCAAGTACACGCATGTGATCCACCTAAAACAGGCCCAAACCAATTCTTTCTGTTCCTCGTATAGCTGCCAGCAGCAGCAGGTGCTGGAGACGTTTGCCCAGGTGCGTGCGTGTGTGGGGAGCTGATCCTCGGAGCGGGGAGGGAATAAAATCTTACTCTTCTTAATAGACAGAACATACACAAGTATCCAGTGCCTCCTTGGTGCTAAAGCTCCATGCTGTGGGGGCAGGGAGTATTAGGAAAGTCATGTCTAACAAGGCTCCTCAGACGAAGAAACACTAGGAAATAATGAGCAATCCTGTCAAGTCACTTCTACTTCAGATTTTAAACTTTCGATCTTTTTAATAATAAATTTATTTTTTATTGGTGTTCAATTTGTCAACATACAGAATAACACCCAGTGCTCATCCCGTCAAGTGCCCCCCTCAGTGCCCATTGCCCATTCACCCCCACCCCCGGCCCTCCTCCCCTTCCACCACCCCTAGTTCGTTTCCCAGAGTTAGGAGTCTTTATGTTCTGTCTCCCTTTCTGATATTTCCCACCCATTTCTTCTCCCTCCCCTTATATTCCCTTTCACTGTTATTTATATTTCCCAAATGAATGAGAACACATAATGTCAATGTTACCCAGGGCAATTTACACGTTTAATGCAATCCCTATCAAAATACCATGGACTTTCTTCAGAGAATTAGAACAAATTATTTTAAGATTTGTGTGGAATCAGAAAAGACCCCGAATAGCCAGGGGAATTTTAAAAAAGAAAACCATATCTGGGGGCATCACAATGCCAGATTTCAGGTTGTACTACAAAGCTGTGGTCATCAAGACAGTGTGGTCCTGGCATAAAAACAGACACATAGATCCATGGAACAGAATAGAGAATCCAGAAGTGGATCCTGAACTTTATGGTCAACTAATATGCGATAAAGCAGGAAAGACTATCCACTGGAAGAAAGTCTCTTCAACAAATGGTGCTGGGAACAAGGGACATCCACATGCAGAAGAATGAAACTAGACCACTCTCTTGCACCAGACACAAAGATAAACTCAAAATGGATGAAAGATCTAAATGTGAGACAAGATTCCATCAAAATCCTAGAGGAGAACACAGGCAACACCCTTTTTGAACTTGGCCACAGTAACTTCTTGCAAGATACATCCATGAAGGCAAAAGAAACAAAAGCAAAAATGAACTATTGGGACTTTATCAAGAAGCTTTTGCACAGCAAAGGATACAGTCAACAAAACTCAAAGACAACCCACAGAATGGGAGAAGATCTTTGCAAATGACGTGTCAGATAAAGGACTAGTTTCCAAGATCTGTAAAGAACTTATTAAACTCAACAGCAAAGAAACAATCCAATCCTGAAATGGGCAAAAGACATGAAGAGAAATCTCACAGAGGAAGACATAGACGTGGCCAACACACACATGAGAAGATGCTCCACATCACTGGCCATCAGGGAAATACGAATCAAAACCACAATGAGATCCCACCTCACACCAGTGAGAATGGGGAAAATTCACAAGGCAGGAAACCACGAATGTTGGAGAGGATGCGGAGAAAAGGGAACCCTCCTGCACTGTTGGTGGGAATGGGAACTGGTGCAGCCACCCTGGAAAACTGTGTGGAGGTTCCTCAAAGAGTTAAAAATAGACCTGCCCTACGACCCAGCAATTGCACTGCTGGGGATTTACCCCAAAGATACAGATGCAGTGAAACGCCGGGACACCTGCACCCCGATGTTTCTAGCAGCAATGGCCACAGTAGCCAAACTGGAAGGAGCCTCGGTGTCCATCGACAGATGATGGATAGAGAAGATGTGGTCTATGTGTACAATGGAATATTCCTCAGCCATTAGGAATGACAAATACCCACCATTTGCTTCAACGTGGATGGAACTGGAGGGTATGATGCTGAGTGAAATGAGTCAATCGGAGAAGGACATTGTATGTTCTCATTCATTTGGGGAATATAAACTTTCGATCTTAATACACAACCTGAATCACAGTTTTTGTAAATGAGCGGCTGTTGGCTGTGTTTTTTGAGCATATGTTTTTATAATTAGTATTCACCAATTCTGCACAAAAAAGGGGCTGAGATTTGATAGATACGTTGCTCGGCACCTTTATTTCCTTTCTTCAGCCCGCGGACCACTTGGACACATCGTTTTGACAGAAGCAGTCCTGGATGCCCCGTACGGGCAGCCTCACGGCCTCGTCTCCCCGTTCAGAAAACGGTGGCCGTCCTACCTGCCCCTCGAGGCCTCCCTGCACACTAGTTAATCACAGGCTTCTCTTGCCTCAAACTCCAAATACTAAAAATCTTTCCAAACAAACACAACCTTTACTTTTTTAACAATTACGGTTATAAAAGCGCAGAATCACAAGCTAGAATAGGCCTCTACCTTTTTTTTCTTAAATATCTGCAAATTCCCGACGTCTGAGAAGCCTTTCTGCCATGAAATTCTTTACTCTTAATGCAACTCAGGTCTGTCTGGTATCGCTCTTTTGGAAGGAGGGGCCTCACGTTAACTATTAAATTGATAACCTCTTACGCTAGGATGGGAAAGTAGGAAAAAATTGACCACAAACACAAAGGCTGACTCGTGGCCAGTGTTTTGTGATCAACTGTTAAAGGGTGGTCCTGGAGCCGAGGAGGGCTCCTCCTGAACCGTCCCCCACCTTCTGGAGCTGCGGGTCATGCCCTCAGGAGTGCCCCAAGGGTGCTCCACTCCCCGCTACCCGAGGCTGCACCCACACACACCCCTCCTGGGGGGATGAGACGACTTTCCGCCTCCAGTGGCGTCTTCCCCGCAGCTGAGCCTCCGGCAGGACCCACTGCATCCCAGGAATGCACTGAGAGGGGAGCCCCGGTGGGGTGAGCACCTGGCCTTTCCAGGTAGGAAGGTGGAGGGAGGGCCCAGCTGGAGGGCCGAGTCCTCCCTGTGAGCACCTGCTCCCACACCGGCTGCACGGAGAGCCGCAATCTGCAAGCCTTCCCCATGGAAAACTAAAAACATTCCAGTTCCACGACCTCTATCCTCTCACTGTGTAAACGGACACTCTCCTTTAATACTGACTGTCGTCTCCGTAAAGGGCCTACGGCAAAAGCAGCCCGTACGTACTTTTTAGATTTCACCGGGATGTACTTGGCAAAATCCACGAGGAAACACTCCGCCAGGTAATGGTCTGCCGAAGACACGATCGACTTGATAACGGCCCTGCACCAGCACTTCAGCTCCTGACAATACACCACGCAGACCTACAACGAAGAACCCTCAGCGGTAAGACCTCGGGGTGCAGGGAGCACCAAGAGGCACCCCCAAACCATCTCAGCCCACACTGTGCCTCCGGGAAGAGGAAGGCGTGGCAGGAGGCCGGGCTGCCCATGCTGCCCACTGCTGGGCGGCGAATGGGGCACGGGGCCCCCGAGGCCCACCGGTGGCTCCCCCACTATGGTCGGTCTGACTCCTTAACTAAGAACAAGTTTTTGAAAGTAAAAGAAGGAAAACGTGTTGCTTTGCCCTCTTCAAGCAGAAAACACAGCTTAGAAACAATGGGACGCCTGGGTGGCTGGGCCGTTGAGCCTCTGCCTTCGGCTCAGGCCCTGATCCTGGAGACCCGGGATCGAGTCCCGCGTCGGGCTCCCTGCATAGAGCCTGCTTCTCCCTCTGCCTGTGTCTCTGCCTCTCTCTGTGTGTCTCTGATGAATAAATAAATAAAATCTTAAAAAGAAAAGAAAAAAAGAAACAATCGCCAAGCAGGTTGCCAGACCCCTGCGAACCCGTGCCCCAGGCTCGGACCCCCGAGTCCCACAGCAGGGCTGTTACTGCAGCCGGTGGGTCTGCTATTTGCTGTTGCAGCTGAGCCCCAGCTCAGGGACGACGTGGCTGCCGGTGCGTCCCAAGCCCTGCACCCAGTCTCCAGCAACTGCCGCTCCAAGACTCAAGAAATGAGCACCCGCCCGCGGCCCCGCTCCAGGGACACTGCCCTGCAGGAGGGACAGCCGCCTGGGTCCTGATGTCCCGGTGGACGGTCAGGCCACAGAGGACTCGACTGCGACCCCGACAGGCAAGCCAGACGCTGCCCGCAGGCTCGTGAGGAGCCCCCGGGGAGAGAGCTGCGTCCAGCAGGAGGAGGTGAGCCGGCTGCGCTCCAGGACTGAAGCTGGACACGTGCAGCTGCCGTTTCGCAACAGGTGGGCTCCTGGGGGCCGCACAGAATCGCAAAGTCCAGCACTAGAGAGAAATCGTGCCAAAGGAGGGAGGGTGTCTCTGTTTAATGCTTAAGTCAAAGCAAACTGTAGGAATGGTGCAAACAGGTAATAAAGCAGCCAGCCAGCCTTGAACTGGGGGCTTATGGGGCTTCCACCAACCCAACGTGGGGTCATTTAAGTATCAAGAACAACGATTACAGTGCATGGATATATTAAAAGCCATGAGTTCAAGCAGTACTTTAAAAATGAAGAGGAAGAGGGACGCCTGGGTGGCTCAGCGGTTGAGCATCTGCCTTTGCCTCAGGGCGTGATCCTGGGGTCCTGGGATCGAGTCCTGCATCAGGCTCCCCACAGGGAGCCTGCTTCTCCCTCTGCCTGTGTCTCTGCCTCTGTCTCTCTCTCATGAATAAACAAAATATTTATTAAAAAATGAAGAGGAAGAGAGAAAAACAACACAGACCCCTGGACACCCGTGTAGACAGCTGGGCACGAACCTCTATGTCAGTAAGGGAAACACTCAAGCAATGCTTCTACCTTTCCAGTATGAACCGTACTGCACCAGCGAAGCCTCCTTTTTGCTGCTCATGACTTTGGCCAACAAGTTAATGGTATGGAAAAGAATAAGAAATGTTATTAATGATGATTTTCTTAAAAGGGGGACCGGATTCAAGTAATTTCTCATTTTTCTCATAACTTAAAAATTATAAACCTCTTTCCAGTAGAAAAACTCAAACTCTTCTGAAAAGTGACTATGGGCAGAGAGAATCAGACAATGGGCCTGGGAGCAAAGGTTGCAAGAAAGTAAGAAAGGGTGATGATGCGAGAAGGAAAATAAACAAGCATGAGTTGGCCAAAGTCTCAGGCAGCACAAGGGAGGTACTGGCCCTAGCCTGAAAACCCTCAAGCCCTCTTGGCTGAGGCCCCCACACCTGTGATAGCTCTAGAATAACCCTCTGGTTCCCAGCCCGGATGCTTGAACTTGGAGGACACTCCATCTCCTGCTGCCCCACATGAATCTTGTATAACCTCTGCTTCCCAAAACCAGCCTGAACCTCGCACAAGGCAATGATTATAGATAATTAAAATACTATACAAGCTTTTATTGCCAAAAGAGTGTGCATTTTAAGTAGTGGTGAAAGACACAGTGCTTAAAGTACATTCAGATACATACCTGCCCTTCTTCCAACATTAATGGTTTTATTTCTATATCTTGGCACATGCTATTATAGAAGTCATTCATGGCACTATTCAGTTTTTGATAATCGACTTCATGATCTAAAAAGGGACTACATCCTTTTATAATAACCCAGAAGCATCCTGGATCTTCAATCTGTAAAATTTTTAAAAGACAAAACAATGCATGGTTTAAAAGCAGAACCATAAAATAATAAACCTTAGAGGCATGGATAACTGTTACTAACTTAAGTGATTTAACAAATTCTAGATGAGTACCTCTGTCCTAAATAGACCAAAGGTAAAAGATAAAATACCTCTGATATAGACCAAATCATCACACTGTACACCTTAAACTCGTAAGTTTTATGCCAATTACATTTCAATTAAGCTGGATAAAAGGTAAAAGATGCAAAGATAAAATTCTAAAACTTGTAAAAAAATAAAAAAAAAACATAACCAACAACATGTCAGTAAATTTTAATTATGTGCTGTGACTTAAAAAGCAGACCTCAATGCCCTCCATCTTTTGTATTTTTTAAATATCCGTAACAGGGTGCCTAGGTGGCTCAGGGGGTTAAGCATCTGCCTTCAGCTCAGGTCATGATCCTGGGGTCCTGGGATCGAGTCCTGCTCATCAGGGAACCTGCTTCTCTCCCTCTGCCTCCCACTGCCCGTTTGTGCTCTTTTGCAAATTAATTAAATATTCATAACAAAATACAAAAGCAAGGTTCCATTTTTGCAATATGCTATGTCTTTTGTAAGAAAGAGAAGGAAATATGAATACACATATATTCTGCTCATATTAAAAAAAATGACGGCAGATAAACCGAAACAAACACAAGTCATTGCCAACAGGAAGCCAGGAATAGAAGGGACGAGGATGAAAGACTTCTTTGAATGCACCTCGTAGATCAGTGTCATTAGAAACCAAGATTTTCATTGTTAGAAGATACAGATGTAAAATAAAAAGTTAAATTTGACTTGAAAGCATCAATAGGAATTCGTGACTTTTCAAGTGTATTTATTTCCTAAGTCTGCCTATTGAAAGGGCCTAAAAGCAATGACATCCCAAGACTTGGGATCCTAGGTACCTGGTGGCAGGAATACAGGTGTTCACTTTAGTATTCTATTTTTCTAAATATTGGAGTATTTTTTTAATAATAAATAGCTGGAAAAAAAGGAATAGTGGGCCATGCTGATTCCAGGTCACAGAGTCCTTTTCCTCTGCATGGACTCACCCACCTGCAAGTAACTATGATAAACAGAGGAAAAAATACAAAACAACTATGAAGGCACTAAAGAGAACCGCAGGGACTGGACGCTTTGCCAGGAGGATACTCCTCCCGGTAGAGGAGGAAGGGCTGTAACTCCACCAGAAAGCCACAGTGTGTGTGACTTGAGGAACCAGAGAAGGGAGTCTGGGGGCTACAAAAGCAGCTTTAAGTTTAGGGGAGAAGTTCTGAAAGAGCCGCAATGGGGAGAGCCAAGTCCCTGGCAAGCCTGCATGGCACAGGGGAGGCCCCAGCAGCCTGGGGCAAAGTAATCACCAGGAGGTGGACAGAAACACTACAGAGTGTTAGTGCTGCCCATGAGAAGTGCCACCTCTCTCCCAGCACGTCCCGTCCCCACCCCTCTGTACCCTGGCCCCTCTAAGATGCCTGCGTGGGGAGGCTCACAGCTGCCGGGAGCTGCCCGTCCTGGCCAGCTCCTGACCGACCCTCAGCCTCCCTTCCTGTGAGCACCTCCTCACAAGGGCTTACAGGTGCCAATCCTCCCCGTCCCTTTGAGTCAGGTGTGCATCTCCCAGTACCCAGGAGTAAGTCTCAAGGACCTGCCAGCCTTGGCTGGGACCTGTAACCACCAGGGAGGCAGGGGCACAGGCCTCCTTCCTTGGCTAGTAGAGCCCCTCCTTTCCTCTTCCTCGGTCTCCCCCCAAAATGCTCGGCCACCTCTGTCCTGCCCCAGGTCCCGCCCCTACTGCCTGCAGCTAAGCCTTTCACTGGTGTCTGCCTTTGTTGGTCTCTGGCACCATCACTGGGAAAGAGTGTGCAGCAGGAGTCCTGCCAAGTTAAGGAGGCTCAGCCAGCATCGAGGGCTCTCCGCAGAAACCCGACGTGCCAAGCCTGAGAATTCAAGACCACGCTGCTGGGCAAAGAAAATGTGCTCTACCCCCAAGGGCAAAAGCCAAGGGGGGCTTGAAGAGTATGAACCGGGCCTCCTGGAGGGTGGTCAGAGCGAGTGACTTAAGTACAAGTCAACACTCTTGACCATACCTGCAACATCCAGAGTGGCAGTTACTAAACACATAAAGAAATGAAAATGGGATATGTGGCCAACGACCAAAGCAGCCAGTACAAGGGAACCCCAGGCTGCCCAGAAGTTGACATGAACAGGCAAGGACTTCAGAGCAACTGTTAGAAATACACTGGAACAATTTAAGAATAAGACAGTTATAGTGAGAGAGTTCATTACTTAAGAGGAGAATTAAAAAAAAAAAAAACTTTCGAAAATTCCAGAACTACAAAAGTAAAACATACAAAACAAAATTTTACTAGTGGCGTGCTCACTACTCCTATTCAACATCGTACTGGAGGCCCTAGTGGGTATCACAAGATAAGGAAAAGGTCAGCAAGACTAGAAATGAAGAAAGAAAAGTGTCTCTATCCACAGTTATCTCAATGGAAAACCCTAAGGAATCTATAAAAAATATATTAGAACTAGTAAGCAGCTCTAACAAGGTTCCCGGGTACAAAGTCATATATTCAACTGCACATCTATATTTAGCAATGAAAATTGGAAATTTAGGGATCCCTGGGTGGCGCAGCGGTTTGGCGCCTGCCTTTGGCCCAGGGCACGATCCTGGAGACCCGGGATCGAATCCCACGTCGGGCTCCCGGTGCATGGAGCCTGCTTCTCCCTCTGCCTGTGTCTCTGCCTCTCTCTCTCTCTCTCTCTCTGTGACTATCATAAATAAATAAAAGAAAAGAAAAGAAAAGAAAAGAAAATTGGAAATTTAAATTTAAAAAATAGTACCATTTTCAACAGCACTAAAAAAACAGGCTTACTCAGGACTGAATCCAACAAAACATATGCAAGATTTGTGTGTGTTCACAGGTACACAAACTGATCAAATAGATCAAGGAAGACCTTTATGCCAATATACTGTGTTCATGGATTGTTGAGATGTTAATTTTCCCCACAATGATCTACAAATGCAA